>NC_068364.1:12623165-12955665 GCF_020536995.1 Dreissena polymorpha | reverse complement strand
TCAAACAAAACCATTGAAAGGTATTCCAAAGGTTTGTCTTTTATAATTTGTTTTTCATTGCTTTATGTAGTTGATTACCCACTAAGCTGCAAACGATATTCATTCTTACTTTCAATTATCTTCAATAAATGTAATGATACGTGATTTGAGATTACCGATTATGTGAGTCTCTAAGGAGTAGCATTACTTTTGGTAAACTTGCAGAAGCACACTCGTTTAAAAAGCTTTCGCAAAATGTTGTAGTGTGATGATTAAAGAAAAACGATTTAATGTGATAATAATGATGATAATGATGAACATGATGTTGTTGTTGATAAAAATAATGTAATGGAATAAGAATTTTGTGTGAAAAACAGTTGTAAACAATTCAAGCATATACGCTTACAATAAAACAACTCTGCGAATTGGTAACGGAGATACTTCCGCATTTATTAAGTACCGTAAATGCGTCTTGTTATTATACTAGTAAATTACTAATAAGCTACAGACATATCGCACTCCCAAATTGGTCTTATTGTGTATTTCACAGTTTGCATTAAACCATCAAGTGCTTGTTAACCTGACCCAACTCATGGATCATATCAAGAATAATTGCTGTTTATACCGGGAAAATGATGAAGAATAAGAAATAGAAGAAACAGAAGAAGATGAAGAAGACGAAGTTTATGATAAGGTAAGTATTATCATGATCTCAGACAGGTTTAATAAGTTTTAATGAAACTTATATATTTTTAGTTTGGGCAGGTATCAATCCGAAATCTGACAGTAACTGTTTGCTGCGCCCCGCCTTCTTTTTACGTTGATGGCGGCATAAATTTTATGAGACGGCGTAAGAATAATAATAGACCGCTATTACAAGATATTGAGCAGTAAACTTTAGTTAATTAAAATATGAATAATATTTGAGTTCATTCAAATCTTTGATTGAATACTTCAATACACGGTATGGTATACCCCTTTGAAATAATTAATTGTTCCGATGTCAGTTTAGACTTGAGTTCAATAAAATGTGTAATAATATAAGTATAAACCTAGTTATTTTAGCCCGACGTCACAAAAGCCTAAGGTTTATTGCTAACCCTCTCGAATCCGTTTCCTGGGTAGAACCATTACATGGTGTCTTAAGGGAGATCTAATGAATCCTCCCACATAGATCGAACCAGTGACTTCCCGGTCGCTAGGCGTGCAACATATCCACTACGCTTGGGCGAAATCATGTCGTAATAATTACGTAAGACGTGTGGCGTTCTTTGAAATTTCACGAACTTTTGGGACGACCCTCGTATGGTGAAAGCTTGACAATTGCTATTGGAAACAATACATTTGCCTTTAATGCAATATAGTATCTGTGAATCAGCGGTTAAACACAATATGCACAGAATGCTTCTAGCTATTTGATTAATGTGCTACTCCGACAGTTTTAACAGTTCTAGTGTTAACAGTAAGGTGTATGTATGTATATTAAAAGTTTCTATGCTAACCTTTGCATTGTAAATCGAAATTCTCGTCTCTCTTCTTTATCTTTAATTCTCGGATTTCCCTTTTGGCAACGTCCACTTGAGCCGAAATTACAGCTCTGCCGGCCTCTATGTCCGATTGTATAACATGTGTTCCTCTGGTAGTTTGTGCTGCCAGTTCCAGCGCACCTGTCACAGTCCATGCAGACAGAACGTCACTGCCGTCAATTACGGCCGATTCAATGTCCTCTTTACCTCTTATAACATGTGCTGTCAGTCCCCGCGCTCCTGCCGCAATGGCTGATACGATTGTGTAACTCCCGTCGACTGGCACCGATTCTATTTCATGTTTCCCTCTATGCGATGTCAGTTCTCGAACACCTGTCTCTGCAATTTGCGGTCGATTTAATTTAAGACAATGCTACTGATACGAATTTCAAATCGAAAATAATATGATTATTTAAATTACTATGTTACGATTCATAATTTTAAAGGCGTACCAATTTTGAATTTCCAAAAAAACAAAGACATTACAATATTAAATTTAATGTCTTAAGAAGGAAACAATATTCCAATTAACTGACAACCATCCTCAATTTATGACATTATACATTATTTGCTGTTTATCTTAATTGTTCTGTAAACAAAGGGAGTATATCAGCTAAAGATTTGTTTGTATAGTGTTAGACGTATCAGTGTTCGTGTTGTCGCAGAAGTTGTAGGCATCGTTAATTGCATTATACTCGAACAATGTTTCGAGTATGCGAAAGTAAAGACCCTTCCCGAAACTACCACCTTTTATTGAGAAAACGTCTTTACCCACTATTCGTTATCAATTTTCTGTTACTTTTTCATAACCATACTTTATTTTTATTTAACCATTGTTCACTTAAAACACTTACAATCTAAGTCGTAACTAAACTCTTGTGATGAAATGTGAAAAATAGTGTATTTGTTATTTTCTTAAAACTGATAAACTAATACAATCCGATCGAGACCATATTAAGTCGTACATGCGATTGTAAAACGTTCTTTGAGCAAACGAATTATATCGCAAGTCAAACTGGTATCCGGACATTGGTTCATACGGACCATGTCCCCTAGTCCCCTATGATCATTTTGACACAAGCGGACATTGTTTTTTTTTGTTTTCATTCAATATCATACATACAATGTAAACATGTATATGATCATACAACATAGTGATTGTACAAAGCAAAGTTCAGACATGTTATAAACATGATATGCTAATATATATATATATATATTATTTTTTTTAGAGAGAAGAAAAGAACAACAGAGGAATAGTCATGAAAAATGATGAGTTGTATAAAGTCGGAAGAAAGCATACTGGACTTGTGTGTTTTGTTGTATATTCACATTGATCTTGTCAGATTGAAAAATAAAAATAAACAAATAAACAAAACTATGTTAGAGAGATAAACTCACATTAGAGTGAAATGTATATAAGTGGACAAAACATTATGAAAATTTAATCCGATTCCATTTTTGTTCAAAGATTTGTAATGTGTCATTACTGAGGGCTATTTCTTTCTCAATCTGGATTTTTAGTTTAAGACTATGGACAAAACAATTAAAATTTGGTACTTGTTTTTTGTAATTCATGTTTAAGATAAAACATTTCATCAATATAACCACAAAATTCACAATATTATTACAGTCTATTGATTTCAATGAGTTAATTCCGAAACTTACATTTAAGACAGATAGTTTAACGTTTAGTTGATGTTGTTCAAGAAAAGATATTAATTGATTCCAAATAGGCTGGATGTGTTTGCACTCCCAAAAAAGATGTTCTATAGTTTAAATGTTTTCACTGAAGAAGTCACACAGATTTGAGTTAGATAATTTGCATTTAAAGAGATATTTATTTGTAGCTATAATTCTATGGATGTATTTATATTGAAAATTTCTCAGTGTGCTTTCAAAAGTTGCTTTATATGGCATGGTAAATATGTGTTTCCAATTAAGTTTATTTTCTCCAAAAAGGACTTGCCATTTATTTTGGATTTTGGAGTTTTCTGTAGGGTTTTTAATTTGTAGTGTGTAAAATATTTTATTTGTTTTGTTTTTTCTTCCAAGTATGTTTTCTACAAATGTTGTTTGAGTACATGGTGTATTATTTGTATTGATTTCAGATTTAATATGTATGGGTATGCTTTTGATTAGTGTGTAGTACTTCAGAAAATTATTTGAAGGTATTCCGTATATGTAGCATATATTATCAAAAGAGTAGAAATCCTTAATTCTGTAGTCATATAATTGGTCGACATATTTAATGCTTCGTTCAAACCAGTCTTTATAGAAAAACGTCTTATTGTTTGAAGTTATGTCTTTATTATTCCATAAAATTGTTTTACTGCTGGTTTGGGTTTCTAAGTTATGACATCACTCCACGCTGATAGAACATCAGACAGAAATATGTTTTCGTTTGCAATTTCATGTAAGATAGTATTGCTGATGTTACATTCAAAGAGTAAGGAGTCACCATATTTTTTTAGGATTTTCTGGTAGAATAATTTCCATTTACTCGTATTGGTATTATCTAGGTATCGTTTAACCCAGCTGCATTTGACTGCATTCAAGAATGAGTCAAGAATGAGTCAATGTTCGTTAATTGGATACCTCCATTTTCTACAGATTGAATTAACTGAGTTCTTTATATTTTATCAGGCTTACCGTCCCATATGAAATTAAATATTGCTGATTTTATATCGTTAATAACCTCATTTGGTGGATTTGGGAGAACTGTTAATACATATATTAATTTAGGAAGTGCAAACGTTTTCAATACTGTGTTTTTTTCCGATTAGTGTAAGTTTACGATGATGCCATGATTTTAAGCAGTTTTTAAAATTCTATACATTGAAGACAAGCGGACATTGGTTCATACTGCATTATTTTGACAATCCGAACACTCGTATATACGTCATTTTTGACGTTACAAATAAGCGGTTTATTAATGAACCTTAGTATACGTGAACTAGTTCTAATTTAAAATGAACAACATACAAAAACAAACAAATAAAATAAAAGAGAGAGAGACAGGGAGAGAGAGAGAGTGAGAGAGAGAGAGGGAGAGAGGGGGGTAGAGAGAGAGAGACAGACATACAGACAGACAGACAGACAGACAGACAGACAGACAGACAGACAGACAGACAGACAGACAGACAGACAAACAGACAGACAGACAGATAGACAGACAGACAGACAGACAGACAGACAGACAGACAGACAGACAGACAGACAGACAGACAGACAGAGACAGACAAGGAGACAGAGACAGAGAAACAGAGACAGAGGCAGAGAGAGAAAATCAAAATGGCACTTTAAGATGGGATTGTTAATTGTTACTTTTTATACTTTTCCAAATAGATGGGCGACATTTTCATGTTAATATTGTGTAAGAATATAAAATTGATAATTGCGTTTTATGTGCACTGATATCAACATTACTGTTTTCAAAAGTACCTAGGAACCATTGATTACAAATTTTGTTCAATATAATGTGCAACACTGTGTCGGTTCCTCTGATAATTTACAGTAAATAATTCCAGTAAACATGTATCTTACACGTGTATATTTGCCTCTTTGAACAAATTAAATTCTTGCAATTTATCATTATCGAACATTATTTCTGATTTTTTGTGTTTTGTCTCCTTTTAGTCGCTTCGTACGTCATTATTGTTTACTGTGAGAACACTAAAATAAAGAGCAGCACGATCAGAGAATTCAGTCAGTCCGATCACGGATATAAAACGGGACCGTATCGGCAAATATCTTGTCGAAACTGAGTAACGTGACCGTAACTATCGATCTTCCAATTAGCGTCCACATCAAAGCGCCGAGGTAATACATTTTGATGTACCCACTCATGTCTTTTTTTAAAATTATACTTTCATTTCTCGGCCGATGTTGACAAATTATATATCATAACAAAGCCTACGTTACGTAGTTTTCAGATATATAAATATATCCCGAATTTTATTCTCCTTAGCAAGATGTAATTTTTAAAACTGCACTCCAAATATAAACGCTACACATCGGTATAAAGTACGAATATGTCAACCTAGATTCTAAAACGTTCAGAACGTTAGGATCGCGCGCTACTTTCTTACGCCTTAATGCCTTATTTACTTTCATTTTTAAACCCGTTTTTCTGTCGTATACAGAATTCTATTCTCCTAAGCAAGATGTAGTTTTTAAAACTGAACTGAACAAATATTTATAAACGCTACAACACGGTATAAAGTACGAACATGTTAACCGTAAATCTAGATTCTAAAACGGTATGATATTTGCAAAAGTTAAAGTTATAACTCGTCGGGCTGCCAAAATCAGAAGAAAAACTTAATATATATTTATTTATCAGAAAACTACGAAATGATTAATAATTTGTCAAAATCGGCCGAGAAATGAAAGTATAATTAAAAAAAAAAACGTAAGTGGGTACATCAAAAGTATAACCTCGGCGCTTCGATGTACGCTTATCGATAGCTACCGGTCACGTGACTAAGTTACGACACGGTTAAACGCGCGGGAGTAGCGGGGGTAGAAAGTTATATTTGTTTGAAAGATGAATTAATAAGCAAAAAGATAACGTATAAACCAATAAAATCGGATGATTAGTTTTTGCATAAAATTGAATGTATTACAGTAAGGGTCAAATACTCGATTCAACTCCTGTCAATATACGCTTCGTGGTCCGATCAAGTATTACAAATTAATGAATAATATTCGAATGGAAAGTGTCGTGTTGTCAAAGTTAATAGTCGATAACTCGAATAAGAAGTTGTTAGGTGAAAGTGTACCTCCGATTGTTTAATTTGTTATTTCACGACAGCTGCCTTCTTGTCTTTGCAGCATAAATTTCGATCCGTTCCATTTGGCAGTTTCGTCCGATGCCCGTTCTCTGTCATGTATGTGTTGCTGGCTAGATTTAATGCCACCACCACCCCATTCCTTGATTCTTTCGATTGAGGTTTTGCGTACGTGATCTCGGTCCTTGAAATGTTGTAGTTGCGCTAAGATCGGAACGTTTTGATTAGTTTCCCCTTCCTTATCCGGTGGCAATATGTCCTTTTTAATATCTGGATATTTCGGATAAGTGGTTCAATGACTTCCAATAATTTTTTCCTACTTTTTCCTGTGGAATAAAACGTTTTCTTTTAGACTGTCATTATGTTGTTTTTACAGGATTGATTTAGGCCTCCAAATCGAATGAACGACGGAGATGAAACCCCGAAATATGGCGTACCTATTTTAACTTTCATTTCGTCTAGTACCAAATTGCTGTCAAAATTGAAAAAAAAGTCAGTGCTGCGGAGAAGTTGACACGTTTTATTTCATTGTTTGCATCGTAAGCATCGCGGGACTATGTCATAGTCGTAGTGTCATTATCACCATAACTGATATTACGACGTTCTCATTGTGTAGCAAACATCATGACAGCGTATATATTGTGTGTAGTTAACAAGTATCGAATACTCTGTGCATTAATATAGTAAGCATTTGTATTGCTGTATTTTGGCATTAGAGGAAGAAAACTATTTGTTTCCAATAATTTTGGTTGCCTTTAATTGAAAATTATAAAGTACGATTTAAAACAATATTGAGATTACATATCGAACAACCTAATATTAAAAATGATGCAGTGGGCAATTAATTGAACATGAAGTATTGCTGCTATAAACGGTTGTTTGGGAATAATGATTCAGTACTATGGAAAGTCAACTCACCATGGTCTTGTACTTTATTATTGAGTCGATTAAATTTAAAATTAAAAACATTTTCATAGAAACTATGTTTTAATTGTAATTAAATTGCATATGTTTTAATCAGTTTTTTTGTGACAAGAGAAAGGGTTTAAGTTTGAAATATAATTGTGTCTGTGTATCGCTCAATAACACACCGGACTGAAAGATCACTGTAAACGTGTACTCCCACTTTCACAGTTAATATAAATTTCCAACACACTTTTTATGTTGTAATATTTGAGAAGGATGCAAATGATAAAATAACTATATTTTTTAGCATTATTTGTAAAATTTGAATCAAACTGGTATCAGTCAGTAACATTACCAACATATGTACACGCACTTAAAGTATATAGACATACACGCTGTGTAAACGTGTTTACTTTTAGAGTTTGATAGGATTTGATGATATTTGGGATGCAAAAACAGGTATCTGCATTTTGTTTTCATAAATTCTACATACAAATCAAATGTGCTGTTAAAAACGTACTTCGCATTCAATTTTACAACGGATCGCTTTCCCCGGTGGAACGCTATAAACTTATCCCGGCAGTTTAAATTTGATTTAATGTTAACACCAGCTTTCTGCTATTATTTGCATTTTTAATTGTTTATGTCACACACTTTACTTCTAATCTAATTTAATTTCATGTAAAACGTTCAACTTTGGTCAACAATAAAGTCCCCATTTTCACATAGGGACCCGTATAAACTGTACATTTTCTTAGAGTGCACTGGCGCCCTGTGTAATCTTCTTAGAATGCTAATGTAACCCAGTAGAACTGGCATTGCTAGCAAGCTAACGGTAGCTTGTAGCGTAAGCATTTAGTTAAGCTGTCGTTAGAAGGGCAAGCATGTTTACGTTTGCTTGTTTTCACATATGTAAATAGGGATTCAAATTTCATATTCGTGAGGTTGAGTTATAGGATTTTCACCAGGAATAATGTTCAATAATTAGAATAATTAGACATTGTGTCGGGTGGATATAATAATTAATTTGTAACTCTCAAAATATAGCAATATTCTGGAACGAAGCAAAATCGATTTACACATATATAAGGCATCTAGTAAGACTAATTTGTTTTCAAATTAAGAAACTTTTCATGTGAACTGTACAGATGTAAACGCGAGCGATGAGAGCATGGAAGATCTGTTAGAAGTCAGTGCCCATTGCATGAAAGATTATTAACATGTTTAAAGCTAAGTTAAGTGTATGGTTCGTCGAGTCTAATAGAAAATATGTTAAATAGAGGACTTGCATATTGACGTTTAAGGAAGTTCGAAATTATTCCATAAATTGTGTAATATCCCCGAAACCTGGTGACTGTCCAAACGGTCTTCAAGAAACTTCGAAAAAAGAGAGGAAAGGAAATTATAAATGCCCCCTTACAAACATATTCGAGCATACTTAATACTAACAGAGTTACAATAGCCGACCTTTCTGAATTCATCTACATACAACTATCATCGATAATGCATGATCGATGGAATCTCAACGACAATTTGTTTTATGAACGTGTGTTTTAACACGAAACCATCATACTTCGCTCATCTTAATTATACTAAATGACTTCCCCCATATAGAAAAAACATACAGATGACTAATCCATCCTTTCATGGCCACACCAGTTATATATACAATTTTGTGCAATGATATTGTGTTATGTTTGCTCAATAAACTCGTTGCCTTTTGCCTTGGGATTGTCTGACTTCCCTCTTGACTCTGTACGCAGTGTTACCATAAGCTTGCGGTCATAGCAACCTGAATTCCATAAGGTTTTAGATCTTATGTTGTTTTTCCGTATAGCCAGTTGCACGTGGTAAATCATATTCACCTCACCTTGGCTTGTGCTGGGCTCCACATTCTCCTCTAAAACAGTCTCCGTGGCTACGTTGTCGCCGACTGCCACTGTAGATGCCCCTGGTTGTGCCTCCACATCCGGCGCCTCCATTCCTTGCAACGCCTCGGCGCCAAGAAGCTTGCGCTTTTTTGTAGGCGGTGGCATTGCAACTCAGTTTCAAACTGAAGGTATACAATAATAAATGCAGAAAATGGCATTATAGCACTAGCGGTTACATGTACGTGCAAGCAAACGTGACGAACAGTTAACTCATTGATAACAAATAGACGCTAAGAAACCATAACTGTAATATGTGGTACAGCAGCTTTCATTGTATACACCGATTTATTTTTTGAGAACATATTCATAATATATATAACCAATTTGAGCGCAATCAATTGAAGGTTTTGGTCGTTTCTGAAGCCAACGCTGTTTTTAATATGGACAAAGCCGACCTTTCGTCATTAAAATGATATCAAGAGACAGAATGATCCAGATTATAAAAATGAGAACCCAATAAAATACACACAAGTGATTATCTAACGCCTCTGAAACAATATGTCTTTAACTCTGTTTGTTTGCAGAAATGGATACTATAGAGTCATTCTGATGTAGAAATATAAAGATCTTATACAAAAAGCGAAAAGGACATGGCTCAGAGAGTCGTATTCAGTCAGTATGACGAGTGGCTGAACCTACCATGGCCTTAAAAATAGAAAGCTTCAGAATAATTTTGTACACAGATCTTTAAAAAACAATGTGCATTCATAATAAGTGTGGAAATGCAAAAATCCAGGAGAACTGAAAAACAAAGACATCTACAACATGAGCAGTACATGGATTAGTTGTTTGATGCCTGACATTGTTTTAGAAGAATACCAACATGAAAATTGATGTACATTTATATTTACATGTCTTTAATCCAGGTGTAGTTGTTTACGCAAAGGATAAGTGGTCAATCTACCGTGGTTATGTACATTATAAATGCTTGAAATAGGGTTATAATTACTGTTAAAAAATGATGCAATATGTATCAAAATAAAGATATAAATGTACATAAATATAATGTACTGTTTACAATAACTACATGTATAACTATTCTTACGCATCACTTTTCAAACCTAAATATCTCAGTTATGAGTGAAGATATTGATTTAAAAGTTTACATACGATCATTTGACTACATTCTCTGCAAGCTCACGATAAAATCATTCATCCGTGATGATTGGACACTTTAGCACGTGGGGTAGGTGTGGTGCCATATTTGTGCACGTGGACATGGTGAAACGCGGTATAATTCTAGCTTTATTTCAATTTAATAATTTTAAGTGGGTTTTTACAAACGGAAGACATAAAAATAATTTACAAATCAAAATAATATTCAGGAGCACAATCGCGCACTTTCCATTTTGCAGGCTACCTTACCCACTAGCTAAAGCGTCCGATCGTCACGGTTTAATGATTTTATCGACAGCTTGCACATTATGTAGTAACATGATCACATGTGCAATTTTAAATAAAAATATTTACTCATTACTGATATGTGTTCGTTTTAAAAGTGTTGCGTTAGAAAAGTCACAAAGTGTGGTAAAACACGATATACATGGTGTTCCAATTTAATTTCAATTCCATCATTCTAGGTGAGTTTTTACACAAGAAAAACATAACATTAATTAAACAAAATGGCTCGTATGAATATTCAGGAGCGAAACGGCTCAATCGGCATGTTGCAAGCCGGTCAGTTATTAGGCGTGTAAGTTTATGCGTTTTACTTGTCACATTGTTATTATTTAACGTTGTACGAGTTTGCAAATTTGACTTTTGAAGGTAAGTTTTTAATTTAAGTTTTATATTTTGTTGTTTTTCAATTTAAATTAAATTTTCAGGAATTATTAGAGATGAGTTGAATTATTCTGGGTCTAAAGTTCAACACAATGCGTTAAAAAAGGGAGTTAAATTGATATGATTAAGTGATGCGTTAGAAAAGTCTCCAAGTGTATCACATGTTTTCACTATTTTGGATCAATTAATGTTTTCAATGAAAGACTCGCCTTATAAAGATAACGCCAACATCAGTATTGTTTTTCCTTTATTTTTGCTTTCGTGCGTGAGGCCGAATTACAATAAACTAAATTAAATATTTTTTATGATTGGAACTCTTATCAGATATAAAACAAACATATATTTGATACTTTTAGACCAAGAAAACAAAATGCAATGTCCAACACATTTTAACAGGATATCAATATGTATTCTGATAAATATACTAGGCAAGATTCATTTTTTTAGTTTAGCCATAAAAATAAAATCTTTTAAATATAAAAAAATGCATAAAAAAACATATGATCTCTAAAGGTAAGAGGTCTTGATAATGATACTAGAGGCAAAGTATATAAAAACTGTTTGAAAAAAAAGTACAGTGTGTTTACTTCAAGAAACACATGTCTGTGAGTAAACAATTAAACAAATGGCAATCCGAATGGAGTGCAATCAGTTTCTACAGTGGGAAACAATTGGGAAAAAAGGAAAAAAAAGGGAAAAAAGTGAATGTTATTTGAAACATAAAGATAATTTAAGTATATAAGACGTTAAGGAATTAATACCGGAACAATTATGTAAAATTGATGTTATTAATAATAAAGAAATCACCTTAGTTAATATACTTGAACCAAATGAAAACCTGATGAAATATGGTTTTGATAAACTGGAAATACATCTGCTTCAAAATATGAATAAGAATCACATAAAAGGAGGTAATTTTAAAACAATAATTAATCCAAGCCTAGACAAAAAGAACGGCAAAAAAGATACACAAATAAATAACAGGACCAAAATAAATTCAATACTCGATTCATTGAATTTGATTGACATATGTCACGCACTTCACCCAGAGCAAAAACGTAACACCTAGTACTACTTAATCTTAAAACATATATGAAATATCTTAAATAAAGCGCAAATAACATCAGGATACAAGACCGACAACTATTTAATGTAAATAATGAAATACAACAAAAGGACCTGGTTATTTTAACTAAATAATGTCATGCTCTTAACTGATGTCTATCAAAATCAAATTACGAACGAAATTAAAATAGAAGTAGTAAACAATACAAACTGTAACCCAAATACTTTGTGGGAACTAATAAAAGGAACTGTAAGAAACATAAGTATAAAATAATAAACTAATAACAAATGAAACCAGGAAAAGAACAAAATATCATTACAAATGTTTAGAGTCACTACGGAAAAATTCATTACAAACAGCGATAATCAAACAATACTAAAATAAAATAAAATAAATAAAACTAGAATACGAAAACATAATTGTTAACAAAATAAATGGCATGTTAGTAAGAGCAAGTGCTATTCACATTTAGCACAATGAGAAAAATGCAATAATACTTTGCAAATCTGGAAATAAGACATAACGAAAGTAAACCCATAAAACCATAAATTAGTTAACAATAAATAACATTGAAGTCACAGACAATAACGCTTTAATGAAATAGCATTTATAGCAAGAAAAATATATATATTGATGTCAACACTCTAAACAATTCACATATCTTTAATTTTAATATTAAAACACTCAGAAACTGACAAAGTAATTATGCGAAGGCATTGTCACAGAATAAAGTCTTATAATGAACAACGCTAAAATTGAAGATTCAGACGGTTTAACAGCATAATTTTACAACGTATTTCGGGATGTTATCAAACATATTATATTTACTCTATTAACCATTCATGTGTTAATTGACAATAAACTCAACTTCAAAAACAAAATATTCTTAAAATGATTCCAAACCATGGAAAATATTGATACACTTGATCACTGGATACCTTTAAGTTTATTAAATGTTTATTATAAAATAGCGACAAAAACAATAGCAAACAAAAATGTTATTTAATCTATTGTTAAATAAAAAATACTGGATTCATAAAATGCAGGTTTAATGTCAAAAACGTACGGACAATTATTGAATCTATACATTTTATAAATGACAATAACAAGCAAGGCCTACTTTACTGTGCAGATTATGATCATGATAATGTCTTCGACTGTTTAAATCATGACTTCATGTTAAAAAGTCTCAAACTATTTAATTTTGGACCTGAATATATACAGTGGCTAAATTTATTGTACACGGACATAAGTACGATTAGTAAGTAGAAGTATAATTTCTATTTACAGAGGAGTAAAACAAAGCTGTACATTGTCAACGACATATTTTATATTTAGAATAGAAATATTGGCCAACGTTATTAAATAAAATGATGATTTTAAATGAATGAACATAAAATAACAAGAAATAAAGCACACACTTTTTGCAGATGATACAACCTATCTGACAGATGGAACACTTCGTTCTCAGAAATGATAAATGCTATTCAAGACTCTTGACTTAAACTTAATACACAAAAATCCCTTTTCATGCGCGTTGGTTCACTCACTATACTTTAATTAAATTTAACAAACAAAGACATTTTTCTTGGACCTATAGATTTAAAGGTTTAAAATTGTTAGATCATTTATTTGATTTAAGGTCAAAAACCTATTATACATTTGAGATTTTTAAAATTCTCTCACACGATTATCTTAAATATTACATATCAATCCAAAGTATCCCAATAACTTACAAACAACAACTATCTGAAATGGAATTCGCCAAATTGAATATCAAAAATATCACATTACCTGAAAAGGTACAACAACAAAAACGGAGTCTAAATACTTGTATTATCTAAAAAAAACCTTAGACGGAAATATAAAGAAACAATAAAGGAAATAGAAAAAAATAAAATCCTTCTATGAACATAGGATTGACTAGAAACATATTTATTTAACACCATTCAAAGCCACCATAGACAATAATTTACGCAATTTTGAATACACGATTCTGCAATTCATATTACGCAACAATGCATATTTGTATACATGTAGTTCAATAGCATCAAGTCTCTGCTTATTTTGTTAAGAATTTAAGGAAAACTTAAACATGTTTTATATGAATGTAATTCTGTACAACCCTTACGGCGGTCCATTACATTTGGATCTTAATGTAAATCATATTGTATTTAGTACTCAAAAGGGAGTCACTAATAATCACATAATAGACGACGCAATTATTCTGATGATGTCGTACATATTTAGCACGAAATCAAAAGACTAATATTCAAATATCGAGAGAGTCAAAATACTATAAGAATGCGAATTATATTAGAAAAGCAAATTGCATTTGAAAAAGATAAAATTGAGCAACATAATAACACAAATGAACAATTTTGCTATTTATACTGATACAACTGAAGAGCGGATATGTGTTATGCTTTGCTGTGGTCACGGAGCGTATATTGACAGGAGTTGAATCTAGTATTTGACCCTAACTGTAGTAAATTCAATTTTATTCAAAAATTAATCATCCGATTTTATTGGTTTAAACGTGTTAATCTTGTTGCTTATTAATTCCTCTTTCAAAAAAAATATAACTTTTAGTATATTTCCCTTTTTTTATTAATGGATTTATAGCGAGTTAAACACGAGAAATAAACATTTTATGTTTTACCCCCCGCGCGTTTAACTTTGTCGATACTTTGTCAAGTGACCATTAGCTTTCGATTAGCGTACATCGAAGCGCCGAGGTTATACATTTTGATGTACCCGCTAACGTCTTTTTTCTAATTTTACTTTTATTTCTTTGCCGATTTTGACAAATTATATATCATTAGAAAGTCTACGTTTCGTAGTTTTCAGATATATAAATATATATGAAGTTTTACTTCTAATTTGGGAAGCCGGCGAGTTATAACTTTAACTTTTGCAAATATCATACCGTTTTAGAATCTATATTTACGGTAAACATGGTCGTACTTTATACAGATTTGTAGCGTTTATATTTGAAGATCAGTTTTTAAAACTACATCTTGCTTAGGAAAATAGAATTCTGTATACGATAGAAATACAGGGTTTAAAAATGAAAGTAAATAAGGAATGAATGTGTACGCAAGTAGCGCGCGGTCATAACGTTTGGAGTTTTAGAATCTAGGTTGACATGTTCGTACTTTATACCGATTTGTAGCGTTTAGATTTTGAGTTCAGTTTTAAAAATTACATCTTGCTTAGGAGAATATATGATAGAAAAAATGTTTTTAAAATGAAGGTAAGTAATGAATGAAGACGGAAGAAGTATTGCGCGTTCTTAACGCACCGAACTGATGCTCCTCTTGATATTTTTCGGCTTTGCATACTTCAAATAAAATGGGTGTCAAAACATTCATCGTTTGTTGTTTATTTCCAAAGAGGTTATTATGTGTAATTATATGAAGGTTATTTACCTTAAATTATCAATTAATTAAAATTATTTGCAGATTCTTGAAAATCCCGGCCGAAAAAATATCAAGAGGGTCCGCTATATACACTGTCTCATAATAAAATTAATACCCTGTCTGTGTTATAAACAAGAGCTGAAATCGTTAATTTATTAAGCTTCATTAATATGTAATTAGCTTTACTGATATGTTTCGTGAACAAAATATTTCAATATATTCCATAAAAAATATAATAATCATGACAAAGGAAATTAAATGGCCGGTATCTAAACAACAGCATAATCGCCAAGACACCAGTTCTCTGCGTTAGGACCGCGCGATACTTTCGTACGACTTCATTCCTTACTTAATTTCATTTTTAAAACCATTTTTTTCTATCGTATACAGAATTCTATTCTATTCTCCTAAGCAAGATGTAATTTTTAAAACTTAACTCCAAACATAAACGCTCCAAATC
Source organism: Dreissena polymorpha (assembly GCF_020536995.1). NCBI lineage: Eukaryota > Metazoa > Mollusca > Bivalvia > Myida > Dreissenidae > Dreissena > Dreissena polymorpha. The sequence goes on along the minus strand of NC_068364.1, from coordinate 12,939,800 downwards.
GGTATAAAGTACGAACATGTCAACCGTAAATCTAGACTCAAAAACGGTGTGATATTTGCAAAAGATTAAGTTATAACTCGCCGGTCTGCCCAAATCAGAAGAAAAACATAATATATATTTATATATCTGAAAACTACGTAACGTAGGCTTTCTAATGGTATATAATTTGTCAAAATCGGCCGAGAAATGAAAGTATAATTTTAAAGAAGACGTGAGTGTGTACATCAAAATGTATAACCTCGGCGCTTCGATGTACGCTAATCGATAGCTACCGGTCACGTGACCTGATTATATACAATGGATAAATTTATTGTACACGGACATAAGTATCGACAAGCTATTGGCCGATACGGTCCCGTTTCATATCCGCCCGTGCTATAGTTTACAGAGAAACATCACACATTCAAAGGTAGCTATTCAACATTTCAAACAGTGACAAATAACAGTGAAAATTATTGATATTTGTTATTGTTTAACTATAAGATGACGTCATTATTTTGATAACGTCAGTTTAACCATTTGAACATTTAAGAACATAGCTGGAAAGCATCAAATACATAAAAACCATTGGTTTCTGCAGATTATAGATTTTATTCACTCGCTATCATAGAAAAAATATGTTCACTCAAATCTTCGCCACTGGTGAGAATTTTAATCTATCTGATCACTCTTGAATGAAAATAAATGATCTATATACACCAACAAATATTCTCACCATCTCTGTTATATCACTGTGTTCGTAATACGGTAGAAAAACAGACGCCGACGGTATTTACAATACGTTTTTCCTGTAAAGTTTCCGCAGGACACGCGCCATTTCTCTAATGTGGGTGATGTATTGTCATATAATGCAACATATTTTGAATAAATATAGTTTGCACCACAAGTTTCATTGAATTATGTAGAGCAACAAAGCCAAATCATACTTAATCATACTTAATGATTTTTTTCAGAGTATTATTTTTGCCTTATATGTCTGATGTTGTGAACAAATGCTAGACAAAATGTTATTAATCAGAAGTCATTCAATTATTCAACACCTGAACTAGTTATTGTCATTTTAAGTGATTGTGTATCTGAGCGTGTATCTTAAATATGAACAGGCTATGTTTACCGTCTGTAGCGCTTATACGCTTTGCACAAAACTTAGCAGCCGACTGCCGAGCTTGAAATTTGACTCTTCGCAATTATTGTATAACTACGTTTTGTGAATGGATATTGAAGCGTTAACTATAAAACACAATCTGCGAGCAATATATCTTTCTCGATTAAGGGTGATAAAAAGAAAACCTTGGCTGCGTTTGTCGTGTCGATTAAACATTGACGGGCTTCTGAATCGTTGGGATTGTTAAGTAGTACACATCTGCGAAAATTATTCAGTTTGAATACAAGTGCTATTTAAATTAATGTCCGGAAAAGCATCAGGAGTGAGCAAACATCGTTAACTATATATTGCATTATAACGAGAGTTGAAATACTATTTGGAAACATTAAATCATAGCGCAAATTCAAGGTTCGTATGCGGTTTACACTGTAATTGTAAATCGCGAACAATAATAACGAACATGTATTACAAGTGGTAAATATCATAATTTTCCTCAAAACAAAGCCCCCCCCCCCAAAAAAAAAATCAATAGGGTTGTACTAACGTTTTGCCTTCAACGTTTGGATACATAAAAGCATTAAGATGCTCAACAATATTCAAATTTATTATAAAATTCCATATTTGTATATATTATATATATCTTAATATGCGACATTATCTTAAAACAGTAAATAATGATGTTTCTTTATGTCTTTATAAATGTAATAACTTAAAAACACATCTCTCATTGATACCTTTTTCAAAAACGACAAATCCGTTGAAGGCTGAACAACACACATCACATCACCTTTTGTTTTAAGAATAGCATGCTGCTGACAATTCTAATTCGCGAGTTAAGTCCGAAATGGCTTTTCTTTTGTTCGATTTGGCCGTGCATATTTCTCATAACGAACTGCAACAATGCATGCATGTGTGTATGTGCATAGCGTCGTTGGATGACTCGTATATGTTTATAACAAACGCTAAAAAATATCATACAAACAAAATATGCTTTACTTTTCATGTAATTCATAGCAAGAACTATTGTATCAAAATACAATCAATGGAACTATGAAATATATGTTTATTGACAACACATGTCCGCAGCATGCTTAACAAAGCGAGTTACGTTTCAAACTATATTGTTATTAAAACATTTTGAACACTTACTTATTTTAAAGTATATATATATAATACCAATGCAGCGGTAAAGTGTGTTTTGGCTTTATATGGAAGTGCGGTGCTAATTAAAATATATAAATTGCAGATATTGAATCGAAATCGTCATGGCATATGCAATATATTATTATCATATTTTGATGCAATAAAGTATGGCAGCTTGGTGTAATTTGCATATCTTTTGAAGGAAAAAGCCTGATAACGGAGAGCAAGCTTTCTTATACACCTGAATAACTTAATTTATTTGAACGCACGCAATAATATATTTCGTAAGAGTTCTAATAATTCAATTGTTTTTCATGATTTTATTTTCATGTTTCAATTTAATATAGTCATTAAAAGAAATCATAAAACGTGACCAAACCAGTCCGGACCCCGATTTTAAACTACCATTGGGGAAATATATTATGTTCTGTAATTGCACAATTTGGGTTTGTTGCACAAAACATATCAGTGTGTTTGTTGTTAAGTTGAGGTACTATATCCCCGATATTTCTTTATCGCCGAACAAATAGATTTTTATGCGCCACATGATTATTATAAATGTCAGGAATTCAGGGTAAGACTGCATCAGGTATTAAAATACGAAATAATATAGATCAACTTACTTGAAAATACGTGTATACAACACAAACTGTAAGCTGACTTGTGCATTCCGCTGTCGACTGCCCAAAGATTTAATGAGTAGTAGTCGTATTGATTTAATTATTCCTGTTAACCCGGCAAAGAACTGTATATAACAAAACTTAGTAGCCTGGTAAACGGCTCTTACTAAGTTGTACGCATGCAAAATCGAAAAAAATAATCATAACAATAGTTGATACGAACATGTTGAAATTCATGTTTGAGCAAAACTTTATTCCGCCATAGCTCCTGTACACAACATCCCGTTGTCAACAACAAGCCAAGTGATCCGTTACAGAAATTTCGTATGCCATACCTAATCAAGGTCTAAATATAGATTAAAGGTTTAAATACACTAAATTGAGATAGCGTTCGTAAAAGCAATATTTAGGCAAAATATATAAATCGCTTTTTACATAAGTAAATCACAAATACCTTTATCATCGAATCCAAAGCTTGATTGCGTGCACGATGAAATATCGTCAAATCGTGCACACAGATACTTGTTTCTTATTAAAGTCTATATCTTTCGACGATTTCGGAATCTCTTCAATAATCTATATTTTTCGACGATTTCGGAATCTCTTTAATAATCAATTAGTATAATTCTTTCCCTATAAAAAAGAAGCAAACGTGCGCGTCTCCAAAATATCGATACATACGCCGCCATATTTATGCAAAGGACTGAAGTACGAGAACGTTTTAGCAAACGTAAGTTTAAGTGCAAACAAATTGTATACTAAAGTTTACGAATTTTATAGAAACGTTATGACATTTACGTTAAGCACTTGTTACATATTGTAAAAAAAGGACATTTCTGTGTTATACTGACTACTAAATCATGTAAGAGGTCTCCCTACTGCAAATCTTTTATTAATTTGATTAAGCTTCATAGTTTGTTGTGGACTTGTAGCTTGGGTATGAATAAATACACATGTAGCTTTATACGCCTTACGTTTTATGAATTACACCGACTAGACTACAACATCACCTACGTATGATATTAGAACGTACGTATGGCTAAGAAACGGCACATGGACGCTTCGGTTTACTTGCAGTATGGCATTTCGACAAAAAAGAGTTAATCAAGAAATCGTATTATTAAAGTCTAATTAAATCAAATAGAAGTTAAATGATTCGAACGAGGCAAATTTTAAAAGTGCGAAGAGAAATGAATCAATCACATGACAATCCATACGAACAAACATAGTTGAAAGTTTGTAGAAATACTTATATAATAATAATTAAATGGGAATTTTCACAGATTTTGGCATGTATTTTAAGTTCGTCATTATATTGATAAATGTACACATTGGGTATAAAAGGCTTCAGTAAAAAAATTAAAGAAATAAAAAAATTACCGTCAACTGGGCTCCAATTACTGTCTCCTGGAGTAAAGTCTATCGCTTAGACCACGCGGCCATTCATGCTCACACAATAAGTGATGTATTTTATACTTTATATACGCAATCCTCTTAGTATTCAAAAATATCACGATAACAACAGATATCTCCAAACTATACATTCGTTTCGCATTGCAACGCTTTATAATTTTCGGGTTTTTAAATCGCAAAAATATGCATATAGTGGATATTTTATAGCATGGTGAATGTTCAGTATTACTGTTTTCTCACAAATACCATTACTACAACGAATATTTGCGATTCTTAAACAATTGTATCCATTTACAAAAACATAAAAAGGCCCCTTAAAGACACCATCCCTACTATCAAATTGTAATTTCACAAGGGTTGTGCTAGAATGATCTTCGTAAAAGTTAACTGGCCAGCATTGACTGCGCAAGTCAAGTTATCCAACTCTATCTATCCGGAATGTTTCGATTACGTGTACTTCATTAGGAACAACAAACGCTGTGTCTTTTTGGTTGCCGAGAATCAAACATGTATCTGTGTGCACGTCCACAACTAATTTACTGTTGAGATTTCAAAGACATTGATATTGCTAGAGTTTTTATTACATGACCTCAGTTTGATTATGCACGATTTTCAACAAACTCAGTCAGTAAAGTCTTGTAAACAAGCACATCCATGTTATCTTACTCAACCAGCAGTATGTAAAAAAATAACAAAAATGCTATCACAAGGTGGTAGAATATGCAGTGTGTCTTATTGTTTTGCTGAAATCGTTATTGAAAAAGGTGAAATGGTTTGAACTCTTGTGCATGAATGATCTTTCTAAAACAGTACCGAACACAGTTGCCTCTAAGGCAAAGTACTCCAAACTTTGTGATTTATATTAGACCTGTGTTATATAACAGTATCTGAGATTTTAGTATACGCTATTTCAGGTACAAGCCAATGTTTGTTCCTACAATATTTTGACTCAACATAATATGTAGTAGCCTTGTTTTAAAGATATGTTTGTCTTGACCATCGTCTATAAAATACCTTTCGAGTATTATATATAGAATAGTATAGTAAACTAAATGAATGAAAGTTCAGTTACACAAAATGTTCAAAAATCCCATCATATTGGACAAGACTTTTTACGGCATGTATTCAGAAACGTATGCCTACTGCCAGCTGATTCCACCAATATAAGCAAGTAAAATGTATCTCGGAAACAAATCCTTATTAGCTGGCTATGAATGGAATGCATGCTCATAAAGGTTCGTGCTAGATTAGCCTGTGCAATCAGCACAGGGTGATAAGATTCAGCGCTTTCCGATCTACTTGTTTATTTTAGAAAAGACATTAAACGAAAAATTACATAAATAAAGAAAGTGCCATCACTGATAAGCTTATACAAGGGCTAGGGCTTTCTGGGATGAAACACTTCACACACATGCATTACGGCAAGTTTTCCAAGAAGGAGGCTCGTAATGAGTCTAGTGTTTGCTCTGCAGGTGCTAGCATCAACAATGACTCCTCCTCGGGCTACATGGTGGGCGAGACGGAGTCGGCCAGATCATACCAGTTCTCAGGGATCCTCGGTAGCGAGGTACACGACTTTTGTTTACATTCATTGCCTGTCAGTGTGTTCTGATATAATATGAGCCTTGCTGAAGGAAAAGGGGACTCAATCAATAAGCATAAAATGTATACACAGATTATCCTGTGCATTCTGCTTGGCATTCCCTTTGGTTGGGCGGCTTTAGCCGTTTACATAGTCTCCATTCTAATGTATGTTTAAATGTAACCACTACAACTTCTTTCCGTAGGATTCAGTGTCCCAGTCTTGAGGCCTCAACCAGTTCGGTGCGGGTCAGATCAACGACTGGACAGTGGAGAATGTGAAACACTGGCTGATAGGCATCGAGATGGAAACGCTTCACTGAGATGTTCACTGATAGGGGATGAACGGGGCCAAACTTGCTACCTTGGAAGCAAACAAGTTCAAGGTAAGTTATTACATGAGCTTGTGAGCAAGTCTCTGTGGGTTATTGTTGAGGAAAATGGATGTATGGCTCAACGCTGTTTGCTTTGCCTGCCAAATTTCACCAAGCCTTTGTTAGAGAACAATAACTTAAAAGTTAATTTTTCAGAGTGACCGTGTTCAAAATCTGCTGTTGTATTGTTGTATTAGTTTAGTATTCTAGAAAAGAATACCGTCAACAACATCCTTTACCAAAATATGTGCAAAATATAATATAATTCTTATTTTTTTATGTATTTTAGTATTTGGTGTACAGAAATTGCCAATGGAATCCCTTTAGCTGACATTGATAGCATTCTTCTTTTTTTTAACATCACCAGTAAGCTACATTATAAACAATGCCTAATTGTTTTTAATGAAAATTCAATACTGCTCCAGCAGCTGGAGTTTCACTTCTTTATATTGTTTTAAAGGATATGGTGGACACGAGTGCTAAAGACAGAGATTACCTCACGAAGAGGCTCAAAGCACTGAGAACTGTCCTCGAGTAGGCAGCAGCAAGAAAAAGAAAGAAAACAAATGGAAGAAGAGGCCAAAACAAGATAAAAGGGGCGAAAGAACCAATCAAAGAAAAAGTAGGACGCAGGCAAACGGAAAATAAAACAAATCAGAGTCTATAAAAAAAGAAGGAACATTTGTAAAAATGAAAAGCTTTGAGGTTTGGGGATTTTGTTTTCTTTAAGCAACGGAGGACCAAGAAATTGCAGCGTATTTGAAAAGTGTTCTTAAATCATTTTTTGCCAATACTGTGTGTTACATTGCGCATTTATGCATATGTCAAGATTTCTGAACGGATTACTTTTTTTGACGTGGCCTTACGTGCATAGCATTTGCATTATTAAACTTATTTAACTTTAATAATAACAAAATATGGCTCATTTCATGTAGGACCTATGTATGTATTCCAACTGTTATTTCAGGCTTTTGATAGTCATTCTTAATTTTCAAAATACAAGATTGCTTTTCAAATGGCTTACTTATATATACAGAGGTTAACATGCAATTTATGATGAAATAAACTATTTTTGTACTGCTTAATTTGTACCAAATATTCTTTTTTGTACGTACATGGCATGTTTTTTATGTTACAGTGCTATTGTTTTTGATGGCCATTTATCTTGTATTTTATTCTAGAACAATTAATGGCCATGATTGCGTTTTTAAAAATGCTATTTCTTAGAATTGTGGTAAGTATACATATAGTATCATTATTGGACATGTTTTGTAATAGTGTACAAATTGTATAAATATCTATGATTTTCAAAGTTGAGAATGTAAGGAATTGACGTGTAAATTTTTGACAAAATTATTTATGTAATTTTGTGAACATTTATTTAGTTGAAATGATTCATCACTGCAATAGTCATGAATGATAATTATAGCAATTGATTGTCATTGATTTTTAGATATAAAATATAGATTTTATCAATATTGAAAAGACAGAAATATTTCAAACTTTATGACTATTGGATGTGAATGCATTTATTGAAGGTGCTATACATTTTAGTCGCCCTTTATAAAACGGTGTGAACCCATTTTTAGTTGGCGGTAGCAATCAAATGAGGGGTTTTACTCCAATTAATTGAAAATACAACTTCAATTACGCTGAAATATATACCTTATTTTACTGAAATTATACGATTAGCGTGACATGAATATTCTTACTCATGCCTTGATGGTTTTGTTAGACTGACGATGTAGATTGTACAAGTTATAAAAAAACACAAGTTATGTTTTGTTCTTCAATTACGCACTACCGAAACAAGCAATAAGTGGCTGTTTATTTTTGAAGCACCGTTGAAATAGTCGCATGCAATTCAAATAAAACAACACAAAATTTAGCATACCTTTAATTACTCTTACGCTACGTGTACCGGTTTATAATGGATCTTTTTCGAACATTATAAGTGGACAGACCGCTATACACGACCCAAAAATCGTGATTGCGTCTTATAAAAACATTCGGATAAGAGCTTGAAAGGGATTGACAAATTTACAAGCGTCGCCGCTACATGATCAGAAAATCAAGCGCCGCGGCGAAATTGTTTTCGAAGTTCAGGCACCGCGGGCTCGCTGTGCTAAAACCGCCTGGGGAAATACCTGTTCATGTATGCCCCTAGTGTGCTTTGCACTAAACTGCATTTAAATTCTTTGGAAGATTGACTTCAACAGTAATGTGTGTGCATGTGAACCCAAGAGGGTAACAAATTGCAGTTTTGTGCGTCAGTCGCATACTTTGTCCATGATCTGTGGTGTACAGATGTTGGGATTACTAATTATCATCCGAAAGTCATTGCCCTTATTAGGGAAGAAGTTTTCAGAATATGAACCCAGCAGGGTTAGTTCCATTCTTTCTCATACGAAGTTGGGTTATTTTCATCTTAGTATAAAATTGATAATAGACTGTTATATGGCCCGGTCCATTTTATGTCCGATGGTTTCCGGCTGGCCGGTTTGTTTACTGGTGTCAGATGATGTGTTTAATAGATCATTTATTTTGGTCAATTTGAAAGGACATAGTAAGCTATTGAACGCAAAAGATATTTTTTCAGCTTTATTTTGCAATTCGTGTGCATTACACATTGATTAAGTTAATAAGTTGATACAAAATCGTGAAATTAGATTTTTAAACTAATGTTGCTCTTGAACAGACTAGAGTTTATTTTTTCATGAACATTTTAGCTTTTGATGTGGTATGAAAATTATACTGCATATAAAATTGTACTAAAAGAGATGTCCTTTGGTTATTTATGTACACAATGTGACAAAATAGCTTAACTCTCATAAAAGATTTCATCATAGTGTAGCAATAACATAGAATGACAGTACATGATTTTCAGTTATGTAAATAATTGTAAAGTTTTCTTCATTAAAACTAAATGTATTGGCTACTATTTTGGATAGGTTGCCTATTGTTTACATGTTAAAATGCAAACATATTGTAATAAACAAAATATAATTACTGGTTGTGCATATTTTTGTGTTTTTTTATGCTTATGTCTTCATCAAGAAATGTTGAAATGCAGTAATGTTATCAACGTTTATTGACGTTTAACAAGTTCATTTTTTCTGGACAATAATTAGTGATCAAATTAAATGGCTAATTTATATCATTATTAAATAATGCAGAGGTATCTACAACTGTAGTTACATGTCTAGTGTTGTATTGTTTCATTAAATAAAAATATTAATTGGAAAATGTATGCATACAATGTTCTTTATTTGGTGGAAACATAATAGGTTGTAAGAAAGTGGGGAACACAAACTTCGATGTACCACATAATATTTGTATTATTGTTTTATTTTAAAATTGTAGCAAATAACTGGTACATTGATAGTGACCAATCCTGTTAATGTATTTGAATCCTTTATCATATTTAGTAATACAACATATTTCGTCATTCAGTTATACAAATATATTGTTCAAATCAATTTGCTTGTAATAAACATTGTCATTTTCTTCAAAACCTTGACAATTTTAGGTTGGATTACATCTTCAGTTGTAATCTGAACATGTTTTGTACTTGATATAATATATGTTTCAAATGTTAATAGGTAACATATCTATTTCGAAATGGTAGACTACCAAGTAATTAAGATGTTGTTCCAAGTGTCAAGAGTAAGGTTGTGACAATTGTGAACATTCTCTTTATTTTGAACATTATAAATATGTACAGGCGCTGAACACTTAGCAATGTATTATATTGTATCAAATAAAGTCAAGAAAAATAGCTAATACAGATAAACATAAACATACGATTATAAGTGATATATGAGAAGTTGGTTTGCCATACAAGTTGATTTTGTCTCAGATTGTAACATCGTTATAGAAGGAATCTATGTATACCTTGTAAATGATTTAAATTATATTAGATATGATATATAGTTTTCCAGATATAATTACATGATTACATAGTATTCAATATAACATTTATTAACTAATTATAAAAGCATTCACCATGAAAGGCAGTATATTAATACAAAAACTAGATTTAAAATCTCAATTCAGTTAAATGTGCAAATTTTTTATATTTGGATTGTTAAATTATCATTTTGGATGCATCAAATTGTTAGCATATTCATCTTCAAGCTTTTAACCATTTTAGAAAACTATAATTATACCACTGAGAATTGTTCTTTGATATACAGAAATTGTGTGTACATACGTCATCATTGATCGCACATAATACTGGATGTAGAAATCTTATGTGATAATAAATACTTTCACATTATTGGGTTTGCTGTTCAATCACAACCAAAGTCTTAAATGAGCCTTGCTCTGGGAAAACGGGGCTTAACAAATGTGAATGTCATCCCAGGTTATTCTCCGCACAGGCTGATCAGGAACGACACTTTCCGCTGTTATTGTATATGTTGTAAAAAGGAAGTCTCTTGTTAGCGAAAATCCAGTTTAGGCGGAAAGTGTCGTCCCAGATTGGCCTGTGTAGACTGCAAATGCATTAAGCCCAGTTTTCACAGAGCGTGGCTTATACGGAAGATGTGTTGACACCATCTTGTGCCGGTGTATTATGAAAGATTTATGAGGCAAAAAATAAAGTAATATTATAAGAAAAAAACGAAGTAAAGGGGCTATACTGAAATGACTATGGAAGTCTGCATGTCTGTCTGTGTGCCATTCTGCTCGTCGCAACTCAGACATAATAAGTTCTTGTGTTATTGATTTTGTGATGATTTTCAGACAAAGCAATACATCCACTGGGGAACTTGAATAACACACAAATTATATAGTTGGTTTAATATCACTTACTTCACAAACAAACAGAAGCAAATAGTGTTATATATGTGTATGTTTGTACTTTTCTGTTATAACCAATGCTACAAATGGTTCAAATAGACACTATAGATGTCAAGGGGCTATACTGAAATGACAATGGGAGTCTGAATGTCTGTCTTTCTGTCAGTCGGCTCGTCGCAACTCAAACAAAATAAGTTCTAGTGTCATTAATTAATTTTGTGATGATTGCTGACAAAGCAATACATCCATTGGGGAACTCCAATAACAATTTTATTAAATTTATTTAGTTGGTTTATTATCACTTACTTCACAAACAAACAGAAGCTTATAATTTTGTATGTTTGTATCTTGTATCTTTGTATTTTTGTACTTTTCTATGTTATAACCAATGCTACGAATAGTTCAAATAGACACTATAAAGGGCATTTGCCTCCTTTAAAAACTTATTTTAGTCGACCTAATGACAGATTAATAATCTTATAAGTATTAAAAATGTCATAATCACAAATCATTTCTTTATTAACATCTTCACAAAAAAGATCATTAAAATGTGAAAGTTTGAGCCAGATTCAGCCAGTAGTTAAACGGAAATTGAGAACACAAGATTAACCTCTATCTGTTGTGATAATTTTGAATTATTATAAATCTAATAAATGGATACTCCAGTAAATGCAAAGTACAAATATGCGTTTGGCTTAAGGGCGAATAATGTTCGACTCATTGGTTAGAATTCACTATGTTTCCATGAAAATGAGCTGGCAACCAGACAATTATTGGAAACAACAGATTGATTAGATTTAATACTATAAGCCTGCATCAACTGAGCCCCCGCTTTGAACAAGGAGCTTGCTGTTATAAAAGTCTACTGTTAACCTCTTCGACTAAAAGGCAAGTTATCCTTATCATTAAAAAGCTTGCCATTATAGAAGTCTACTGTTAACCTGTTCGACTAAAGGGCAAGTTACTCATTTCCTTAAATAGCTTGTTATTATAACATTTGAGTGGTTTTTAGTGACCTTGACCTTTGAACTAGTGACCAAAAATGGATGTGGCATGTGGAACTAATCAAGGTGCATCTACATACCAAATATACGAGGATTAAACAAAAGCTTCCTTAAGAATTCATTAAACGTGTTAAACGTTTAATAATGATAATAATAAACAATTCATAACCCAAAGAAAAAAACAACAATAAATAACCCAAACAACAAACAAAACTTATCTAAGACGGAGAAATAATGTACTGTTAAATGCATGTTAACTTGTGTAACAACGCTTTTCTTTAGCTTCTTTTCTAAGTCAAAAATAGTACTTAGACAATGTAAGCAACGCTCTTACATACATACAATATACGCTTTGGTTTTGTTTAAAAACAGTTAGTTACAACTTAACGAAACGGAAGTAGGCAAATTTAGTTAGTTATCACATTTTTGTCTTCACAAAAGTTTGCGAAATTCTGCAACATTGTTTTCAATATTTCAAAATGATAACATGCATGTACATGTCTAATTACGTCTACCTAACGTTCCGATAAATAAAAACAAATAGGTACACAGGAATTAAATCACAAGTGCGAAGAACGAGTTTTTTAATAAAATGCATCTAGACTACTGACCGTGGGTTATTCGACAACAAACTTTGATAGAGATGTGTTTCGTTTCGAAATACGATAATGTTGATGTCAATTCTATGTCAATGTAACAGCTAATGCAGGGGAACTAATTTTGTTCTGTATTTCGCCAATCTTTCCATGACGTTCAGTCCCCCGAGCTTATCAGTGACGTCATCTTTGACGAAAATGTTTATACAACTTAAGTACGTATCCAATAAAAATCTCTCTTAAAATGGACATGGACCTTAAAATGCTTGCATTGAACACGATGCATCATTTAACTCATAACGCGTTACCAATACATTTACTATCAGTACAGTTTTGTAACAGTTATATATTGGTTTGGTCATTTCAAGTACTTACAAAAGTTTCAAGTTGGCACTATTCGGAGTAAGTGCAAGTTTACAGTATTCAGAACCGTTTCAACACACTTGAATTGACCTATAGTGGCATTAATCGGAGTAAGTTCTATTTAACAATATTCAAAAACGTGTTCACAAACTTGAATTAATCATTTTGTTCGCATTAATCGACCTACAACAGTAACGTTATAATTAAAAATGTAATGAATATGAGTTCATACAGGCGATACATATATATGTACAACAAATTATTAAGTTTGAAGGAATTTACATTAGATGAGCATGTTATTCATCATATTTACAAGGTTTAACATGATCATTCAATCATGTGCGTGGTAACATTTTAACCATAACCATACCGGCAACGCGGAAAACGAATGCACGTTTTCCTTCACAGATAATAATAATAAATACAAACATACATGTGAAAACACACCCACTAATGCAGCTGTGTACGTGAATAATTATATATATTGCGTTGCGGCGTCTCTTCAATGTGTAACATAAGAACAAGTTCATATCCTTGAGTTGCATACAGACGATACAAAGTATATTCACGTGAAAATGCAGCTGTTTACGTGCATAATAATATCATTATATTGTGTTAAGGCATCTCTACAATTTGAAATATACGAAAAATTTCATTTCAGTGAGATGTATACAGATGATACAACATATATTCGCGATACAAACTTCATTCCAATAAGGTTTTTACATCCCATATACATTTATACACCCTTAATATACATGTGTACACCCTCTTTACACTTTATTTGTATTGTTATTTTGAATGAACAGCAACGTAGGAAATACTGCTAAATACACCTTTGCATTTACAGATATGAATCATATTGGAAATTCAAAAAACACATTTGTTAGAAACCATTTAAAATTGCAAACACGATACAACGCAAAGTATGTAAAACAATCCTGAAATAGCGACGTCAAAATAAAACCACTGATTTACATTTATATACATGGCTTAAGTTACAAGTTGTATACACATTTTTGTTAAAGGTTATGTAACATTATAAAACATATTATTTGAAGACAATACTCTAAGCGTCAATAAAATCCCAGCAAACCAAATAACAGCCATTTAAAAGTTACACTACATGGACAGTAAGCAATGTCACTAAATCCAGTCATCGGAAACAAGAGCAAAACATTATAGGCATGGATTACCTGTTCCTTAAAACGTTAAACAGCATGGAAAGCTGCTTCATCCCTAGGATACCGTTTAACCAAACACGCTAGAGCCTAATGGGAGGTGTAGTAAAACGTGCGATGGGCGTTATCCTTGATACAGTATCAAGTCCCCAAATACGGCCCCTGAACACTTCTAATGGATTGCACTCATGAGACCATGGTGAAGCACCTGTTCCAATTAAAACGGACACACAATCAAAAAGAGTTTTATCATTTTTAATTTGCGATTTAACAAATAGTTAATTAGTATGCATTATTCATTTTATAAGATCATAACGAGTGAACGAAAACTGTAACTCAACCAAAACAAACACATGTATGTTTTACTTTTTAAATTCATATTTTTTGTCTATACGACGTTTAAATAAAACACTTTATATTTGTGTTTCTATTTTAATGCGATTCAAATTTGGTGTATTCGAACCCTTTTAAGGGAACTTTACCATAATGGCATCAACCCACAGACGAAGTTTCACAAGTTTTATCCCGCTTCGTTGAATGTTCGTCTCAACATATAATCTAACTGCAGAGTTGTCGTTCCTGTAATTTTTATTTAAAAATACAGTTGCTCAATGACTGACATTTCTGCAAAAGAGAAAACGCATATATAGCAAATTCAAGCTTAACATAATCCACCTTTAACATAACAATATATAACATATTTTGAAACTGTATCATTTATGTCCACATATAATGTGTGTAGATCTTGCAGTAATAATTATGTTAACGTCCATTTTCGCAAATTAAATCCGTTGGCTGATTGAAGTAACGTCGATGTGATTAAAACTGAACATTTTGCTTGAATGTGATGATCTTGGGATTGTTATTAATATGATTATATCCTTATATGTAATACCATACGACTAAGTTGACAGGTAGCAGATGCTTCATTACAATTATATTATTTTCTTTTTATGCTAAGCATATATATCTGATAAACATACAGAGTCACCGCATAATAATATGAATGCATTTTATTTCATTAAAACCGGACTGTGAGCAATACATAATACTATCTAGTTTTTAAGCATTTGTTTCCGCAATGGTCCAGATATTTCGCTTTTGACTATTTTCAGTTAAAATACAAAGTTTAACAGCTGGGACCAATATGATTAATTTGAAACATAAAATACTTTTTTATTGTTTTGTATCACTGTTCAAACAATATAAACAGTAAATACTTGATAACAAATAAATGAGGTTTCCTAGTAACAAAAATAATATATAAACATGTATTGTTTGCCTGGTTCTTCATAAATATGTGTTTCCCACAGTTGTTGTGAAAAGTACACACACCTGATATTATTAACAGACAATAAAAACAATTAAGCAAATTATCTCTTCAAAATGTTATTTTGAAAATGACAAACATACCGTTGAGCAATCGAGCGATGGTGAGTTGGTTACCTCAAAATCATGACCGAGGTTTTTGCTACTGACATTGCTATCCCGTGATGACGACGATTGTTTGCGCTGCTGACTTGGAATCCCGTGGACAACGATTCTTTGCGCTCCTGACTTGGTATCCCGCTATGAAGACGATCATTTGCGCCGCTCCTGACTTGCTATCCCGCAATGACTACGATTGTTTGCGCTGCTGACTTGCTATCCCGCGATGACTACGATGTTTTCCTTTCTGACTTTGAATCCCGCGATGGGGACTGTTGGCGCTCATGAATTAGAATCCCGCGATGACGACGATTGTGTGTGCTGCTGACTTGCTATCCCGCGATGACGACGATTGTTTGCGCTGCTTACTTGCTTCCCCGCGATGACGACGATTGTTTGTGCTGCTGACTAGCTATCCCGCGAGGACGACGATTGTTTGCGCTTCTGACTTAGAATCCCGCGATGACGACGATTGTTTATGCTGCTGAATTCGTATCCGGCGATGACGACGATTGTTTGAACTGCTGACTTGCACTAACGCGATGACGACGATTATTTGCGCTGCTGACTTGCTATCCCGACATGACGAAGATTGTTTGCGCTTCTGACTTGGTATCCCGCGATGATGACGATTGTTTGCGCTTCTGACTCGCTATCCCGCGCTGACAACGATTGTTTGCGCTCCTGACTTGCTAACCCGCGATGACGACGATTGTTTGCGCTGCTGACTTTGTATCCCGCGATGAAGACGCTCTTAACTTGCTATCCCGCGATGACTACGATTGTGTGCGCTGCTGACTTTCTAACCCGCAATGACTACGATTGTTTGCGCTTCTGACTGTGAATCCCGCGATGACGATTGTTTGCGCTCCTGACTTGCTAACCCGCGATGATGACGATTGTTTGAGCTGCTGACTTGAATCCCGAGATGACGACGATTGTTTGAGCTGCTGACTTGGAATCACGCGCTGACGACGATTGTTTGCGCTGTTGACTTGGTATCTCGCGATAAAGACCATTGCTTGCACTGCTGACTTGGTAACCCAACTATTGATTGCTTAACATTCTAAAGGCTGCTAACGTGGGGTCTAGAACGTCCCGTATACGAGGTTGACACCGTAACCGATTCTAATATCTCTGAGATCGTATATACATAGTAAGAAATCCTGAATGTCATCGGCCTTCTGATAGAGGGATTCCTGTGAACGATAATGGTGAAATACGTCTCCTGAGTATAACAACAGCATGTTGATATTATCGTTCTGGTATAATTAAACTAATAAGCTAGGATTTTTTTCAAATATCAATTGTTGATGCGATAAGAGACCAGAACAGACTACCCAACAGAACGCGTATAACAGAAGAGTTTTGTATCTGAACATAAAAAAGTAACCCAGCAAAGTAGTAAATAGTACCTGAAACATATATCGATGAGAGTTATATGGTAGTTCAACGTTTTCAGTCGTAAGGTCATTATCAGTTGCCACGCTCTTTCCAATATCAACAACAAGGTTGAAATGTCGTTTGAACGTTTAAAGTATGTCAAAATATTATAACTCTCTGATTATACTCCTTTAATTGACGTTTCGGCATAATGCCTTTATCAAAACATTGGAAATTATATGTTAACTACATTTTAACGTCTTTTGACTGCACAATTTAAATTGTTATTTAAATTGTGCAGTCAAAAGACGTAAACATGTAGTTAACATATAATTTCCAATGTTTTGATAAAGGCATTATGCCGAAACGTCAATTAAAGGAGTATAATCAGAGAGTTATAATTTTTTTAATATCCCTTCGGATAATTCAACTGAGCTTATATGTCAAAATAATTAAGTATTTAACGCTGTTTAATGTAGATAAAACTGGAGAAAATATGTTTTGTCGACCAAAGCTAAAATTGATGTACCCATTTACACTATAGAATACATTTTAAAACGTGCCAGTAAAGTGTATGCATTTGAGTAGAATGTGCCGTGTATTTATATAATAATTCTTAAAGGATGTCAATTACCGCTTAAGCGATAACGCAAGCGTCGAACTCTTGCGAATCGACGTTTGACGTTTGACGGATCAGTTAATGCAGATGACCCCGACGTCAGCAGCCCCGACGGAGTGACAACGATACGTTGGGGAGAGCACACATCCCAGTTCAATGGTAATTTCTATAAATAAGGATATGGAATCCGCGACGATGGTCTATGGGACAACACACTTATAAACCATATTCTAAACTTAGTTATGTTATTGTTACTTAAGTAAATGTTAATTCGTTGACATAGTTTTGGGAGCTGGGCCTTAGCTTAGGTTTACATTTGAATAGGCACTCTTGAAGGAATCTGCAAGATGACATAATGGTGGACGATGTGCATACTGTATATTGGGGAAGAAAATAACAATCACCGGTTTTAGATTGTTTATCATTTTCTTTATTAAATAGAAACGTTTTATATACTTTTACATATAATATATTAAATTACAAATAGAGCAACATACCTCCTCGACCTACAACGCCTGCAAACACTCGTTACCACGATACAACTAATTTGTCAAAAACAAATTCCATTTAAACAAAATTGATATGCGACTATCAGAAGATCAATACAATAATTATTGCTTCGCTAAGGTCGCCGATTTCTACACTAAGAGCTTGGCCACAGACAAAACAACAGTACCATACTGAGTTTATGTGTTAAAAAATGGTGTATAAGTTTCCAATCTTCTCTTTGCACTCGTCTACATCAAGTGTGTTTATGAACCCTTTGTGTCAGTGGTGAAGTGTGCAGCCAGTCCGGACCTGCTTCTTATTACCACCAACGTTATAATTAAATACTAGTTCTCCAGTATCTTCATCCAAAGTCAAACTTATATAGCTTCCCAAATGGTCCTAAATGCATTCCTAAGCTAGCTCTTCATGAAGGCCACCAACATACGTCAATTAAGAGCAATATAAGAAATAAAGCTATTGAGGATATAGTTGTTCCGCTTGAAGAAAAACTGAGAACTTGATTTTGACCCAACTCTTTCCTAAAGGGATCGGTCGATTTTGTGTAAGCTACCTAAACACAAACTTTCTACACAATTCTTCTATCCACACTGAAATCATTTACCGGATTTTTTTTGTAAAAGTGGCCAGGACAAAATGCAATCCCAAGCTATGAATGCATGCAAGCTACCTACACACACTATTGCAGTGCAATACATGTGTCCAAACTAAAGGTTTTGAACTTTTGTCGTACTTCAATTTTTAGTTAAAGTGACCTTGACCTTACCTGACACGCCCTAAATACAATCCCAGGCTAAGTCTGCATGCTAAATTTAATCGAGATTGGTCAATGTAACTAATATTATTCACCGCAAATCATTTCGGCTTTGTTGCTCGACAAAACTATGCACTTTTATTTGGAAACATTACGTATGGCCTTGACCTAAACGAGCTATCTGGTATTTGTGTTTAATGCAATCGCCTCGTGTAGATAAAGATGTTGGCAAATTATTTTGAATTCTTTAATACATGAGGAACACAGAATTCGAAAAAGCACTTTATTATATATATTTTATACATTGTATTTGCAAAAAAAGCATTGTACATTTGCATACAAACACAAACATCGCTGGAATACTAAGAAAGTACAGTACACGCAGTCGTGTTACAATAATGCATGCCAAAGATATAAAAATATATTACAAAAGTACTTATAGTTCTGAAGGTAAATTAGTATTAAAATCTTTATTTCAACCATTCCTACGAACTTTTATACATGCGTGTTCAAAATGTTTTTGTATAACTGCAGATGCTATTTGGCAGCTACTGTTCGGACCATGAATTGAAGGGGTTACCATTCTACGTATACAATTCTAAATAAAGCATTTTGTTTCGAGACATACAACGTTATACTTGTCTTATTTATTTACAAACTGATCTCAATATAAATATTTTGCATGAAACTATTATCTATGCTTTAATAGCAGATGTGATGTGATTTAAACAAATTGGTATGACTTGCAACCCCAAAATAAATGAACAAGAGTTTCTGTTTCTGTTTTACAGAAAGAACATTTGTCAGAGTAACTTTTTTTCATTTTCTTTAACAAATGATATGTGGCTACATGTTGTATGTTGTGAGTCACTCTTACTTGGAACCATTGGTTGCATGAATCTTTTGTGATTTTTAAATACACATTCTAAGCATTTAATACTTAAATGGCTATTCCATTTTACTTGGCCTGTTCGTATTTTATTGTTGTGTATGAATATGTTATATATTTGTTAGTTATTTTTATTGTGCAACAATAAAAGCTTAGTATATCCTAGAATGATTGTGAAAAAATAAGTATCATTGATTCTTGTGATATTGTGTATATTAATATGCTATGTGTTCATTCTTTAAGTATGACTTTGACCTTAAAGGTAGCTTCCTGGTTTTTGTGTTTATTCCACAGTCTGGCATTGGTTAAGATTAGTGCCAAGTTATTTTTAAATCCTCTAATACATAAGAAGATTACAGCTAAAACGAGCTCTTTTTTTACATATTTTTTTTTTACCTTTGACCTTTAAATATGACATTGACATTTAAGATAATAATGTGGTTTTTACGTGGAACATATTACTTGACACGACACAGATTAACATTTTTGCCAAATTATTTTAAATTCCTTCAATGAATTCAGATATATTCAGCTATGGAAAAAAACCTAAAGAGATAGAAGTTAAAATTTTGACCTTGATACGACCTTTTAATTGCAAACCACAACTTTGCTTCGAATCAGAAAACCAAAGCCTAGGTCTATTACTTACAAAGCCCTGAAAATTCACTTCGAATTATACATGGATCTAATGTCAGCTCAAGTTATATAATGATGCATATTTGTTTTCAATGTTATGTTAAAATCAACAATTAATGAACTGCTCCAAAGCTATATGCCATTTTTTTAACAAGTAACTTTAATGAAAGTTGTAAACTAAATCTGATACTTTACGCAAGATTCAATCAAAATATAAAAACCAAAGGCACCCATCATAATATAGTCAACACAAAAAAACAAAACAAATTAACACATCTTTTTGAATAACATCCAATTTTACACGCAAAAAGCTTCTATGAATATTGAATTGGACACATATAAACAAATTTTAATACGTGAAAGCATAATTGCAAATACAACATACATACAATTAATTGTACCTTTATGCTCAATGATCATAAAGGTAACACTGATGTACCCTTATGTTTAATGATCATAAAGGTAACACTGATTTCAACTTATTGCTTTAAATTACCAGAATTATGTGAAAGATTACATAAAAATGATTGATAAAATAAATCATTTAAAAAATCAGTAAAGAATCATCACACAAGCATGATTTCATAATGCCATGTATGCATACCATTGCATGAATACTTAAATCGCCTTTCTAAAACTGTTTTGATCAATTTATTCGATAGGTTATAATATTGTGTGTTGAAGGAAAGCCAGCATATTTACAAAACTGTCAGTTGTTTATACATACATGTGTTCAATGCCACAGTCATTAATAAACTATGAAGTTTCAACTAGTAATTTCACGCCTGCACTGAAACTTCAGTCTTTTTATTTTATATGGTTGAAAATATTTCTGTGATATGTAATTGTACCTAAAATGTGTATGGTATTTTTTTTATATGAATAAGCAGGTTATGTTTACCATTTGTATAAAAAATCAAATAATATACATGTACCTTTAACAATAAAAGAAATATTGATTTCATTGCAACTCAACTAGTATTTATTCTTTATTATAGTCTCAATTACATACAATAAAACAATACAAACATTCAATTATATACAATAGACAAATGTATGTAACCTTTCTATATTAGAAATATCAGAGACTTTTGATTAGACAATTGTTAACCTTTCTATATTAGAAATATTAGAGAATTTGCATTTCTAATCATGTAAACCCATATGTATATATGTTACAATTACCAGAGTTCCAAATCTCTACAAATCAGTTCTATATTACATAATAAATCTAAGAAGCTGTTGCTTATCCTTTTTTAAAACATCGTTAAAATAATTGATTTAAAATATTGAGTTCAAATTCGAGCACTATTGCGCAATTAAGATTTTTTTAGAAAATCGAGTATCACCCCGATCATATCGTAGATGACCTGATTAGCAACAACTTCTTAGAAGCCTATAAAATACATTATTGTTACTTAAAAACAACGAAAATACATTATTTACAATTCTACCACGGCACGAGACTTGTTTTCTATATACAAAGAAGAAAAACTACTGTTGGTTATTCCCCCGATATACCTATGGTTGTCACTTTGATTGTCCGCGCATTGAATGAAGACGCCGTCAATTGATTTTAATTGTTGTGGTGACGTCACGTTTTCTCGGAAAAGTGGAGGACGTTCGGTTAATATAATTGTCCTTTATAACCTTTAAATCGCGGATAACTTATTAATGAAATCGTGTTAGAATCGAAATAATCGACGGGTAACCGTTGGTTATTGCGGTGATAACCAACGGTATGTCGTTCCGATTCTTCTTTTAAACCACTCGGGCTACGTCCTCGTGGTTTAATTCCTACGCATCGAAACTCCATAACGTTGGTTATTACCGCAATAACCAACGGTTACCCGTCGATTATTTCTTAAGTACATAAAAGACGACGTTAAAAAATATCATAACATGTTATGGCACAACTTTACACTAACAGCTTGTCAAATAATATATGGCTTAAGTCATGATACAAATAACAATCAAGAAAAGCATTGCTCTATGACGACTTAACTATATGATAATACACAAACATAAAAATATGTTTAAAAATATGACTATACATGCACGTATTATATCTCATTATGAACACTTTTAAAAATACTGACTCACATTGTATTTGTTTTATATATTTAACGAAATCCCAGAAATGCTTAGTAATCCACATCCAAAAATTTCAACAAAAACACAAAACTGTAGTTATGAAATCAATTGCTTACAACATATTTTTACAGAATAATTTACGAGAATATTTTAGAATTTGAAAGAATATTTATATGTTGCTGTCCCAAAAGTATCTACAGAAAATTTTTGGCGCAGTCGGGTTTGTATGGTCCTATTAGCAATATATTTACTTCCAATCAGATAAAACGTTGATGCATATAAACACTAGAGCACTAGTTCAGAAGAAGTGGTAACAGAAAAAACAACATACACAGCAAAATACATTTTGTGTTTGTCCAATCAAAAACTCGTTCATGTACGAAAGACATCTACACTATTGGGAAATACCCCCTAGTATATGCAGATGCGTTCACATGACTCATAAACAAAGAACAATTATTTGGTTCTACCACAAATAAAAGTAAAGACAGCTTGTTTGTGTAAATTTGTTGTTTCGAACTCATTAAAATAATCAAAATTTGATGCAAGGAACAATAAGAAGATTAAATTAACATGCCTCGTTCATATTCAAGTGTTGGTTTAAAATCAAGTAATGTAAATTCTGACATTAAAATCATATATACTAAAGAAGTTAATAACCTTAAAAAATAATATTTACTTAAAAATATGGTCATATTTAATTTTACATACTGCTTGTCACTTCATATTGAACATGCTTTCACATAATGCTTATCACTGCTGCCAAGTTACTGGTATTTGAAAATCCATCCATGCGGAACAAAGTCATGCTCAGGACCCAATGTTCAGGATGGATTTTGTATATTTGACCTAGAACTGTGATCTTGACACGGTTACTGTTATCTCGCAATTACCACTTATCCTGAGAACCATCGTCAATTATGAATTTTGGTCCTCTTGACGATGGCCATTGACCTGAAAACGATGAAAAATTACATCAGGGTATGTGAAAATCTCTTAATGTATGGCAGAATCCTAACAAAATAAGGAATATTTGATCCAAATTTCAATTTCTTACATTTGCCGTCAGCGTGTGATTTTGACCTTAATCCTATAGAACTGAGTCTTAACTTTGATACAAAGACCAGATAAAGGACAACAATTATACATAGTTATTGCAGAATCCTTTGATGTATTATATAAGTGAAGTTATGGACAAATTATTAATAATTCTTTTAATTTATGATCTTTGACCTCAATGTGTTACCTTTAAGGTAATGGGTATTGCATGTTGCTCAGCCCCAGATAAGAACAACTGTGGTAAGTTTCATAGATATGCCTCATTTGCTATAAGAGATACTGCTCAAGACAGAAAAAATCCTTTACACAAATGGTAGTTTCAAGTAAAAAAGAGCCATCACTCTGTTATTGACAAATGGTTTGTTTTCCATAAGACGTGTATCCTTCTCTTATCCATATATATACATTCATACCAAGTTTCAATGAAATTTGCCCGAGCAGTTTCAAGATGTTGCTCCAGACACAAACGTGTGTTTAATTTCAAGTCAGAATGGGTCATATCTTCTCATATGAATTGTGACGGCATATATATATATATATATATATATATATATATATATATATATATATATATATATATATATATATATATATATATATATATATATTGTACCAAGTTTCAGTTAAATAGGCGGAAGCAGTTCTAAGATATGGCACCGGGCACAAAAGTGTTCCGGACAGATGCCAAAACAATATCCTTTCGCGCGGGATAACAAGCCTAATACGATGAACAAGACACATTTTTTATACAATCTGGTCCTTGCGATTAATTATCTAAATCATGAAAACCATCGTCAACTAAGCATCTTGTAATAGCTAGTTACAGGATTACGAGTGACCTTTTGTTAAAAAGTATGGCATTTTTCCAGAAAGTAAGTTTTTGCCTACAAAAAAGAAGGACAAGTTAGGATATGTTTAAACATATGGGAAACAATACTGAAAAGGATATTCACAAATTCCTTTCTTTAAGATCACTTACACATTAAAGTCATTCAACTGTTAAAGTTTAAGCAATTAAGATCCAACTAATCATTTTAAGTGGAATTCAAAACACAAAAGTTTGGGACGTTATTTTATATTCTAACGTGGAAAAAACACAGATATAGGGTCACAATTCTGCTCAACAGTTGTGGAAGCACAATTTCATTTCTTTTCCAAAAACTGCACATTTAGATCAATCACAAGTGGTCATTAAACCATTAAAGTTTGCCGAAGATCCATTATGGAGTTTGAAACAAAATGTTTACGGGACATTATATTATATTTTTTAGCAGAAAAACATCTACTTACCTCAGAAGTGTCTAAACGGTCTAAAGGCTCGGTTGTTTCTTGGTGGC
This sequence comes from Dreissena polymorpha, assembly GCF_020536995.1. NCBI lineage: Eukaryota > Metazoa > Mollusca > Bivalvia > Myida > Dreissenidae > Dreissena > Dreissena polymorpha. The sequence continues at coordinate 12,914,911 of NC_068364.1, read as the reverse complement.
TCGTCCTCCTCCGTGGAGAAGTAGTGTCTCTTCCTGTGGTCGAACAAATTTTGAAATGGTGCATTTTTTTCTGCTATCCAATCAGCATTTTGCATGATATAAGTGCATGTAAAACTAACAATAATTTGAGGTTAGACATCAAGTGTGACAGACACACAGACAGACACACAGGGGTACATCAAATGTCTCTCAAACCACTTTAGTAGTGGGAGGCATAATCTTTATGACCATAATTTGTTTACCTGTGTAAGATGGGTGGACCACCTATTATACCTTGTTGGATATCCTACTATTTCACCCTGTTGGATGGGTGAATATTTATCAAACTTGGTTGTAATCATATTATGAATACCTTGTTGGGTCTTGTGGTTCAAAACCGTCAAATAAGGCAAAATCATTGATAAACCTTTTTACAAATAATAAATTATAAAAATAACATTTTAAGCAGCACTCTTAATTTCAAGTTCTATCAAATTTTATGTCATTTTGTAACAAAAAAATACAAGAAAAAATGTAAAAGAAAATTTTCATTTCATGAAATTAAAAAGTATTTAGACATTAGACCAATAGTATACATCAGGTAACCTGATGTATACTACTGATCTGATGTCTAAATATGTGTATAACATGGTCTTTAATTCGAGGTGTAACAACCAATTGGGATTTAAACAATCTTGCGATATCACAATTAACAGTCGAATTAACCCCTAGTGTCCTGTACAAATTTAAGACAACACGTGGGTCTTATAATGACAGTTTGACAATCTGGAGTAAATAATTGGAAAAAAAGAAAACACAAGCTAGTTTATCAAAATAACAATTTATGTTAACCTCCGATTAGACGTCTTTTACTTCTTGTAAGTGAAAAATTGTAAAGCACAATCATGAACATTAGTAAGTGAAGAACTAGGAATATTGTTTGTAACATCAATGACTCAGTGCAACCAATAAACAACTAGACCATATTTCACAATATAAATGGCTTAAACTTAAGTTTATCATCATCATTATCTGCATCATCATCATCTTTTCATTATCATCAACATTCTTGCCTTAATGTCATGTACATACTATTTATTTATTCAAATGTGTACTGGATTTACAAAAGGTTTATGATTCCTTCATTAATATGAGAACACTACATTTATATAAAATAACATAAATGCACTTTTCAAAAACAGTTCATGAACCGTTCATAAGTGTTGTTCGTAACAACCATTGTGGCAATGTTTTTAAACAAATCGGAACCATTTCCAACCTTAGCCTAATTTATATTAACACAAATCGTGTGACCAAGTTTCAGGAGGTTTGACATTAAAATTTGCCTCTAAAGTGTTTATATTTATAATGTTGACCACGCATGCTTCACGATTTACGATAAAAAAAAATGGAATCACAAAAGCTCATCATGAGCACATTGTGCTCAGGTTAGCTATAAAATCAGGCATTTGAGCATTTTTAATTTGGCTAATGAGATCAATTGGCTAATGAGAATTCTAGAAGAAAATTCCCTTTGCCTTTTTTTAGTTTGGCTCTCTTTTTGATACATATTATTTGGTAAGTTTCTTTAGTAAGTGTTATAGATTTAATCTTCAATTGTGTGAGCATTTTGTGACATTCATCAAAAACATATTCAGTTGACAATAATGATGTTTGACAATTTACAATTTTAATCAGAATTTCTAAATAAATCAAGGGCTATAAGACCAAACAACAACTTCAATAGGGACATTATTATACCAAATATGCTTTTGATTTTTTTTTCATTTAATAAGAATTATTATGCCAATAAACAGAAAATATACCTACCATTAGCAACACAACATCCCCAATCCTCGATCACATACCTTCTGCATTGTTCAGCTGCAAATGCAAAAATATTATTAAACCTCAATACCACAATACATTCATAACATACCAGTTCAATGATTTACATTCACTATTTACAAAAAAGAAAAAGAACATGCTTTAACTTTTTCAGTACAAGGGTTTGTTAGTCCATCCAGTCATCCAAGTTACTAATCATTTAAATCTGATCAATATCCTTCAAAGTATTAAAAAGAATTGCAATTTGAAAAGTCCCATAATAAACATGTGCTCAACATTTACTTTGAAACTAAACTGCTCTGAGCAGGTGTTGTGATGTCAGGGTCATACTGATAAATGTGGCTTATGGTCGTGTTCTTTTACCCTACATAATACCCAGACTTTATTCAGGACCAGGCATTATGGAAACAAATATTATGACCAAGTTTTATTGAGGTAAATACAGGGTCATTCAAAATAATGCCATCATTTTAAATATGTATACCAAGTTTTGTGATCATTTCTTATGTATTGTTTGGGTAATTGCTGTATTATGTGCAATTCTTTTTTTAAGTATCTCACCTGAAATCAGATATCTGGACAAACAGAGTGTTATGAACAAACCTATTTTCACGTGTAAACTAACTTGGTTATCATGCCCTACGTCTATTTTTGGATTATATTTCAGTTATTGCAGACTGACAAAAACATATTTTTAGTTACACTGACAAGACCTTTGACCTCTCAAGAAAAACGTTGTGCAAAAGCATAAAATTGCCCTTTTAAAAGTAAACGAAGTTTCATGCAAGTTTGCAGTACTTTTTAAAAAAATTGAAGGAGCCAGTTTTGAGTATGGACTGACTGACAGACAGACATGACAAACAGAAGAAAACCTAATGATATTTCAGAAGGGATCTAACAAGCAAATTCGTTGAATTGATATCACCCACCAAATAAATTTTTGTTTATGGATGGGTGCAGAATTTAATGAAAAGGTGTAAGTGAAAAGATAACAAAATCCGAAATAAAGTAGAAGAAACAAATGATGCTCTTAAAAGGTGGTGTTATTTAAATATGATCATTGTTGTGCCATATTCAGCATTCCTTGTAAATACTCACTACCAAGTTTTAATTCAATCTACCAAAAAAGCTTATAGAAATATATTTCTAAGGAAGACATGGTGATAACTCTGCAATTAAAAGGCGCTGTGTAACTTATTATTAGTGACCTTGACCTTGGTCATAGGTACATGGGTCTCACTGCCTAAAAACGATGAACAATTACACCAGGGTATGTGAAAATCTCTTAATGTATGGTAGAATCCTAACAAAATAAGGAATATTTGATCCAAAGTTTTTACATTTGCCGTCAGTGTGGCAACCTTGACCTTAATCATATAGAACTGAGTCTTAACTTTGATACAAAGGCCAGATAAAGGGCAACAATTGTACAAAGTTATTGCAGAATCCTTTGATGCATTATATAATTGAAGTTATGGCTAAATTATGAATAATTCATTAAATTTATGATCTTTGACCTCAATGTGTGACATTTAGGGTAATGGGTCATGCATGTTACTCAGACCCAAATAAGAACAACTGTGGTAAGTTTCATAGCTATCCCATATATGTAATAGGAGATACTGCCCAAGACAGAAAAAATCTTATACAAAAAGGGTAGTTCCAAGTATAAAGAGCCATCACTCTGTTTTTGACATATTGTTTGTTTTCCATAAGACATGTATCCTTCTCTTATCCATACATTCATACCAAGTTTCAATGAAATTCGCCCAAGCAGTTCCAAGATGTGGCTCTTGACACAAACGTGTACTTAATTTCAAGTCAAAAAGGGTCATAACTCATAACTTCTCATATGAATTGTGACGGCATTTGAAATGCACCATCCTCTTATACATATATATACTCGTACCAAGTTTCAGTGAAATCGGCGGAAGCATTTCTAAGATATGGCTCCGGACACAAAAGTGTTCCGGACAGAGAATGCCTAAACGATAACCTTTCTTCTACGGCGCTGGATAAGAAGCCTAATACGGTGTACAAGAAACAATTTTTTATACAATCTGACCCTTGTGATGTATAATCTAAATCCTGAAAACCATCGTCATTTATGCATCTTTAAATAGCTAGATACAGGCTGACTAGTGACCTTTTGTTAAACAAGAGCTGTCACCATAGGATGACTTATGCCCCCTATAAATGCTTGATAGAAGTTATAAGCATTTTTCAAAACCTAAACGCAGATTTCGAAACCTAAACGCAGACCCTAACTTCAAGGTCAAGGTCACAGGGGTACAAATTTGTGTGCGTATGGAAAGGCCTTGTCCATATACACATGCATACCAAATATGAAGGTTATATCTCAAGGGACATAGAAGTTATGAGCATTTTTCGAAACCTAAACGCAGATTTCGAAACCTAAACGCGGACCCTCAGTTCAAGGTCATGGTCACAGGGATAAAAATTTGTGTGCGTATAGAAAGGTTTTGTCCATATACACATGCATACCAAATATGAAGGTTATATCTCAAGGGACAAAGAAGTTATGAGCATTTTTCGAAACCTAAACGCAAATTTCGAAACCTAAACGCGGACCCTACGTTCAAGGTCAAGGTCACAGGGATAAAAATTTGTGTGCGTATGGAAAGGCCTTGTCCATATACACATGTATACCAAATATGAAAGTTATATCTCAAGGGACAAAGAAGCTATGAGCATTTTTCGAAACCTAAACGCAGATTTCGAAACCAAAACGCGGACCCTAAGTTCAAGGTCAAAGTCACAGGGGTAAAATTGTTTGTGCGTATGGAAAGGCCTTGTCCATATACACATGCATACCAAATATGAAGGTTATATCTCAATTGTCGCAGCACAATTTCCTTTCATTTCCATCATCTACACATAAAGGTCAATCACATGTGGTCATTCAACCATTAAAGTTTGCAGAAGATCCATTATGTAGTTAAAGATGAGTTTGAAACAATCTGTTTAGGGGACATTATATTCTATAGTAGAAAAACAGACAGCTACCTGATGTATACTACTGATCTAATGTCTAAATATATGTATAACATGGTCTTTAATTCGTGGTGTAATAACCAATTAGGATTAAAAAATCTTGTGCAATCACAATAACAGTCGAATTAACCCCTTGTGTTCTGTATAAATGTGATACAACCCGTAGGTCATATAATGACAATTTGACAGCCTGGAGTAAATAATTGGAAAAAAGGAAACACAAGTTAGATAATCAGAAGACAAATGTATGCTAACCTCCAATTATACGTCCTTTACTTCTGGTAAGTGAACAATTGTAAAGCACATGATGACCATTAGTAAGTGAAAAACTAGAAATATTGTTGTGTAACATCAATGATTCAGTTCAGCCAAGAAACAACTAGACCATATTTCACAATGTAAGTGGCTTAAACTTAAGTTTATCATCATCATTATCTGCATCATCATCAACTTTTCATTATCATCAACATTCTAGCCTCAATGTCATGTACATACTATTTATTTATTCAAATGTGTACTAAATTTACAAAAGGTTTATGATTGCTTAATTAATATGAGAACAATACATTTATATTAAACAGGAGCACCGCATAACGGGTGCCACGTTCGGCTGCGGGTGCAGTTTTGAATAGATGAAAGCTTGTCAGATTTTTTTTTTAGAGGTCACAGTGACCTTGACCGTTGACCTAGTGACCCAAACATGGGTGTGACATGTAGAACTCATCAAGGTGCAGCTACATATGAAGTTTCAAAGTTGTAGGTTGAAGCACTTTGATTTTAGAGCCAATGATCAAAACCTTGACAAAATGTTAAGGTTTTAGCACGACGCGGACGGCGGACACGACACAACTAGCTGGCTTTGACAATACTTTTCATCGAAAAAGCCGACCTAATAACATAAATGCACTTTTCAAGAACAGTTCATGAACCGTTCATTAAGTGTTGTTTGTAACAACCATTGTGGCAATGTATTTCAACAAATCGGTCCCATTTCCAACTTTAGCATTATTTATAATGGAAACAAATATTGTGACCAAGTTTCATGAAGATTTGATATAAAAATTTGCCGCTTAAGTGTTAACATGTATAATGTTTACCATGCATGCTTCATGATTTACGATGAAAAACAGGCAATCACAAACGCTCATCATGAGCACATTGTGCTCAGGTTATCTGAACATAAGAAACTCAGGCATTTCAGCATTTATAATTTGGCTAATCAATTCACTAATGAGAAGTCTAATAGAAAATTTCCCTTTGCCTTTTTAGTTTGGCTCTCTTCTTGATACATATTCTTTGGTAAGTTTCTTAAGTAAGTATTAAAGATTTAATCTTAAATTGTGTGAGCATTTTGTGACATTCATAAACAAGAGCTGTCACCATAGGATGACTTATGCCCCCTATAAACGCTTGATAGAAGTTATGAGCTTTTTTCGAAACCTAAACGCAAATTTCGAAACCTAAACGCGGACCCTAAGTTCAAGGTCAAGACCACAGGGGTAAAAATTTGTGTGCGTATGGAAAGGCCTTGTCCATATACACATGCATACCAAATATGAAGGTTATATCTCAAGGGACATAAAAGTTATGAGCATTTTTTGAAACCCAAAACGCAGATTTTGAAACCTAAACGCGGACCCTAAGTTCAAGGTCAAAGTCACAGGGGTAAACTTTTTTGTGCGTATGGAAAGGCCTTGTCCATATACACGTGCATACCAAATATGAAGGTTATATCTCAAGGGACATAAAATTTATGAGCATTTTTCGAAACCTTAACGCAGATTTCGAAACCTAAACGCGGACCCTAAGTTCAAGGTCAAGGTCAAGGTCACAGGGGTAAAAATTTGTGTGCGTATGGAAAGGCCTTGTCCATATACACATGCATACCAAATATGAAGAGTATATCTCAAGGGACATAAAATTTATGAGCATTTTTTGAAACCTAAACGCAAAGTGTGACGGAAAGACGGACAGACAGACAGACAGACGGACCAGACAGACGGACAGTCCGATCACTATATGCCCCCTTTTCTTCGAAAGGGGGTATAGAAAAACGTATTCAATTGACAATAATAAATTTTAACTTTTATTTTCAATTTTCTAAAATAATCAAGGGCTTTCAGACCAAACAACAACTTCAATAGGGGCAAAATTATACCAAAGTTGCTTTATTTTCTTTTAATAAAAAATATTATGTCAAAGAACAGCAAATATACCTACCAGGAGGAACGTTAAAAATCAATTTATGAAGACACTGATTGCATTTTCTACCTGCAAATACAAAAATATCTGACATTAAACCTCAATACCACAATAAATGCATTAAATGTTAGTTCAACGACTAACATTCACTATACACATTTGAAAAAGAACATGCTCAAACTTTTTCAGTGCAAGTGTTTGTTAGACAATCCAGTCATCCAAGTAACTCTCTCTCTCTCTCTTTGGTGTACAAGGAACATTTTTCATACAATCTGGTCCATGCGATTAATAATCTAAAGAAACATTTCAATCTTCTGGTCACGTAAAGGAAATGTTACTCCGAATTTATCAATAGTCGACTGCCTTTTAATCTAATTATGCACCCAGTATTGTACAAATGTCATTGTTTAGTTGTTGGTATACTGATAATCAATGCCTTCCTTATATAGCTTGATCATTTTTTGACTTTATATACATGTACTAAAATAATGTGTCCTTACTACTGCTCTTACATTTTTTCGCAGCACATCTTATGGCGAAGAGTGTCATGAAGAATACGGTAATCATTCCACAAATCAATCCGATACACAAGTAATCCAAATGATCTGCAATAAAAACAGCAACATTATTAACATAACAGAATTTTGTGTGACCATGGATTTAGACCTAAGCTTTACCAGCTTATTGCCACACTTGTGGTTCGCTACTTTTAAGTACTTGTCGGAGCATTAACTTTTACATGCATGGAAGGATTTAAAAATACAATGTTGATGTTAATAATGTTGACCTTTTTTAGCAAAAACAAGATTGCTATCTTTAAGGTCAGTTATAATTCAAGGTCAAAGGTTGAAAACTAGGTTTAAATAGGGCACAAAGGAACTAGACAATTCTGAAAAAGTGTGAGCTGATTCATGAAGATTGGAAAAAAAATGACTTCATGAGTATAAACATGTTGTTTTTTTATTTTACATAGTCACCTATTTTTTTAGTTGACATGACCCAGCTTCAATCTCAGCAAAGATTGTGTTGGCACAAATGTTCTGACCTAGTTTTATGAGGATAGGCAAATAAATATTGCTAATATAGCATCAACAACTTATCACTATAGCCATATAAGGAAAACTCCCCCGCCCTCCGGAGGCAATGTTTTCAACAAACCAAACACATTTTTTAAACTCGGTCGAGAAAAGATCAAAAAGTATTCTGAATAAATTTCATTTAGATTGCACTTAGCATGTGAACTGAAGAGTGTTTACAAATTTCTTAGGTTTCACTATAACCATTATTAGGCAAAATGCCCTGCCCTATGGTGGCCATGTTTTTCAATGGACCAAAACCATTTTCAAACTCAGTTTAGACATCATAAGAATAAATGTTCTGAACAAGTTTTATGAAGATTCAACTAAAAATGTGAGTGCTAACAAGGTTTTACTGTTGCCATATAAGGGAAAATGCCCCGCCCTTCGACGGCCATGATTTCCAACGGACCGGAACCATTTTCGAACTCATCCAAAATATCATTAAAACAAATGTTTTGACTAAGTTTCATAAAGAATGGACAGTAATTGTTACTTCTAAAGTGTTAACAAGGTTTTGTTAAAGCCATATAAGGAAAACTACCCCGCCCCCTGTCGGCCATGTTGTTCAACCAACCTGGGCAATTTTCAAACAATTTCAAAATTTCCAAGACATCATTTGGACACATGTTCTATCCCAGTTTCATGTAGATTGGACCAAAAATGTGACTTCTAGATTGTTAACAAGGTTTTAGTATAGCCATTTAAGGAAAACTGTCCCGCCCACTGGCGGCCATGTTTTTTAACAGACCAGAATCATTTTTGAACTCATTTAATATATTATTGAAACAAATGTTCTGACTACGTTTCATGAAGATTGGACAATAAATAATACTTCTATAGTGTTAACAAGGATTTACTATAGCCATATAAGGAAAACTGCCGCGACCGCTGGAAGCCATGTTTTTCCACTAATCGGAACCATTTTTGAACTCGTTCAAGATATCATTTGACAGGTTTTTTGAACAAGCTTCATGAAGATTGTACAATAAATGTGACTTCTAGAGTGTTAACAAAGCTTAACTATAGCAATATAAGAAAAACTGACAAGCCCACTAGCGGCCATGTTTTTCAACAGACCCGAACCATTTTTAAACTCATTCAAGATATCATTAGAACTAATGTTCTGACTAAGTGTCATTAAGATTGCAAAATAAATGTGACTTCTAGAGTGTTAACAAGGTTTTACTATAGCCATATAAGGAAAACTGCCACGCCCACTGGCAGCCATGCTTTTCAACCAACTAGAACTATTTTCAAACTCGTCCAAAATAACATTGGGACAGGTTTTCTGACCAAGTTTCATGAAGATTGGACCATAAATGTACGTGGCCTTAAAAGTGTTAACAAGGTAAATGTTGACGATGCAAGACAGACGATGGTCAAAAGGCGATCACAAAAGCTCACCGTGAGCCCGTGTTTAATTGAGGCTTAAATTGAGTTACATTATGTTTACCCATATCACATGGTATGTTACAAGCAGGATGCCTTTAAGGTCAAATATTTGCTTAAAAGTCAAAGGTATAAAAACAAGAGGGCCATTGTGGCCCTGGGTCACTCACATGAGTAGGAGTAACCTTAAGTAATGGTTGTTAACGTTGTTTTGTAACAAGAAAGGGTTTGTTGTTTTGGCAGACAAATAAATATACGTGTAGGTTTTTTGTGTTTGTGTATGTTTTTTTGAAATAGACAATTGTTTCCCATTGTGACAAAGGTTTATTTTGAATAAAAAATATCTGGGGACAGAAATTTACTTATGCATAATCAGCTAAAGAATTTGGAAGTACGTTGTTATCACTAATTGTAGTCAAGCTTTGAGATCATGAAATAAGCATCTCAGCAACTTAGGATGTTATACGGGATGACGAGTTTCACCTTCTTTTTGCCAGAACAGCTTTAGAAACCGAAAATAACGTTGTTTTTTTCAATAGATTGGGTGTTTATGAAATAGTTTTTGTATAATTAAATACAATATGTTGAATTGTTATCATGTATCAAAGTCAGTTGTAAGGAAGTAAATAAGTATGAGAACATCTACTAGATATTCAACATTGATATGCATTTTAGGTACCAAGCATCTGACACTAAATCTTTCTCATAGTAAAAATATAGTTTATAAAATATAGAAGTAAACAGACACAAGAAATATGAAGAATTATCATATCCAAACAACTGTCAAACTATTTGGAATTTAAATGCACACAAAATAGGTAGCCTAAATACAATGTTTTTGCAAAAACAACTTCCAAAACTAATTAGTTATTTAACCAAACAGTGTTTGTGCTTCGTAAAAATGTGATTCATTGATTTTTAATACCCAAATGTTCACATTTTGGACAATTTTTTTTAACTACCAGAACAATTTTCAGACTCACATTGCAATGATAATTCCAATTTAGACAACAATAAAACCTCTTTGATAAACACACATTAACTTCTGAATGACTGCAAACTGTATGAGCAGTCTATCTTATCAACGGTGTCTATCTGACATCAAGATGAAGGCCTTTAATGTGAGAGCAATTTCCAGGGAACTGTTAAAATAATCATCATCATAATTTTGACCCTACATCCTCATTACAACTAGAGTGTTTAAACAAGGTTTTTCTAAAGCCAATAATGAAAACTGCCCCGCCCCTGGCTGACATGTTTTTCAACGAACCGTAACCATTTTAGAACTCAGCTGATGAATCATTAAAAAATACTCTGACCAAGTTTCATGAAGAATGGACTTTAAATGTGACTCCTAAAGTGTTAACAAGATTTTACTATAGTCAAATAATGAAAACTGCCCCGCCTCTGGGCGGCCATGTTTTTTAATGGACCAGAACCATTTTCAAACTCAGCCGAGCTACCATAAGAACAAATGTTCTGACCAAGTTACACGAAGATTGGACAATAAATGTGACTTCTAGAATGCTTACAAGGTTTTACTATAGCCATATAAGGAAAACTGCCCCGCCCCCTGGCGGCCATGTTTTTTAAAGGACCGGAACCATTTTTAACCTTTTAAAGGACCGGAACCATTTTTGTTCTCTCATCATGAGAACAAATATTCTGACCAATTAACATGAAAATTGGACCATACAGGTGATTTCTAGAGTACTAACAAGGTTTTACTATAGCATTATACGGAAAACTGTCGCGCCCCCTGGTGGCCATGTTTTCAACCAACCAAAACCATTTTCGAACTCAGCTGAGACATCATTTAGACAAATGCTATTACCAAGTATCATGAAGATCGGACAATAAATGTGATTTTTATAGTTATAACAAGCTTTTTCTTTAATTTGAACTTGTGAACTAGTTTTACCCTCACGTGACCCAGTTTTTACTTCGACTAAGATATCATTGGAACATATCTTTTGACCAATTTTCATGAAGACCGGACAAACAATGTGGCCTCTACAGTGTTAACAAGGCAAAATGTTTGACACTGACGATGGACAAAAAGTAATCCCAAAAGCTAAAAACACATTTTATTTTTCAAATATTGTTTTTCTGATTTCTGTTTCCATCATTCATGTAATGATACAGAAATAATACTACACAAAGTACATCAAAATAAATTGAAGAACAGCACAACGAGATCCAGATGGCTTCCTCAGAAGTCAATGGCATATGTTTTGATAAAATGTCAAACTAGGTTACATATTGCTAACATACTTATGAGGTTTGTAAGAGCTCCAAAACTTATCATGTTTTAAAGGATATCAAAATATATTTCCTTACATTCTAACCTATATGAGGCTCTCTAAATGGAAGGCCCAAGTCATCCTTTGAGGTTACAGGTTGTAAAGGAGAACTAACTAGTTAACAATATTGTATGTCCAATATCTAAATGTTCCTCTTTAAGACATGAATAATGAAACAACTTGGAATCCATGTATATATATATCCATGTATATATATATATATACAAACTGGTGTGTCTTAGAGAAAAAACAGATGATTATCCTAATCGAAAAGGTCTTTACGTCAGGTCAATGTTCAAACGTGAGCAATTGTATTACCAAAATACATGTAACAACTCGACACACCTGCTGAATGACATGAGGCAAGGTGTAAAGCACAACAACGCGATGGATACATTTTATGTAAAATGTACTATTTTCATGTCAAAGTCAAAGTCCATTTTTGTTGTATTAAGTTTATGCTCTGCTTCTTCTGAATGACAAAATTTATTTATATACATATATCTCACATAAGATAATTATTAAATATATAAGACCATTTTTGATACATATGCTTAAAGGTAGTTAGTAACAGGTAAAGGCAAAAAATCAAGATCAAACGACCCATGTATGAAATTAAAAACAAAATACTAAACCCCAAACACTTGAAGCTTCAAAAAATATTTTTGTGTAAATTATTTACTTCATAAATTTACCTAAACAAGGGCTGTTTGTAAAACATGCATGCCCCCCATATGGGCTGTCCGTTGTAGTGGCAGCCATTGTGTGAATACGATTTTTGTCACTGTGACCTTGACCTTTGACCTAGTGACCTGAAAATCAATAGGGGTCATCTGCGAGTCACGATCAATGTACCTATGAAGTGTCATGATCCTAGGCAAAACCGTTCTTGAGTTATCATCCGAAAATCATTTTACTATTTCCGATCACAGTGACCTTGACCTTTGACCTTGTGACCTCAAAATCAATAGGGGTCATCTGCAAGTCATGATCAATCTACCTATCAAGTTTCATGATTCTAGGTGTATGCGTTCTTGAGTTATCATCCGAAAACCATTTTACTATTTCGGGTCACCGTGACCTTGACCTTTGACCTAGTGACCTCAAAATTATTGGGATCATCTGCGAGTCATGATCAATCTACCTATGAAGTTTCATGATCCTAGGCGTATGCGTTCTTGAGTTATCATCCGGAAACCATTTTACTATTTCGGGTCACCGTGACCTTGACCTTTGACCTAGTGACCTCAAAATCAATAGGGGTCATCTGCAAGTCATGATCAATCTACCCATGAAGTTTCATGATCCTAGGCGTATGCGTTCTTGAGTTATCATTCAAAAACCATTTTACTATTTCTGGTCACCGTGACCTTGACCTTTGACCTAGTGACCTCAAAATCAATAGGGGTCATCTGCAAGTCATGATCAATGTACCTATGAAGTTTCATGATCCTAGGCCCAAGCGTTCTTGAGTTATCATCTGACAACCACCTGGTGGACGGACCGACCGACAGACCGACCGACCGACATGAGCAAAGCAATATACCCCCTCTTCTTCGAAAAGGGGCCTAATTAAGTGACTTTTTGGGCAAAACCATTTTGACTAAAAACTATGACTTGAACAAATTTAGTAGAGGACGGGGACAATACCATTTTAAACACACCAGAAGAGGACCACTAAACGATGTTACACACAAAATATCAAAGCACTGGAACTTGTTGCTAATTCAGAGATTAAACAATAAATATCTTTAAAAAAGATATACGGCTTTGATTTCGTTTGGTGTTTTTGAAAGATCATCAATTATATCAATGAGAACAAAAATAGCAAATGCCATTTTCTGCGCAGTACTTAGCTGCATCACACGCCAATCAATTCGGGGTTGTTGCGCAAGATTTCGTTGCTTATTTCGCATTATTAGATATTATTGATCATATACCTATAGATATACAGAACAGAAATACAAAAGAAGAATGGAAATCAAATAAAAGCCTACAAGTCAACCGGCAACACACGAATCATCCATACATATTTTAAATATGCATATGCGCGTTACTCGCACATACCTGTATTAGTGGTTTGCGGGACATATGTTATTTGATTCGATTATTAATAGTATTGGGAATAATCGTTATGGTTCTTTTTTCCCCACCAGCCTAGTCTCTCAAAGACTTCTTATGATTATATCACATTGCATTTGAATACTTTTTGAGTAATGATCTGCACAATACAATTAAAATGTAATTATGCCAGCACAAGACACAAGACCTGTGTTTGTGAAACACAATGCCCCATACTGAGCTTGAAGCCGCACAGCAGCTATTTTAGAGAAAATTGTTAAGTTCAATGCCCATAACTTCGCCAAATCAATCAACCGAAACATAACTCACACTTCATCTGTAAGTCATGTATGAAGACTCAAACACCAATAATCAGCTGAACATCTGAAAGCGTTTTGTAAAAAAAACACCTGAAAAACGGTAATTATAGAAAAAATTAAAATATAAAAGTCCAAGGCCCATATCTTCGCAAGAATCAATGGACCGCAATGAAACTCACACTTCCTCTGTAAGTCATGTAGGTCGACTCACACACCAAATATCAGGTCAATATCTAATAGTGTTTAGGAAAAAAGTCCGGAAAATGGAATGCTGGACGGACAGACGGACGGAGAGTCCGACTGCTATATGTCACCCTACCAGGGGAAACCAAGGCCCATTATTCCCTTAACACTAAAGAGTTATAGTTCTTGCACTCTGCACTTCCCCGCAATATTATCTGTAGATTTATGAAGGATAATATTACTATCATAAATTGTCATGAAATTATAGATTAAACTAAGGGCAATAATTCCTATATATTGCAAAAATTGTTGTGGTACTTTTAATGTGTACTTCCTCTCAAAGCTCTTACCAATAAATAAAGTTTTATGTGAATATTTTCACTACTTATCAACTTATGCTTTGCATAAAGAAATTAGAGTATGTAGTGCTCTGTACAAGAACAACAATCACGAAAGACACTAACTCAAAAATAATATAGAAATAGTAATGGTCTTATACCCTGCACTTCCTCTGAATGCCTTTTATCAATGAATTTAGATTTATTTTAATTCATTCAATACTTGAAGTTATGCTCCTCACATGAACAATTAATGATGTACCTCTGTAAATCTGTAAATACTCAGGTGACCAATTGTCCATATACTCAGCATTTTCTCTTAAACCGATTTATGATTGTATGAAGGTTGATTTGAATAGCTTCAACACTTGCAGATTTATGTTCTACACAAGAAGGCCAGGATTGCCCTGAGACACTCACCTGAGATCAAGAAACCAAGTGTTAAAGATTTGACAAAGTGAACGTGTTCAGCGTACACAGCTTTACACTTAAAAAGACATTACATTATGCCAGCAGACCCGAATGAATACACTTCATTTTTTCCATTGGCTGATTTGAGCATAATCCCCAAGAACATTGGCAACATCTCCGCGTCTTTATAGTTTAAGGATATAACACTGTTCAGTGTATGGAGATCATGTGGACTATTCTCTGCATGTTCATATGAAACATAGACACACATTTTGGCCCAGTTACAATTAACAGGGGTGTGATTGAGGTCAAGTTTGAGGGGAGGAACATTCTATAGACTGATTTTGACTACGCGATTCGCGTGCATAACGCAATGACATTTAAATAAACACCTTCTTAAACTTATTAACAAGATTTATTTATGAAAACATTTTTTTAAATCACATTTAATATATTATGCAGTCACCAGTTTTAATTGTTATCAAAATCAATGTAATATCTCAATGTCGTTAAATTCGAAATAAGGTCAACAATGTTACAGTGTTCAACTAACGACAATTAACCACGAGATCCCTAGTTCCAAGATTTTTTCACATGGAATATGACTTTAGCCTTACCAAGCCAGTCGATCTTCTGTGCCCATTCAGAAAGTGGTATCGTTTTCTGATTTATATCCTCTGTTGTTTCTTCGTTTTCCAATATACGTTTGTTTTTCAATATTTTTTTCAATCTCCGAGATTTTGTGACATTCGTTTGTTCAATTGTCTTCATTTTCGCTTCACAAAGGCGCCATTTGCAATCAAATGATAAAATAAATATGAAAAACATTTTACAAGGCCGATGTTAATTGGAAGATTGGGAAACGACAGCCAATAACATTTCTCGATTCACAAAATGCTAAGTTAGAATACCAGTGTAATTTGCGGAGATGTTTCGCGGGCCGCGGATTTTTCGGGCCGGTTATGTAATACACCCGTGGATTTGGTCGAACCCCCCTTCGCGAGTTTTACGAATTTACGCGAATCGAAGAATTTACCCCGAACAACAAAATCCGCAGATCCTTGACAAAATCACACCCCTTATTGTTATGCATTGCATGCCTGTAAATTTCATCCCAAAGACTTTCAGGGCCAGTGCTGGGTCAGTAAATCGTCAGGGGAAGACGAAATGTACTATCAATAAACGCCTTATGGTGATAACACAGTATTGCTTTCAAGATATAAAATAACACACATTTTAAGGGAAAAAATGAATGAAAACCTATTGGTAAATGCCATTTGTCTTGTATAGTGAGACAATACTATCTTGTGACCTTGCTGTTGGACACACCTGACCCAGATTCTGACCAAGTTTCAGGCAGATTGAGTAATACATGTGGCCTCTAGAGTGGTAAACCTTCTTCTTCTAAGATTTGATATGGTTATCTTATTTTTGGATGCATGTTATCCAGATATTGTCCAGAAAAAATGTTGACAAAGTTTCATCAAGACGAAAAATGTGGCCTCCAAAGTGGTAGCAAGCTAAAAGTTTACAAGACCCACCAATCTCCACAGGACGCCAGTCATAGAGCAATTATTCAATATTTACCAGCAGTGACCTTGACTGTAACCCACTTCATATGAAATCTAATGCCAGGTTTGGATATATGTTATTTGTGTTTTAATTTTCAACAAAATAGCTCAATTTGTTATGTAGCGAAAACTATTTATGTTAATTTAATAGTGGTGACCTTGTTCCACTCTGCAATTCCATAAAAAAGTTTTAATAGAATGAATGTACATGTACACACATTCACTTTCTTGGTATTATCACTAAACTTATTCTTTTGTTTTTAAAAGGAATCCAGTGTGCTATTTTCAGAAACAGCAACCGTGATGTTAACCTAAATTAAGCAAACTACAATCTTAGTAAGGTCTGGGACTCAGGCATCTATTTATTAAGCTGTATTACAAAAGCTCAATTTGCGTTTAAGTTATTGAGCAGAAACCATTGCTTTATAATTACATAACCTAACCTTGATTTAGTATCCTCCCCAACACAAATTATATGGGATACAAAGCTAGGTCTGAATATAATGTTTTCATGTATGAAGTTTCATTACCATAACTCAATTTGTTATTAAGAAATTAAGCTAAATTTATATGCTATTCTTAGTAACAGATATTCTTAACCCTGCCAATCCCTTACACAATACCATCAAAAGAGGTATTGATACAAAGTTTCTCAAAAGGAAATTTTATTATAAAATCAAAGTTTGAACAGCTTACACTTGTCTATACAGTCCAACCAGTGAACAGTAGTCAGTCAAGGGAAATGGTCAAAGTGACCGCTGTATACATGTGCCCGCTGTTTTCATGTGACCATATTTTTGATGATGGGCACTTGTGAGTATAGCTTGGTCGTTATCCCACCCAGCCGTTGGCACACAGTGTAATATAAACAAAGGCTCATTGCCAATAAAACGTATAATAACCCAAGAGCTGTCAGAGGACAGCGTGCTCGACTATTCGAGTGCTTGCATTTAATAGATGACCTTTCCAAAAAAAAAGAAAAAAAAAATGTTGGGGGGGGGGGGGGGGATTCTGGGGTCGAGCGTGGGGGATGGTTTGGGTGGAGTCCATTGTGGTGTGTGAGGTAAGTGTTGTTTTGTCAAAGTATGAATCAAATGTGATCATAAATAAAGAAGTTATGTCAATTTAAGCAAAATTTATTAATTTGACCTTGAGTCAAGGTCATTCAAAGGTCAAGGTCAAATTCAACTTGCCAGGTACAGTAACATCATGATAGTAAGAAAGTATTTGAAGTTTGAAAGCAATAGCCTTGATACTTTAGAAGTAAAGTGGATCAAAACACAAAATTTAACAAACAAGGACTGTTTGTAAAACATGCATGCCCCCCATATGGGCTGTCCATTGTACTGGCAGCCATTGTGTGAATACGACTTTTGTCACTGTGACCTTGACCTTTGACCTAGTGACCTGAAAATCAATAGTTGCATCTGCAAGTCACAATCAATGTACCTATGAAGTGTCATGATCCTAGGCAAAAGCGTTCTTGAGTTATCATCCGAAAATCATTTTACTATTTAGGGTCACAGTGACCTTGACCTTTGACCTCAAAATCAATAGGGGTCATCTGTGAGTCATGATCAATCTACCTATGAAGTTTCATGATCCTAGGCATATGCATTCTTGAGTTATCATTCAAAAATCATTTTACTATTTTGGGTCACCGTGACCTTGACCTTTGACCTAGTGACCTGAAAATCAATAGGGGTCATCTGCGAGTCATGATCAATCTACCTATAAAGTTTCATGATCCTAGGCATATGCATTCTTGAATTATCATCCTAAAATCATTTTACTATTTCGGGTCACCGTGACCTTGACCTTTGACCTAGTGACCTCAAAATCAATAGGGGTCATCTGCGAGTCATGATCAATCTACCCATGAAGTTTCATGATCCTAGGCGTATGCGTTCTTGAGTTATCATCCGGAAAACTTTTTACTATTTCGGGTCACCGTGACCTTAACCTTTGACCTAGTGACCTCAAAATCAATAGGGGTCATCTGCAAGTCATGATCAATGTACCTATGAAGTTTTATGATCCTAGGCCCAAGCGTTCTTGAGTTATCGTCTGACAACCACCTGGTGGACGGACCGACCGACCGACATGAGCAAAGCAATATACCCCCTCTTCTTCAAAGGCGGGCATAAATATTCACAGTTACAAAGACAACAAGAAATGTGTTTGTCAGAAACACTATGTCCCCTTCTGCGCCGCTTTTTTTTTTTACCTTTGACCTTGAAAGATGACCTTGACCTTGACCTTTCACCACTCAAAATGTGTGGCTCCATGAGATACACATGCATGCCAAATATCAAGTTGCTATCTTCAATATTGCCAAAGTATTCATAAAATTAGCGATTTTGGCCACATATATTTGACATCTGACCTTGAAGGATGACATTGACCTTGACCTTTCACCACTCAAAATGTGCAGCTCCATGAGATACATATGCATGCCAAATATCAAGTTGCTATCTTCAATATTGCAAAAGTTATTGCAAATGTTAAAGTTAGCGCAAACCAACCAACCAACAGACAGGGCAAAAACAATATGTCCCCCACTATAGTGGATGGGGGCCATAAAAAGTGCCATAATTCCATTAAAAAGCCAACCAGAGTTATGCAACTTGCCCTGTTAAGTCCCCTCACGATAGTTAGCGAGTTTTCCAAGTCTAAAAAGCAAAAGCTATGATACTTGATACATTTGTCTGCTCTTGTTTATAGATTGGGGTTATGTTGGTCAAGAAGTATGCAAAATATGAAAGCAATATGTTAAAGGACATAGGAAATATTTGAGGTGGTACGCAAACTTTAACATACATTTATCAATAATATGCATATTCTAAGTGAAAAAAGGGCCATAATTCTTACAAAATGCTTGATACAGTTGTCTACTCTTGTTTATAGGTTGGGATCATGTTGGTAAAGAAGTATGCAAAATATAAAAGCAATATGTCAAGTGACATAGAAAATATTTGAGGTGGTACGCAAACTTTAACAAAGAGTTATCAATAATATGCATATTCTAAGTGGAATAAGAGATGTGTTTATCAGAAACACAATGCCCCCTAATGCGCCGCTTTTTTTTTTACCTTTGACCTTGAAGGATGACCTTGACCTTTCACCACACAAAATGTGCAGCTCCATGAGATACACATGCATGCCAAATATCAAGTTTCTATGTTCAATATTTCAAAAGTTATTGCAAAACTTAACTGTTCAGTAAAGTTTTAGGACAGAATGACAGACAGAAAGAAAGAAAGAAAGACAGAAAGAAAGACAGGCCAAAAACAATATACCCCCGATCTATCGATCCGGGGGCATAAAAAGGGCCATAATTCTTACAAAATGCTTGATACAGTTGTCTGCCCTTGTTTATAGGTAGGGGTCATGTTGGTCAAGAAGTATGCAAAATATGAAAGCAATATGTCAAGGGACATAGGAAATATTTGGGGTGGTACGCAATCTTTAACATTTGCATGCTCACGCTAACGCCGACGCCGGGGTGAGAAGGATAGCCCCACTTTATATATTTCATATATAATAGTCGAGCTAAAAAAGTATTTCTATTGAATAATACAAATTAATATCTTATGAATTGATACTATAATATTTTTGTTTACTCCTGCATCTCGTTGATTCAGTCAATCTGCCAGTACAATATTACTTTCACTGGAATATATTTTTAAATAAAGTTTATTTGTTATAAAAATTGGAAATCAATGTCTGTTTTGCCAAAATAAACGATCACTGATCCTTTTATCACCTGCTAATAACAACACTACTAGCTAAGTGCTGTTGTTGACACCTTATTCCTTTTAACACCCTATTATTTGTTTTCTCCCAGTGGGCCGCATTTATCATATGAAAGGAAGTTATTGCAATCAGATTCTTTAGCCGCGAAATAGACGCACAAAAGACACCATGACATCAGAGGTAAGAGATAACAACACAGATTGTTTTCTTTACGCACCTCGAAATGTGTAAAGTGTAAAAGGCCATTATTTGAACAAATAACAGTTACTAAACTTGGGTCAAAGTGTCATTCCAAAATGGCAAAGAAATAATTTAAGTTTGAATGAAATCCATGAAGCTTTTCCTGAGAACTGAGAAACTCGCTTTGATTTCTTACCAGATAACTTAAAACTGCCCTTGTAGTATATATGCAAATTTCTTAGTATAACAAGAAATGCATTTGAGATACACAAAAGCCTCTGCACTGCATCATGCCATCATCCTAGAATATATATTACACACCAATTTTTTGCTATATATTGTACAGCCTATGCATTTTGGATTGGGAAAAATAGCTTGATAGACCATGCAATTGGGCAAATAAAATAGTATTAATATGATTATAAACAACAGTATTGACTGTTTTCCAGTTGTCTCATTGTTTTAAAGTGCATGTCTTTTGCATGCATTTTTAATTTTATGTTATAAAGTGCTACGGAATTAGAAAGCTGTATAATAAACTCAATAAACCAATTATTGTGTTTATTTGAAAAGTTAATTGTTATTGTTGCTGTTGTTGTTGTTTTCTTTTTTATTTGGGGGGTGGACTTTGGAAATATTTTTGGGGAAAACAAGTTACTTTTTTCCCTTCAGGGAAACAGCCTGTGCTTAAGATATCGAGGCTGTAATTTTGGGCAAAAAAATTCACTGACAATAAAACAGTTTTGAAAAGTTGTATGAGACGAGATTAATTGCAAACATGTGTACTCACACGAGTCGTTAAGGTTTGAGTGTTAATAGATGATCCTGCATTCAGATTCATAAATGTGAGTATTACTGATAGAGCAATTCAAAATATCAGGATCATGTTATATTCGATAATGATATACCTTTTGGACAAATAAAGGATAATATGTACACTAATAATTGCCAAATACTGTGAAACCATTATTAATCGTCAGGCATTAATTTTGTGTATTACGTCAGTCGCCCGATTGACGAATTCAAGATCCTAACGAACAATCAGGTACCATATTTGAACAAAATTAAGACTGAATTACCGAAGGCATGAGGCATTAAAATCCAACGTATTCCAAGCATACATACTGCGACTGATTCATAATCAAGATAATCCGGTTTGGCACAAAGGGGTGTAGATTACACAGTGTACTTAACTGACACGTGAAATTGCTGTAAAACGCGAGTGTAGTACAGCTGTATCGACTGAGTTGACGTCGTTTAGGCAGAATATTAATGATTAAGCGCTAATTTTAACAACTTTATTACCCATTGTGTGCATTGTGTTTTTCGGTGTTGTTGCAGATTATACTTCCTCCACGCAGCGGATTCGGATCAAAGACAATAAACGAAATTTAAAGATGATGAAGTGTGATCAACACCTGACTGATATAATTCTCCGCATTGATTACAAATTAATACAGAACATATATTTATTTGTGTTTGGTTTTTAGCGTTAAACTACAATACAGGTGTGAAAAAAAACTTGTGTTTCGTTTATGGGCTATCGATCTTTTAAATCATTGACAGCTTTAACACATTTTACGAAACATGTTTCAAATCATTGTTATTTGTTGCAATTGAAAACGTAACAGGTTAAGTGAAAGTAGCAATTATGGCGATTAGTTCCATCAAAACGCATGCTTATTGTTTACAGAAATTCACTTTCCTTTTC
Organism: Dreissena polymorpha; assembly: GCF_020536995.1. Taxonomy (NCBI): domain Eukaryota; kingdom Metazoa; phylum Mollusca; class Bivalvia; order Myida; family Dreissenidae; genus Dreissena; species Dreissena polymorpha. The sequence continues at coordinate 12,892,565 of NC_068364.1, read as the reverse complement.
AAGCGATTTTCAGGAAATTTCCGGGAATCACGTTTTTCGAATGACTGAGTATGACGCAATAAAACATTGCTTTGTATCCTATTGCATTCAATCTAATTTAAACTCACTCGTCCCTTGGTTGTTACAATTTAATCTGAACTGTCCCCTATGAAACCGCTGTCCCATAATGCAGTGTTAATTTTACACTTCCGAAAAATTGAAAATAGTAAATATCATGAACCAACAAGGGAGGCAACTCGTGATGTCACAAACTGGCAGTGTACAAAAAGTGGTACTTTATTATCTCGCTAAACATGGGTCTAAATTACGTTTAAAGCTCTTTTCTGATTGGATGAAACAGTCCAAAATCATCCAATAAATAAAGTCGAGATATTTATCTTGCGGAACATTCAATGCCATGCCGAATGCAAGCTTTAAAGAAAGTAAAAATCGTAAACCAAAAAGTTTATGTTTTTTTTCGCGGTCATAGACAGTGTTCCTGGCTAAAAACAATGCGATATTACTTTTAAATCATTCATGTTTTAGTAGTCAGCAAGAAAGTGGTAGAATATTTTGTATAAAACATAAGAATTTTGATTTAAACTTGTGTCTGCTACAATTTAACGAGTGTTTACGGAAATTACCGATTTTACAGATGTACATGTATCGACAGACATATGCCAAATGACAGAACAGCTTGCATATTTCAAGTTTATCAGCCTTGAAATCACAAGTGTATCAAATGAAAATCAAAATCATTATTTATCAACCAGTAATGGTCAGATACACCAATATCTTTGGGTGCAACCATCGTATTTTGCGGAAACCGCGACACATTGTTTTTCGGAAACCGACGATCGGTAATTTCCGTAACCATATTGATAATTTCAGCTGACACGATTTTGTTTCTAATGTTTTTCTCAAATATTCTACCATGAAATTATTGTATACCATTACACAAATGAATAACAAGTAATATTTCCTTGATTTTGGTGAGGAACACTGTCTATAAGTGCTTATAAATACCCATTCAGGCTCAACAAAAGTGCTTAAAATATTGAAAAATAAATAATATTTCAGTTTTTCGTTCCATCTGATCGTTTCATCAATTCCCATAGCTCAGTCACTCAATTATATTGGATATTATTACCAATATCTGATAAAACTTGAATAATTTATGTTTATCTTGAAACTTCTATTACATAAATGTTTTTTCTTTTTATAATAGTCGTCAATTTTATATAGATTTCTCTAGACTATATTTTGAAATACATTTTGGCAAAGATTACGCATTTAATATAAAATGCAAATAATTAATAAAATATTCCCTTTTAATCAGTATGTTGGTTAATCGGAAAATAACAACATCACTTCATTGAATTATTTAAAAGTTATAACAAACATTAAAATGTTTTCCGATCAAATGATTCACGATACATATAACAGATTGATAGGAAGATATGAACAAATCAAGGTTGCTAGGTTGCCCGCCTAAAATGGTCATGTTAGTACGGAAGTACTTGATACCTAAATTAATTAGCCTTTTGGTATTGTAAAGACATAAACTATTTAATCAAATGTCTAAGTATAGATTTTTTTCATTTAGTATTTTTTTTAACGAAATGCAACTTAACTCTTAAGTGACTGAGAAGAACTTGTGGCTGAATAAAAAGAAAAAAGGCTAATTTTATTTATGCTTGTTGAAAAAAATGTAAACATCATTATATTTAAATTTTATGATCATAAGTGGTATTTTTAGTGAACAGGAGAGATACATTTTCAAGAATAAACAATATAATTATAAATTTTTTGGTGAAGTGCATGTCATCCAGTATTATCATAGCACCAGTTTTGTTCTAAAAAAAACAATAACATTTTAAGTTCGTAACCCCTTGTTGCTAAAAAAAATCATGAAAAATAGAATTTTCAGAGTAACCTATTAAAACAAACAAAAACTGCTTTATTAAGCTGCCAAAAAAATCATAAAAAAAAATAATTTTCAAAGAAATCCATTAAAACAAAAAGAAAATGTCTTCTTAAACCTTAAATATTATTCCTGCAAGCATTTTACATCAATTATTTATGTTTAAAAAAATCAATCGTTCATGCTATAGTAAGTGAATAAGACAAAATGGCAATTGACTTCACTGTTTCAAACACTCGTTAACGGTTATTCGGTCCCACTAATCCGCTAATCATAATAATGATACACTAATGGGGGCCCATGACTGATCACCTGATAACAATAGACTAGATATAGTCTAGATATAGTCACAATCCGGCCCACCTCCTGCAAGTGACTCTCAAGTGTTCTCCCTCTTTCCCCACTACGATTAATCGCAACCGCGATATATTTCGGATATGTTTGACAAACAAAAATCTGATATTGACTGAAGCATTTTTTTTTCAAAGTCAGGAATCGGCGAATTTAAGTGCTGACGAAATTTTGTGCTGGCGAAAATAAATGGTTTCACAGTAGTATATTTAGGAAGCAACTAAGACGACAAAATGACATCATTTACATACATATATAACACAATTACATAATACGGGTAAGGAATACAGAGAGTGGAATACACCATAGTACAAAGCTTAAAAAGACAATTGCAATAATTTCAAAGCGCCTAATGGCATTTGGCTGTTTATTGTGCTTAGCCTCCGTTTATGCTCATAAGTATTTTCAAATTTGATGACCATTATTTGACGTACGATATAAACACGCGTAATGTAAGAACAATACACGTTTTTTTATATCACGGACGTCTTATTGTTCGTAAATGAACTCTTCTTACCATGTTTAATATACTAAGTACCTTCACTAAAACAACCGTTTCGTGTGTAATTTCCATAGCTACCGTACATGCTAGTTTTATGAATCATTTTGAATTTGACTAACTAGTTGTTTTTAAATGTACATTCGGTTTATTGAAATATATGCTCTATAAACAGTTTTATGTTGAGAGGTTTCCTAAAAAGCTTAAAATATTGGCAATATGCATTAATACGGTAAAATAGTATAGGATGTGAAAATGCAGAAGTTTAGGAATCACCTCCAGAGTTACCTGGGCACGAAATGTTCAAGCGAATTTTACAATAGTGAATCCATGGTTTGGTATCCACGAATATTCCCTCCCATTGGAGTAATCGTTTTTCAAAAATGTCATCGCAGTCTTCAGCAGTAGCAGAAAGTGAAAGGGCAGCAGAGCAACGAACAGTACCCTGTTTGTTTATAACTTCAAACTGTTCAACATTAACTGATTTCAATTCACAATATTCTTGCTTGATTCTTGTGTATTCATCTGTAATCTCTTCCATACGGAACAAAAGTTTACACTGTACATTATGTTTAGTAGTATACAGATACTGCAGAAAATGTTTCAATGATGACGGAGATAGTTGTATAAATTATAAACACATATTTTATAAATTCTGGCAATGTCATCTTCATATTATACTTTTTCAAACTAACCCTTAACTCCTGCAAGTGGGTGAGAAGAGGCAGTGTATGCGTCAGCATGTCCGCGTGTTCTATTTGCGTCATGTTCAGACTGGTGATATGCATTAAGGGTAACGTTTCATACAACCCCAAGCAATCCTTAACTACTACCAACTTAACGTTTGACAAATCTGCACCTCGCATTGGCGGTTCGGAGTATTTTTCACTTAACTCTCGCCTCTTTAAAACGACGTATCTATTTAAGGTCAAGCACACTGGATGACCTGAAGTTGAAAGTTGTTTCAACAAACTGTAAAGCCAATCTGATGAACAGGATCCTTCTTCTAAAATCATATTTTGAAGTGTCGGTGGTAAGGTGTGATTAAAACAATTCAAGTAAGTCCCTTTTAAACGAATTTCTTTTAACGCGCGTAACGTGCTATGTGTCACAAATGTAAGTGAAGCATCGTCAAAAGCCGTAAGGTGCACGCTTTTTATATTCGTATCTTGCAACATTTCAAACCGCTCCTTATGGAAATTTAAGAAGCGTAGTTCAGTGTTCGACAGGTCATATGACAACATTTCTGACTGTAAATCAGACACATTTGTACTTGAAATATCGCTAAATCAGCTCTAACATTGTTGTAATATTCACATTAATTACATGTTCTTCTGAACTAGGCCGACAGGTTTCATTACTCGATATCAACAAGCCGTTCACGTTTAAACGCACATCATGTTTGACTTAAGACAATTTGATTAAGACACTGTACAGCCATTCCAAGGAAAATTTGCCCTCGTCTAACTGGATGAAATCTAGGGATTGAGGTCAGTCATGATCGAATCTTGTCAAATAATTCCCCACTATATTAATACGTTTCACCTTTGTGCGCATAACGGGGTCCAATTAACAAGGATCAGAAATGATAACCTTTAGACTCCCTATAATTGTACCGCGTAACAATTCAAAAAATTCTTTACAGCCATTTTTCACCATAACCTCGATATTGGACATGTCACGTGACAGTATTTTAGATCGCAAGTCCGATACATGTGTATGGGATTCGTTATCAAGGGTGTCTCCACTAGACTGCAACACGACATTCAACAGCTCAAACTCAACCAGATGATCTAATGAAGAGGGCGTGATCAACAAGCTGCACAGCCACTCAGATAACATTCGACTTTCTTCAGACTAATACACTGCAATGAAGCAGGCAGCTTGAGATCACATCGACTCGTATCTGTCCCCCACAAATAGAGCTTTGTAAGCTTGTTGAGCGTGTGAAAAAACCCGCTGTAGCTAATGAGGCATCATCAGCCGTTCTCAGACATAGGATCCCTATACTTGTATCACGTAATATTTCAAACAGTTCTTTACTGCCATATTTCACCATGATCTCGATATTAGACATGTCATTTGACTGTATTTCAGATCGTAAGTCCGATACATGTGTATTGAATTCGTCCCCAATGGTGTCTCCACTAGACTGCAATACGACATTCCACAGCTCACACTCGACAGGATGATCTAATGACGAAAGCGTGATCAACAAGCTGCACAGCCACTCAGATGAACATTCGCATTTCTGCAGACTAATACACTGCAGTGAAGAAGGCAGCTTGAGATCGCATCGACCCGTTAAGTTCCCCCACAAATAGAGCTTTGTAAGCTTGTTGAGCGGGTGAAGAATCTCTGATGCTTATGAGGCACTATCAGCCGTTCAGAGATCTAGGATCCTTATACTTGTATCACGTAATATTTCAAACAATTCTTTACTGCCTCTTTTCACCATTATCTCGATATTGGACATGTCATTTGACAGTATTTCGGATCGTAAGTCCGATACATGTGTATGCCTTTCGTCTCCAAGGGTGTCTCCACTATACTGCAATATGACATCCCACAGCTCACACGTGACAGGATGCTCGAATGAAGACAGCGTGATCAACAAGCTGCACAGCCACTCCGATGAACATTCGCATTCCTGCAGACTAATACACTGCAATGAAGCGGGCAGCTTAAGATCGCATCGACCCGTATAGGTCCCCCACAAATAGAGCTTTGTTAGCTTGTTGAGCGTGTGAAGAATCTTTGATGCTAATGAGGCACTATCAGCCGTTCTGATATCTAGGATCCCTATACTTGTATCACGTAATATTTCAAACAATTCTGTACTGCCATTTTTCACCAGTATCTCGATATTAGACAAGTCATTTGACAGTATTTCAGATCGTAAGTCCGATACATGTGTATTTAATTCGTCTCCAATGGTGTCTCCACTAGACTGCAATACAACATCCAACAGCTCACACTTGACAGGATGATCTAATGAAGAGAGCGTGATCAACAAGCTGCACAGCCAATCAGATGAACATTGGCATTTCTGCAGACTTATACACTGTAATGAAGCAGGCAGCTTGAGATCACATCGACCCGTATAGGTCCCCCGCAAAAAGAGCGTTGTTAGCTTGTTGAGTGTGTGAAGAATCTCTGATGCTAATGAGGCACTATCAGCCGTTCTGAGATCTAGGATCTCTATACTTGTATCACGTAATATTTCAAACAATTCTGTACTGCCATTTTTCACCAGTATCTCGATATTAGACAAGTCATTTGACAGTATTTCAGATCGTAAGTCCGATACATGTGTATTGAATTCGTCTCCAATGGTGTCTCCACTAGACTGCAATACGACATCCCACAGGACACACTTGACAGGATGATCGAATGAAGACAGCGTGATCAACAAGCTGTACAGCCACTCAGATGAACATTCGCATTTCTGCAGACCAATACACTGCAATGAAGCAGGCAGCTTGAGATCACATCGACCCGTATAGATCCCCCGCAAATAGAGCGTTGTTAGCTTGTTGAGCGTGTAAAGAAACTCTGATTCTAATGAGGCACAATCAGCCAATTCAATGCTTAGAGTCCCTATAGATGAACATCGTATTAAATGATAAAGATCAATATTTCCGTTTGTCACGACTAGGAGGATATTTTTCATATCACTGGATAATAATTCCTGCTGAAATATGTGCGTGTTGCTCTCGGTTACACTCACAGTATTCAAATCGAAACAAACATAGTGTTTTAATGCCGATAAGCGTACTAGTAACCGTCGTATGAACACAGCAGTGCATGTACATATGGACAAAGAAATGTGTTGTATTGTATCAGGAAGATCTATATCTTCAAAAAAAGTTGAGTCTCTTATGTGTAAAAACGCTAATTTAGACAGCGACGGAAATACACAAGAATATGATACGTCAATTTTCCCTATATAATATATCTCCTGTATGCTTGTATGATATAATGCTTTATTAATTTCCGGAGTCACTGTCATCATTACACGTTTAAGACAAAGTTTGGATTGTTGTACGACTGTCAGTATTTCACTTGTTTGCAGAACATTACTTTCTAAAATAAGTGACCGAACATCTGATTTGTTGGTCAATAAAAGCATCTTTAATGCATTTAAATCGGCCTCATTAAGATATGCATAAAATGTGAAGTCCCTGCAATTCAAGACAATTTCCTTCTCACCGCTGGCCTTAGCTTCTATGTACCCAGCGATTATCATGCGCTGAAATAAGACTGATAGTGCAAGGCAACGTTTGGCATATTTCATTCCATCATTATCTGATTTTAAAACGTTTTTCTTTGTGTTATTGTCTGTCAGAAAAGCCATTATTTCTTTCTGACCTACTATTCCCTGTACGTAAATGCTCAGTCCGTGGTTTATGTCGTTAAGGAACTTCGCGTCAGCAAGACGGTTTATCAGTGTATTAGCTTTCTTACAATCTAACCCACACAAGTAAATAATGGTCTCGCTCATCTCTAACACATTATATTTAGTGTGTATTTGGAAATGTTCTATAAGGACTTGATTTGAATTTGCAATATAACATGCAGCCAGGAACTCTTGAACTGTCTCGTGTACAAATGAAAACTGTGCATCCTGATCTGATATTGTGGGGCTGCATCTTTTCGTTAATACACCCGCACGGAGGCAAAAATCCAACTGAAATTCTGACATGTGGTTCAATAATTCCCGTTCAGTGAACACGACGCATTTGTGCGACGAAAATGTTAAGCTAAACGCAGCGTTTGCAAGCGCATCAAAAATATCGATCTGCTGCTTAATAAAACAGGTTTGAGATAAACACTGAAAAGAAGTTCCTTTATGAAAATATCCCTTTCTTGCATTTGCATTCTTAAAGAGTATGTCTATGAGAATACAATTTATTTCACAAGATGAACCACTAAGTTTATAGTTCATCCACAAATTGACTAACAGAGTTATCCGCCAGGGTGACGTAAGACAATGCCTCAATCGACGTTCATTAACATACGTCATGAATCCAGCGTGTGTCTTTACATTACAAGTCTGAAGACTGTGTGTTATTTTCTTTGCTAAATCTTCTGCATCAATTATTCCTTCAATTTCAATTAAAGTATTAATTTCGGAATCTTTAATTCGCTCATCAACCATTATCCATGGCCGTGTTGTAATAACAGATACGCACTTTGTAAGACACTGTGCCAGTAAAGGTATAACGCATTTATTCAAACGATCAACCCATTCATTAAGCCCATCCATAATTATGATGCATGGCTCTCGTTCCATGATCTGTGGTAAAAGCTTCGCGGTCTCTTCGCGTTTATCACCAGTATAAATCATATCGATTATTTGTGTTTTGATCATCTCCAAAACATCCCGCTGGTCTATTGCATCTCTCAGTGATATTTGAAATAGAAACCGGAACTCCTTCAAAGTATCGACGTCACTAAATGTAGCCTTGTGATCAGGATTGTGCTCAGACACAGCATTACACCAGTCAAGAGCCAGTTTATTAAGGAATGTAGTCTTCCCCATTCCCGGTTCTCCTTGAAGAAATACACGATTATTGAGCATTTCATCTTTGTAAAATAATTCTTTGTATTGATGAACAACATTTTCCGTTTTCTTTCGAGTTCCGTCCTTCTCCATGATAACATGGCTCAATTTCGGTTGCACAAAGACATCCCAGATAGGTTTGTCACGACCCTCTCTTAGTGGTGAAACAGACACAGTTTTCTTCGTCGTCGTATAGAACTGTATTAATCTTCCACGAAATTCTGAAATGATAAATGTTGATTTAAATCAACGCGTTTTTCAATCAAATATGGAGTATATGTTTATTATTACAAAGTGCTCTTTATTTGTTTATTATGTGCTATGTTTTTCTGTTTTAATTTTGAACGTGATTATTTAACATATTGTTTATATCTGGCGGGAAGACAATTTTGTCAGGGTTTTATGCGAATGTTTTATATGCCTTTCCAAATGGATTCCAATTAACGTCTTAAAGTCCACTCACATAAATAAACCTTTTATCACTTTATTATATTTCGCAATATAGCGCGCATTATGCTTACAAAAGCAATTTTTATAAGTAAGTTAGTGCTTAGAATTCATATTTGAACAAATAGGACATATTATCAATTGATCCAAACTCGACAGATTAATCATTTCAATGCATAACATCCAACCAATTTTCAAAGCGTCGCGGTACGCTTTTAGCAACTCACTGTTATTATTGTGACATAACCGCATCTGCAAAAAAACTTACATTTTCACGACCGCAGTTCCTATTTAAGTGCTGCTTAGTTCAAAATTGCGAGGAGTTAAATTAGCAATTAAGTGGCACAGCAGTTAAAGCATCCGTCCATCAAGCTGACGGACGGTGTTGAATCCACAGCAGTGCTCATATATTTTAGTACATTTTTTTGTGTTTACATAATACAAGCTAATATTAGCACGAAATGTTTCAAAATATTTCAGGTCATACACAATTTGAGAATATACCAATATCTTAATCAATTACAATATAACATGTAGTATATCCGTGTTTTATTAACAAAATTTATATAATATATCACGATTATAAACAGCCCAAAGGTAAACGTACCCACATTTACACACTTTCAGGGCAGTCATAAATATTGCGCAAACAAATATGACCTCTAGAGTCAAAAAGCTTCCTCTATAATGTTGAACTATTGGCCTAGTTTTTAACCCCACATGATTCAGTTTCGGACTTATTCGGGATATAATTGGGACATTTGTTCGCACCAACTTATATGAAAATATGGCAACTTATGTAACCTCTATAATGTTCCCAAGCTTGCACTTTATTTTTTTTTGTTCACAACATTTTCCGTGAATTCGGCCAATTAATCTAGTTTTTAACCCCATGTAATCCAGCTTAAAATTGGCCGAAATGTGAGAGCGGCAAACTTTTTTGAAAAAAAAATCATAAAGATTTAGCGATTTATGTCGTCAAATGTGACCTAATAACCTTGTTCTTAACTCTATGTAACCATGTTTCAAACTGGACCAAGATATCATGATTGGGATTAATGTTCTTACCCAGTTTCATGAAGACTGAGCAATAAATTTGACTTCTTAAGATCTAATTAGTTTTTATTACATTTTACATAGTAAGCATACTAATCACACTGGCCAAAATACGTTAAGAATGGGCATTACATGTCACTACTTGAGTGTTTACACGTTCTGGTCTGACCCTCGAAACCCACTTTCGAATTCAGCCGAGATATCATTTGGACAAATGTTCATTACATGTTTCATGAAGAAGTGAAGTGTTTAAAAGTCGTTTTCTTTTATTTGACTTTTGAGCTAGTTTTCCATCCCAAGTGACCCTGATTCGATTACGACGGAGTTATCAGTGAAATCGGAACAACTATTGTGACATTGTTTCATGAAGATCGGACAATACATTACGTTTCTAGAGTGTTCACTCAGCAAATGTTTACAAAAGCGACCACAAAAGCTCATCGTCAGAGCGTTGTGCTCTAGTGAGTTAAAAACCGACGTCCAATCACACCTTATACATTTTTTTTCATAAAGCATAAACACATGAGTATAAAAGCTGTTGTTGATGAAATTATTTAAAGTCTCATTTGTATGAACATGTATTTTCGTTTTGTTTCGCTTCAGTTGTATTAATATCAGTAGATTCAGCAACGGTGTGTCGCAAATTGTATGTAGGCAGATAAGGGCATTCTAAGAACTGCATAAACCTCAGTAAACAGGAAAGAGATATGACAGCATTAAGATGTGGCTGTACAATGTCAAGTGTTCATATTTATATTGCATACATGCATGTCTAATGCTATAAAGGTGGGTATTTATTAAAATATCTATAGAAAATATTCATTTAAGAGTTTGAAAAGGAGAACACGTGTACGTATTAATGATATTGAAATAAGTATTGAAACAATCAAATTCGTTGAATTGATATCCCCCGCCTATATGCTTCTGGACACAAAAGTATTAAATTTGACACTCAAAAAAGCATTTTTTCAAGATACAAAGGACCATAACTCTGTTATTAACAGATGATGTACAATGCCATTTGGCGTGCATCATCCTCTTATCCATATATATACTCATACCAAGTTTCAATGAAATCCGCCAAAGCACTTCCAAGATATGGCTCCGGACGAAAAAGGGACGAACGGACAGCCAGACAACGCCAAAACAATATCCCTCCGCCTCTGGCCTCTGACAGGGGAAATATATACTCATACCAAGTTTCAATTAAATCCGCCAAAGCACTTTCAAGATATGGCTCCGGACACAAAAGTGCCTATAAGAAAAAGGATTTTTTCAAGATACAAAGGGCCATAACTCTGGTTTTAACAGATGGTGTACAATGCCATTTGGCATGAATCATCCTCTTATGCATATATATATATACTCTGAGAAGTTTAATGAAATACGCCAAAGCACTTCCAGGATAAGGCTCCGGACACAAAAGTGACGGACGGAGGGACAGCCGGACGGACAGCGCCGAAACAATATCCCTCCGCCTCTGGCGGGGGATATATACTCATACCAAGTTTCAATGAAATCCGCCAAAGCACTTCCAAGCTATGGCTCCGGACACAAAAGTGCTTATAGTAAAAAGCAATTGTTCAAGATACAAAGGGCCATAACTCTGTTTTTAACAGATGGTATACAATGCCATTTGGCGTGCTTCATCCTCTTATGCATATATATACTCATACCAAGTTTCAATGAAATCCGCCACAGCACTTCCAAGATATGGCTCCGGAAACAAAAGTTCCTATAGTAAAAAACATTTTTTCATGATACAAAGGGCCATAACTCTGTTATTAACAGATGGTGTACAATGCCATTTGGCGTGCATCATCCTCTTATGCATATATATACTCATACCAAGTTTCAATGAAAGCCGCCAAAGCACTTCCAAGATATGGCTCCGGACACAAAAGTGACTATAGTAAAAAGCATTTTTTTCAAGATACAAAGGGCCATAACTCTGTTTTTAACAGATGGTGTACAATGCCATTTGGCGAGCATCATCATCTTTTGCATATATATACTCATACCAAGTTTCAATGAAATCCGCCAAAGCACTTTCAAGATATGGCTCCAGACACAAAAGTGCCGGACGGACGGGCGGACGGACGGCCGGACGGACGGACAACGCCAAAACAATATCCCTCCGCCTCTTGCGGGGGATAATTAGTCATACGTTACATATTTCCTTTGTATTCAACTATACAGTAACTTAGTTTAAACGTCTTTATTCTCTCTAAACCGCAGTTAGTTTACTTGTTAATTGTACTTTAATTGATGAAGATTATACCAAACGTATCGGTTTTTTTCCCTTGTATCCATTTGCGTCTGTCAGTTACATGCGGTAACTTGCCAACATTTAATAAATTCAGGTCTTCAATTACATTTTTTGTTTAAAAAAGTATTCGAACCTTCCGTTCGGTCTTCATAGATTTTTTTCAGCGTGCGTTTTACAGCTTTCTCGGACAAAGGCAGAGAGTCTTGCTGAAGCTGGAAAGGAACGGATTTGACATTGAATAAACATCTCACATTTGCCAAGTCAAATATCGACAAGACTTCTGGTCATGTCACAGATGTCAATATTGAAATGGTTAATATAAGATTATGTATGATAATATAATCAATACAACTATCATAGGACTCCTAAAATGTTCAATCATGCATTCGCAAGTTTAAGAAATCCGAAACAAAAGCGCAGACATTGTATTCCTACTAGAATAAATGCATGTGCATGCACGGAAATAATGCTGATACATTAATAAATTTAATTACCTGTTTAAGGTAAGTGCGTGCATCCGCAGCCGGCTTAAAACTAAAGAGGTGTGCAGGATCATTAAGGAGATTTAAAAGACAATCGAAGAAGCTGATCATATCACCATCACATATGTCCATGCCCTGTAGGTGTCGTAGTTCATTAACTTCTTCTCGTGCCTGTAAGTCAATTAATGTATTCACTAATTACTCAAAACACGTACTTGTAACATTGGTATAAACGATGTCATACGTCGATTACAGAGATGTAAATGGAAAAGAAATTTTCAAATACCTTTGTACATATGTTGGAATCTTTACTAAGATCATCCGTAAAATAGCACTGCATCCAGATACAGTTGTATATGGCACCAATAATGCCATTGAAGTCTGTGCTGTTGGCATTTGGCTTATCTCTGTAACCGGTGGAAGGCATGTAGCACTTGGCCAACTCCCACGATTCAGTACACCATTGTGTGGTATCCGTATTGTTCCATGAAGGGCCTTTCAATTTTGCTTTTTTAAAACGATGGTTGTCCCAAATCTGATTACCTATTTCTGAACACAGACGGCATTGTTTGGAAGGTGTACTACATGAACTACATGTCGTTGTTTCAAGAATACCGTATTTTGCATGCATGACACTTCTTATATGAGTGTAAAATGCTTTAAATCCGATGTCAGCTAATTGTGCAATTGCATCCCTGGTCGTGTATGTTGCAAACATACATTTAAGCCAGTTCTGTGCCTCTTTCTTCGTAAGTCTCTCTTCCATGGTCTCAATGTATGCGCCCGTATCAATCAGATGGGTTCTTCAAGAAAAGTGTATGTGCCCTTTGATTGTTATAAAGTACGAGTTGAAGATTTCGCAAATGCATCGTTTTCATATTCATAACTGTGCTAGAGTTGCGTACATTAAAAATACCGGACGTGGTAGAAGTTGCAATTACTTCGAAGTCTTCGCAACGTTTTGTTATATCGTCTGCAAAAATAATACATAGCATATAAATGGTTTGCAGTATAAACTTATACATTCTTATAAATAAAACAATAAAAAAACAACTTTATATGTTTGGAAACTATTTCCCCCTATAAAATTGTAACTGATGCCCTCTTGTATATGCTTACAATGGGCTCATCATATTGCATTTCGTGTCTACGTGTCGAGTAAACTACATGTATATGTAAGTTTAGGTCATTAAATAATTTCTATTGATAAAATAGCGAAGTCGAATTTACAAAGCTAGATACAAAAGCCCCATGGGTAAGAATCTATGTAAACGCTTTAAGAAGCAAATGCATGTAACTTTATTGGGTTACAATACAAATACTGAAAGCGTTTGTTAAAGTGGCCTTTTCACAGATTTTGGCATAAATGTAAACATTGGATCGTAAAAGCTCCAGTAAAAAATCAAGAATAAAATTAAAAAAAGGAAAAGAACATTGCCCGGAGCAGGTTTCGAACCAGTGACCCCTGGAGTCCTGCCAGAGTCCTGAAGTAAAAACGCTTTAATCTACTGAGCTATTCCGCCGAGAACACATGCTAAATGTATTTTATACCTTATATAAACAATCTTCGTAGTTTCACAAAAATTAACGACAAAAACAGAACTCTCCAAATTATTCAATCGTTTCGCGTTGCAACGCTTTATAATTTTTAGGTTTTAAAATCGTCAAAAGATGCATATAATGGCTATATTAGAGCATGGTAAATGTTCAGTATTACTGTTTCCTCACAAATAACCAAAACGAAAATTTGCGAATCTGAAACAACTTTTTTCAATTTTGTCAATTTACCAAAGTGTGAAAAGATCCCTTTAATGGGCTGAAGACGTGAAAAGCGCATGGGTAAACAAAAATAGACTTAATAATGACCTATATGCGTAGCGCGTGATCTTTCGAGAATTATTTAATGTTAAAGTTTGTTCATGGTTAAACTACAGCAACACGTCATATATAAGTGTCTAAATTATCACAGGATGATGAAATATTGATTTAATATACTTAGGTAAGTACACGATCTTTTTGGGTGAAATAAAAGTAACGTCTGAGTGAAATGTATGATGATTACATAATTACGGAATACCGTTAGGGCAATCGTGGTCACACATTAAAATCCATAGGGCAAAAAAAACGATAGTGCTATAGTGCGATGGCGACAATGCGATGGTACGATGGCGACAATGCGATAGTGCGATGGCGACAATGCGATAGTACGATGGCGACAATGTGACAACGCGATAGTACGATGACGACAATGCGACAGTGCGACAATACGATGGCGATGACGACAGTACGATAACGCGATAGTAAGACGGCGACAATGCGATAGTCGCCATCGTAATATCGCTTTATCGTACTGTCGTCATCGTATTATCGCATTTTCGCCATCGTACTATCGCACTGTCGCCATCGTATTGTCGCACTGTCGCATTGTCGTAATCGAACTGTCTCATTGTCGTCTATCGCTTTTCGGTAGACATGCGCACATCGTATTTTTTTCTAAATACGGAATACCGTTAGGGCCATATTGGTTACACATTAAAATCCAGAGAACGACAATGCGACAACGCGATAGTACGATGGCGACAATGCGACAACGCGATAGTACGATGGCGACAATGCGATAGTACGATGGCGACAATTCGACAACGCGATAGTACGATGGCGACAATGCGGTAGTACGATGGCGACAATTCGACAACGCGATAGTACGATGGCGACAATGCGATAGTACGATGGCGACAATTCGACAACGCGATTGTACGATGGCGACAATGCGGTAGTACGATGGCGACAATTCGACAACGCGATAGTACGATGGCGACAATGCGATAGTACGATGGCGACAATTCGACAACGCGATAGTACGATGGCGACAATGCGATAGTACGATGGCGCATTGTCGCCATCGTACTATCGCATTGTCGTCATCGTACTATCGCAGTGTCGCCATCGTACTATCGCACTATCGCATTGTTGCCCTCTGGATTTTAATGTGTAACCATGATGGCACTAACGGTATTCCGCACATATTGAGTTAATATACTCATGTCAGAAACCAATCGTTTTGTGTGAAATACAAGTAAAATCTATGCGAATTTGACATAAACAAGATCATTAAAGAGCTACGCATTGCAACTTCTACTCCTTTCACTTTTCACGTCAAATGATGAATTCGTATTTGATAGTCTTCCTCTGAAGCCTGTTTTCCATTGTCCGATGAGCAATCAAACGTAAATTTAAACTTAAACCTGTATTACCATTTACTTACTTTTTATTAACTAGTTGTGAAATGCCGTCATTGCGCACGATTCATAACGAACCAAATTTGCATTCGTTTATAGCGAAACATCATTTGCTTAAACGTCAACGATGTGCGAGTCAATTAAAGTCAATCAATATTCATACGCCAGCGTACGTTGTGGCATTTACAGTGATGGGATAACAGCTATCAACGCCTTTGTGTTGTAATTATAAGAATTGACTAGTGTTTGTGGTTTTGCATTTCATCGTTGTCGGGAATATTACGTATAATGTATACATACACGTAGTCTGTGTTTATGAATATCATTTGAAATCATATCTACATTGTATACATCTATAAAACGCAGAATAGAATGCTATTAAATTATTTAACGACATATTAACCTTTATTGATTTTCATTGATGTTTCATATCTGTATTTGAAGACAATTGTTCTTCAATAACAATACGTTTGACTTCTGTTTACGTCGAATGAAAACGCCATATCAGACTTTTTCTTTTCTTTTGAGTATTATATTTTCCTTATATTAAAATATATTCGCAGATCTTGTATTGTTATAAAAGGCTATGAAATTAGTTGCTTAATTGGAATGGTGAACATTTTTTAAAAACACCTTGACTCTCATTGTCAATTTAAACGCATACTGTATTACAGTGCTTTTGTTTTCCCCGATTGAAGAACTGATCCGACTGAACGCTGATTTAAACGGGCTTTGTTTGCCTGCAGTAAGGCGTATGAGATTCACACAATAGCCAAATCGAACCAGACGACTGACAAGTTTGACACTTAACACTTTGCGATAAGTGTATCGCTACGTTTTGTGATTGTAATTTGGAATGTTTAACTTTAAAACATGGAAAACGAATAATATATACGATAGCGACACAATTCTATAAACGAAACAGACGCCATATTTGGCGTGTCGAGTAGATATTTAAGGACAACTGAATCGTTGGAATTATGCAGTAATACACGGATAAAATAATTCAGTTAAAATACTTAAGATCAAACACCAGCCGATTTTAATTAATGTCCGAAATAGGTCGAACCGTGAAAAAGTATCGCTTTATTTTTCTTACATTGCAACATGACGGCTTATAAATATTAGAATACGTTGTAGGGTACAAGTCTATAAATTCTTCTATTAAACATGTGTATACTCGTTAACGTATAGTTTGTGTATATATCACGAAATTTACCAATATATCTCAATAGTAAAATATAACATTAATTTAAAAATATTATCAACGTAAGTATCCATGGTTGAACTAACCATGCCATTGAACGTTCTGATTCAGGTCACATTTATTCTGTTCATCAATTCTTTTATCTTATTATCAAATGCAATATGCCAGCAGATTGCATAATCCTTGTGCAAATATATGATGTTCACCTTAAAACGCGACAACATCTTAAAGCAGTAAATAACCGTGTTGATTTATTCGACATATCATCGGTAATGACATTGAAGCAATTTCTCTAATGTTACATTATGTACAACAAAAGACTACGAATCCGCTGCAGTCAGTAAACAACATCGCGGCACCATTGCTCACAGGATAACATGCTGCTGAGTTTTAATAGTAAGTCCGAACTGGTTTTCTTTTGTTAAATTCGGCCGTGTATATGTGTCGGAACGAACTGCTACACTCCATGATTGTACGAAGACGCATGGGGCAAAACGTCGTTTGATGATGTATATGTTGATAACAAACGCTTCCTCATTCCCGAATTGAACACAATCATACAAACTAACATACTTTGTTTGTATTCAACAGCAAAATAAGTATAGGTTTATTAAGTACAAATAGCCGGAGCATGAGCAACAATGCGAGCCCCTTTTTAAACTTAATACGTATGAAAACATCGTCAACGCTTACTTATTATGAAACCTTAACCTTATAGTGATGCGGATGTTTGATATATTTGAAAGTTCGGTGCTTTATTTAACCATATTGCTTCGAAAACATGTCAATAATACGACAAAGAATTTAAGTATAGATTGCTTGCGATACAAACCCATAAGTTAATGGCCATAATCTGACGCCATCAAGCTATTTCCTTGTATCTTGCAATGTCGTTTAATATGTATATATTTGTCCGTCAAAAGCCTGATCAAGTACGGCAAGCTTTCTACAACACCTTATATCATATTTCGTAATATTTTAACGATATATTGTTCTCCCAGTTTTATTTTCAATAAAATGTATTCAAAATAGAAGCATGAAACAGGATCCATTTAGTCCAGACCCTGCCTTTTACAATTACAATTGTAACAGTAACTAAAACTAAATTTTAGTAATTGAAACTAAATATGTAAGCCTTTACATAGTGGTGCTAAAAAATTTCATATAAAAACATGTTAAAGTGTCCATTTCAATATGTATTATTCGCTTTTTATCAACTAGCACGTGTCTGTTTATTTTTTTTCAAATATTGATTATGCAAAAGGTGATCATCATTCATAATCAGAAAAAATATGAAAGCGTTTTTAACGCTCTATTGTTTTAAAAATGCATTGGGTAGTAACGTAACATTAATGTTTCGCTATACAATTAGAAAGCCCGCATTGTGCAGTAGTAGCTCAGAAGCTTTTGCTTATAGAGGTTCTGGTTTCGAATCCAGTGAAGGCAATTTTTGTTATTAAACCTTTTTTCTTGCTATTATAATATGTAAAGACTATTTAAAACAATATGGATGTGTTATAAAACGTATTTAACGACATGTTTCAAAAATACAAAAATCTGTGAGCAAGTAGTATTTCAGTTTACCGGTAAACCGTTAAGAAAAAGAATCTTACATCGCTATAAGTTAGCAATCTGGTCAATATAAACAATATTAAAGTGTCGTACACATTTGATTCATTTTGATTTTAACAATATGCATTCGTTCATTCCCGTCTAAAACGATAAAATAAACTACAACTTACTTGAATATAGTTGTTTACAACACGAACTGTAACATGTCCTGTGCATTCCGTTGTCGAGAGTGAACAAGCGTTAGTCGTGTTGAGTTACATATTCGTGTTTAACCCGGCAAAGAAACAATGTAATACAAACCTTAGTATTAGCCTGGTACCCGGCTCTTACTAAGGTAGTATGCATGGCACAAACCACAATAATGTCGGACGCTTTGGCTTAATTGCAGTACGCTATATATATGCGTACAGAATATTTACACATGTTACGCAACATTTGATTGGCTGACTAACTCGGGATCTCGAGATGACGAAAATTCTCACCTCTTTTATTTAATGCACTCGGCCTTTATTTACTGCACCGCTCTTTTTTAAATTGTACGCCGCTTTTATTATGTTTTGCACTCCTCTTTTTACTATCTCGTTGCCACGACAAAGCTAACTCACTCGAGTTGAATACCTTGTTATATATATATATATATTTGACAGGGAATTTGTTTTTCAGAAATTCAAAATTCATCATTCAAAATGATGTTTTCACTAATTTATATCATAGCAACCCGCTAATCACCTGTGGTTTTGACCGTATTTTAAATGGAAACCAGTGAACAGCGATAATTTCGTGCCCGATAAAATTGACGGTGCCCAAGAACTAGAAAACAATATATAATTAGGTGTGCACTCACTGATTTCCTAAATAAACGAGGTAAACAATATTTGTCTATGTCATTATCATTAATGTGTTTTTTTTACAATTATTAGTTTATATGGATTAAAATATCACGACTGGTATATAACATTACTTGAAAAAGTTTTTAAGTTTTCATATATTCAGTATATTCGGTAATACATTTTACCGGTTATGTATACTACAGTAGCTAACTACCAGTTCACAAGTAGAATGATCATCATCGTCACGTGGTAAACCCAGGAATGCAAATTAAGCATGCGTAGTGAATTGTATATATTTTATATATAAAATGATTAATCTACTTGCGTTATTTATAGTGTAAATATCGTTATGTAACCTATTTTCGCGATGTACTTTCGATTTCTCATCGCGAAATTTTATTACCGAATATACTGAAAATATGATTTTTTTCAAGTAATGTAATATACCAGTTATTTAAATCAATATAAACTAATAATTGTAAAAAAATACGTTATTTTTTAGATTTTATTTTTTCGTCATTCGTGGTTGACGGTCCCTTTAGCATGTAATACGCAATCATGTTTTAACAATCATAATAGCTCCGCTTATGCTCACACCGATAAACAACGCTGGTTTAACAAAGAATGCAAAACGTACAAAATATATACAATCCGTTTACAAGTTTAATTTAAATACCAATATACATACATGGGAAACAATGCTAGCGGCAAGGAAAGATTGTAAATATTTGTGCAGGAAGGCGAAAACTAAGTTGAACAGAGGGTATGAAATTACATGACCATAGTTCAAAACTTAAGTTTTTTAAGCTGACGTAAACGACGACAAAAGCGACAGTGTTTTACTGCAGTTCGGTAACAAAGAATATCCAATTATAGCGTCTGAATAAAAATAAGGCCGTCTCATACCATAATATACTAGTAGTTTTTGCACATTTTACTGAAACGGTGCATATTTTTTTCCAAAGAGCTTGTCATATGAAGTCATTATTTTATTATATAAACAGGGCGATAATTCCGACCATAATAATCTTAGATGCATTAACTTACTGGTGTTATAAACGAACGCTTAAAATTAAATTCTTGGGCAGAACCCATGACATTCGTACATATGCTCAGTTTGGTATCAAACATAACTACAGTATTCCCGATGCAATTATCGTACATGCGTAAGTAGGTACACTTATTTTACTGGTAAACCAACTAGCCCAGAAAAGTGTGAGTTGGTTAACTGACCGCCATAAAATAACTGAAAAAAAATGGTGAAAACGTCAAACCCCAACTAAACAAACAACTGACGCAACTCGCTCTGGTCGTACCTCAAAGTTGTTATTTGATGCCGATTAGTACACGCTACACTTTAACATATATTGTATATTCACGTTTTCTTAGGTTAGCCTTACTTACGATGGAATGGTATACGGACCATTCAGACCGTGGATCATACAGACCAGACCATACGGACGACATTTGAGGACCAAACGGACATGTTTTAACGACAAAGATCTCGAGCTTATTTTAAAACACGAAATAATAAAATACTTATAGTTAACTGTTGACTATGTATCTGTAAGAGAGAAAAAAGGGTAATGAAACGTCTGTGTTCAGTATTATTTTAAAAGGACCGTCAACCAGATTGACGAGTAAAACAAAATTTCTAAAATACCGTATTTTTTTTACAATTATTAGTTTTTATTGATTAAAATATCACAACTGGTATATTTTATTTTTTAAATTATATTTTAATCAATATAAACTAATAATTGTTAAAATACGGTATTTTAGAACTAATAAGGTTTCATCAGAATTGCGTCAGAAATGTGACCTCTGTAGAGATAACAAGGCTTTCATAAGATCTGAGCACGTGACCTAGATTTATTACGCATGTAACCCGGATTCAAACTCAGTCAATTCTATATAAAAAAAAACATTCTGAAAAAGTTTCTTCAAGATTAAGTCAATTATGATGCTTGAACTTTGATAAAACAATTATCTAACATTCCTCCTAGTCTTTGAACGCACATGACCTAGATTCTGAAGATAAACATTCTTACTCAGTTTATTAAACAAATTTCACATATTGAGTAATAACGATTTCTAACATTTAAAATAGTGATCTATTTTCTTAACAAGTGATCCAGATTCAAACTCAACCTAAAGATTGTCAAGATAACATTCTTAACAAGTTTTATCAAGATTTAGCCATGCATGTGGCCTCTATGGTTACAACTGAGACTCTAAAAGAATTATCCAAGTTTTTCGACAAACGTGACCGAGATTGAACCTCGGCAAATATACTTTTAAGATATAAACATTGTAAGCAAGTTTCATCAAGATTTGCTACCTCTGTGTGATAACGAGCTAACACGGCACACGACAACGGACATTGGGTGATCACAAAAGCTCATTACGATCTCTCCGTTATCTATAGCGAGCTAACATATCGATAAATGTGAGTTGTTTGAAATAATACATACTTTTGGAGAATCTCTATTGTTAGTAAAAATATTAAGGGTATGTCGGTTATCGTTGAAGCCAGTGTCCGGAGTGTCTTATAAATTGAGGGTATGTCGGTTATCGTTGAAGCTAGTGTCCTGAGTGTCTTATAATAGCCCTAATATGATCGAGGGTATGTCGGTTATCGTTGAAGCCAGTGTCCTGAGTGTCTTATAATAGCCCTAATGAGGGTATGTCGGTTATCATTGAAGCCAGTGTCCTGAGTGCTTATAATAGTAAGGGTATGTCGGTTATCGTTGAAGCCAGTGTCCTGAGTGTCTTATAATATTGAGGGTATGTCGGTTATCGTTGAAGCCAGTGTCCTGAGTGTCATAATATTGAGGGTATGTCGGTTATCGTTGAAGCCAGTGTCCTGAGTGTCTTATAATAGCCCTAATATGCTCAGTAAAAGCGCTTAATTGCCCCATTAAACGTATCATAATACTTCTGTGTAGTAAACACTATCCGCGGTGACGTGTGAACAAGACAAGGTGTACAAAGCTATGCAAACCTCTTACGAAATCTCATTCATTATAGTCATCAGAATGGAAAAAAGCGGAATAATCAAAGTTATCTCTTAAAACACAACATACACAAGATAAACAAATCAACATACAAGCTTGTTTTAAGGATTAGCTTAGATTCATAAACTTTATGACGAACTGAATTATCCATTTCTTGATTTTACCATAAATAGTACAAAACATTCAGTATTTGCTGTAAAAAATATAAAAATGAAAACATTGCGTATTATTAACTCCAAAAGTACAAGGCTTAAATCTAAAACAGGGGAAAGGGGAGGCATAACTGTCCTTGGTTGCTAACCGAAGACATGTAGGAACATTTGTGATGTGTAGATTTTGTGATGTTTGTGTAATAATTGTGGTTTTTATCTAGGTTTTTTACCCTTTATGATACTGTGCTACTATGGTCTAATGAAAACATTGAAGTTTTCACTATATTCATATAAAATACAAGTAACACTTATGGGTCTATTTTTACACCTCGGGCATGATTTGAAGAAACGCAGTGGAGGACTGCAATAAGATGTCACACACAAAAACGTTAACACCTAACCCTTGCTGTTTCAGATAAAACAATTTTTATAGTTATTTACTATATATGTGTATTTGAATAATTATATAAATCATGTGATCCCTTGGACTTGGGTGAGTTTTTACTCAAGTGCTATGATGTGATCAAACCGAGTGCAGAAAAATATTCAACGTTACACATCAAAATATTGAAACAGTGACCCTTGCGGTTTCAACGTAAGTCAATAAATCATTGCATGCCTCAGTCGAGGGATATGGAAGCCAAAGGTGCTCTATTGTACTTGGTATGAAAAAAACAACAGTCATCTAACAATACATGTATTTATTTATTTAAAAACAACAGTTCAAAAGACATATCACAGAGAACTTTGATACAACAATGCTATTGTAATCACAGATAAAGACTCCATTATCCTACTCACATATTTTTTTTAATTCCTTAATCAAACTTTTTTATAATATATATATATATATATATATATATATATATATATATATATATATATATATATATATATATATATATATATATATATATATATATATATATATATATATAAAGGGAAGATTCAATTCACAAGCTTCCTAGAATCCAAAGTGCAAATTTTTGTAGTGTTTCCAAAAGGAAAGGGTAAGAAAAACAACAAGAAAGTAAATATTTAGTATCTGAAGCAAACAAGAAGAAATAATAAGTTAACTTCCTGAACATTTTATAGTTTTTTTTAAGCGGGACGTGTTATACTCTACACAATACTAGACACAACATTTGACATTAGCATCAACAAGACTTAGAGGTAATCCACTAAAATACTGTGCCTTGAACAATACCATAGAAAGATCTCAATGCAACTACATATGAACCGTACTCTGGGAAAACAGGGCTTAATGCATGCATGTAATGTTTCGGCCTAGATTAGTCTGTGCAGTCTGCACAGACCCATCAGGAACTACACTTTCGATCAACATTGGATGGTCGCTTAGAAGAGATCTCCTTTAAACGAAATAAACAATAGCGGAAAGTGTTGTCCCATATAAGCCTGTGCAGCAAACACAACGCACAAGCATTAAGCCCCATGTTCCCAGTACAACGCTTATATCTGAACATGGTCTGAATTTCCAGTGAAATCTCATCTTCATTTATATACATATGTATTTCAGACTCACAAAACATTCTCAAAATGATGTCTTTTTGAGTCTATCAATATATTTTAGTGTTCTGCCAAGTTCCTTAATATGAAGTTAAAGGTTTAATGGTAGAAAAAGTTGTCATATATGAACTTGATTTTCAAAATGACATTTGTTAACACCTGTATCAATCTTCAATATTTAATCTGAACTGTCAACGATATTATCTGAACTGTCTCCTCAGTAATATTTGATCTAAACTGTCTCCTCAGCAATATTTGATCTAAACTGTCTCCTCAGCAATATTTGATCTAAACTGTCTCCTCAGCAATATTTGATCTAAACTGTCTCCTCAGTAATATTTGATCTAAACTGTCTCCTCAGCAATATTTGATCTAAACTGTCTCCCCAGTAATATTTGATCTAAACTGTCTCCTCAGTAATATTTGATCTAAACTGTCTCCTCAGTAATATTTGAAGTGAACTGTCTCCTCAGTAATATTTGGTCTGAACTGTTTTGTCAGCAGTATTTCCTGAACAGCATGTGATAGTCTAAATATAGCCTGGGAATAGTCTAAATATAGCCTGGGAATAGTCTAAATATAGCCTGGGAATAGTCTAAATATAGCCTCGGAATTTTGTCTTTTCTGTTAAATAAAAACTTGCAGATATATGGTGGAAAATGTATATTCATTCTATTGGCAAGAATAGTAACTATACTTAAAAAATATAACATATTCATATGATATTTCACAAATATTTCAAGACAAATAAAATATAAATGCATACAATACATATAAACAAAATAAAAATGTTATAATCAAAATTTAACATTGATTAATTCAAATTCATGTTAAAAATAACTGATATCTCTTTTTTTATTTAACTGTGCTTGGAATTACAATTGTGTGTTACCTATTAACACCACTATTAAAACAATAAATAGGTGACTGTTCTTACAAAAAAGTGACTCAAATTACAAAAGAGCTATCAAAGAAACACAGAATTGCCCAAACAATCAATTTAAAAAAAAAGCAATAAATGCATACAGATAATTTTCTAAAAGAATATCAGAATGTTCAAATACAAAACATCATTAAAATGCTAATACAAGTTTTCATGTTTTAATTTGAGCATTTTTTCATTTATAGATTCAACGTTATAACTATATATATAAGTAAAACTACCAAAATATTATTTTCTTCTAAAATGATGTTACA
The DNA here is from genome assembly GCF_020536995.1 of Dreissena polymorpha. Lineage (NCBI taxonomy): Eukaryota > Metazoa > Mollusca > Bivalvia > Myida > Dreissenidae > Dreissena > Dreissena polymorpha. Next base: position 12,867,251 of record NC_068364.1, on the reverse strand, counting down.
CATTTAACAATAGTATGCATGCCAATCGAAATAAAGCAACTTTAGCTAATCGACAGCAGAGCAAAATATATGATGTTGGAACTATATAATGATTTAAGCAGCATTCAATCAAATCTAAATTGCAAAAACAAAAGTGAACCACATGTTTATGTTTCTGTTTTGTAATAATAAACAAGAACTTGTCCATATAAAATAAGAATGAAAAAAAATCAGGCAGTTTATTGTTACATAATTTTTCAGAACGATGATATAAAAATGTTTAAAATGTGTACAATTAATTAAATATGAATTAAAGGCTAATTAAGGTCAGACAATTTCTACGTTTGAACACTGCTGACCAAATATTGGGTCAATCAGATCACTGTCTTACTGTGATGAGGATTATATATGTACCTTGCACTGGGAAACCAGGCTTAATGCATGTACCTAGTGTTGTTCCAGATTAGCCTGTGCAATCCACACAGGCTAATCCGGGACGACACTTTCGGCTGTTATGGTATTTTTTGTGTAAAGGGAGTCTCTTCTAAACAAACATTCAGTCACGATGGAAAGTGTTGTCCCAGATTAGCCTTTGAGGACTGCACAGGCTGCACTGGAAGGACACTTCACACACATGCATTAATCCCTGTTTGCCCAGAGCACGGATCATGTATACATGTTGTATGCTTCTGTATGGACAATCAGTAGCGTGGATCATGTATACATGTTGTATGCTTCTGTATCGACAATCAGTCTAGTGGATCATGTATACATGTTGTATGCTTCTGTATGGACAATCAGTAGCGTGGATCATGTATACATGTTGTATGCTTCTGTATCGACAATCAGTAGCGCGGATCATGTACACATGTTGTATGCTTCTGTATCGACAATCAGTCTAGTGGATCATGTATACATGTTGTATGCTTCTGTATGGACAATCAGTCTAGTGGATCATGTATACATGTTGTATGCTTCTGTATCGACAATCAGTCTAGTGGATCATGTATACATGTTGTATGCTTCTGTATCGACAATCAGTCTAGTGGATCATGTATACATGTTGTATGCTTCTGTATCGACAATCAGTCTAGTGGATCATGTATACATGTTGTATGCTTCTGTATCGACAATCAGTCTAGTGGATCATGTATACATGTTGTATGCTTCTGTATCGACAATCAGTCTAGTGGATCATGTATACATGTTGTATGCTTCTGTATCGACAATCAGTCTAGTGGATCATGTATACATGTTGTATGCTTCTGTATCGACAATCAGTCTAGTGGATCATGTATACATGTTGTATGCTTCTGTATCGACAATCAGTCTAGTGGATCATGTATACATGTTGTATGCTTCTGTATCGACAATCAGTCTAGTGGATCATGTATACATGTTGTATGCTTCTGTATCGACAATCAGTCTAGTGGATCATGTATACATGTTGTATGCTTCTGTATCGACAATCAGTCTAGTGGATCATGTATACATGTTGTATGCTTCTGTATCGACAATCAGTCTAGTGGATCATGTATACATGTTGTATGCTTCTGTATCGACAATCAGTCTAGTGGATCATGTATACATGTTGTATGCTTCTGTATCGACAATCAGTCTAGTGGATCATGTATACATGTTGTATGCTTCTGTATCGACAATCAGTCTAGTGGATCATGTATACATGTTGTATGCTTCTGTATCGACAATCAGTCTAGTGCATCATGTATACATGTTGTATGCTTCTGTATCGACAATCAGTCTAGTGGATCATGTATACATGTTGTATGCTTCTGTATCGACAATCAGTCTAGTGCATCATGTATACATGTTGTATGCTTCTGTATCGACAATCAGTCTAGTGCATCATGTATACATGTTGTATGCTTCTGTATCGACAATCAGTCTAGTGGATCATGTATACATGTTGTATGCTTCTGTATCGACAATCAGTCTAGTGGATCATGTATACATGTTGTATGCTTCTGTATCGACAATCAGTCTAGTGGATCATGTATACATGTTGTATGCTTCTGTATCGACAATCAGTCTAGTGGATCATGTATACATGTTGTATGCTTCTGTATCGACAATCAGTCTAGTGGATCATGTATACATGTCGTATGCTTCTGTATCGACAATCAGTCTAGTGGATCATGTATACATGTTGTATGCTTCTGTATGGACAATCAGTAGCGCGGATCATGTATACATGTTGTATGCTTCTGTATGGACAATCAGTAGCGCGGATCATGTATACATGTTGTATGCTTCTGTATGGACAATCAGTAGCGCGGATCATGTATACATGTTGTATGCTTCTGTATGGACAATCAGTAGCGCGGATCATGTATACATGTTGTATGCTTCTGTATGGACAATCAGTAGCGCGGATCATGTACACATGTTGTATGCTTCTGTATGGACAATCAGTAGCGCGGATCATGTATACATGTTGTATGCTTCTGTATGGACAATCAGTAGCGCGGATCATGTATACATGTTGTATGCTTCTGTATGGACAATCAGTAGCGCGGATCATGTATACATGTTGTATGCTTCTGTATCGACAATCAGTCTAGTGGATCATGTACACATGTTGTATGCTTCTGTATGGACAATCAGTAGCGCGGATCATGTATACATGTTGTATGCTTCTGTATCGACAATCAGTCTAGCGGATCATGTATACATGTTGTATGCTTCTGTATGGACAATCAGTAGCGCGGATCATGTACACATGTTGTATGCTTCTGTATGGACAATCAGTCTAGCGGATCATGTATACAATGTGTACGCTTCTGTATCGACAATCAGTAGCGCGGATCATGTATACATGTTGTATGCTTCTGTATGGACAATCAGTAGCGCGGATCATGTATACAATGTGTACGCTTCTGTATCGACAATCAGTAGCGCGGATCATGTATACATGTTGTATGCTTCTGTATGGACAATCAGTAGCGCGGATCATGTATACATGTTGTATGCTTCTGTATGGACAATCAGTAGCGCGGATCATGTATACATGTTGTATGCTTCTGTATGGACAATCAGTAGCGCGGATCATGTACACATGTTGTATGCTTCTGTATCGACAATCAGTAGCGCGGATCATGTATACATGTTGTATGCTTCTGTATGGACAATCAGTAGCGCGGATCATGTATACATGTTGTATGCTTCTGTATCGACAATCAGTACCGCGGATCATGTATACATGTTGTATGCTTCTGTATCGACAATCGATCAGTCTAATGGACAACATTACTATTATACTAGCATTTAAATAATAAGCGTTAACAACTTTGCTGGTAATAAAACATACTTTCTAATTTGAGCAACATTGAATAATCAGATCCTGAATGAAGAGTAAGCACACTATGCCTTTAAGAATGCAATAAACAAAATATATCTACAATCTCTTACTGAACTCTATGAAATAAGATAACAAAACAGTATACTACACTAGGCTTCAAGATAAAATAACTTTTCCTTTTTCTTAATGGTTTTAAAATATAACTTTAGTATAATCAAACATTACTTTAAGTACTGCATGATCCTAGATTATGAGGAATTAAAACACAGCGTAAGAGTGCATTTTACACAAATAAAAGCATGTAACCACGAGAAATTTACGTGAATCAAAACACCACTTTCATGCAAAACTAAGTTCATAATTAAAATCCTACAAGTTCATGAGCTCACAACTTTGTAATTCCATGAGCTATAACAAGTTCATGAGCACACAACTTAGTAATTCCATGAGCTATAGCAATTTAATGAGCTCACAACTTTGTAATTCCATGAGCTATAACAAGTTCATGAGCTCACAACTTTGTATTTCCATGAGCTATAGCAATTTAATGAGCTCACAACTTTGTAATTCCATGAGATATAACAAGTTAATGAGCTCAGATAGTCATAAGTTCATGAGTATTGGTGAAGCTTAAGTAGGTCAAACTCCTCAACGTTGAGTCCAAGCCAGGCCAGGAGCTCGTAATATGAGAACACAAAGGCTCGCGTGATGTCCTGAGTGTGCTCCATGCCTTCTGATTCCAGCTGGAGGGACCTGAAACAAGCATATGTAAAACACGAATGGACATGAAACCAGCATAGGTAAAATATAAAGGGATATGAAAACAGCATATGAAAAATGTGATGGGACCTGAAACCAGCATATGTAAAACACGAATGGACATGAAACCAGCATAGGTTAAATATGAAGGGAGATGAAAACAGCATATGAAAAATGTGATGGGACCTGAAACCAGCATATGTACATGAAGGGACATGAAACCAGCATATGTTAAATATGAAGGGACATGAAATCAGCATATATAAAATGTGAAGGGACCTAAAACCAGGATATGTAAAATGTAAAGGGACCTGAAACCTGCATAATGTACAATGTGAAGGGACCTGAACCAGCATTTGTAAAATATGTCAAGGATCTGGAACCAGCATATGTAAAATATGTCACCAACAAATTCTAGCTGAAGAAACCTGAAACCGTCACAACTAAAATATGTCAATCAAAATGTAGAATTGAAATTGTTATAGCTAAATAAAACAAGAGCACCGCCTTGCGGGTGCAGACCGCTCATCTATTTTCTTTTTAAAGGTGAAGGGACTCTCATTTTCAATCACAAAGGAGGGAGGGGTAGAGTGAAGAGGGGTGTATAGTGTGGGGGGTGTGGACATATTACATTATTTTAAAAAATGCGAATTTTTTTTATATAATTCGGGGGGGAGGGGGGGGGGGGTACGATGGTTGGACGGTATTTCAAATATAAAATAATAAAAATAAATATTTGTGTTTTTTAACCGTTTCAAAAAAAATAAAAAAATAAAATTGGGGGGGGGGGGGGGTCAGGGGTGGGGGGGGGGGGGGTATAGTGTAAGGGTGTGGTGGACATTTGTGAGATGATCTTAAAAAAAAAAAAAATTAGGGGGGGGGGGGGTTCGGGTAGGGGGGATTCTTGGGTGCAATGGTTGGACGGTATTTCAAACATAAAATAATAATAAAAATATTTGGGTTTTTTAACCGTTTAAAAAAAAATTGGGGGGGGGGGTGGGGTGGGGGGGTATAGTGTGAGGGTGTGGTGGTCATTTGTGAGATGATAAAAAAAAATAAAATAGGGGGGGGATTCGAGGGGGGGGGGGGGGGGGAATTCGGGGGGGGGGGGGAGGGGGGAAGGGCATGGGGGATGGTTTGGGTGGAGTCTATTGTGGTATGTCAGGTATGAGTAGTTTTGTCAAAGTATCAATCAAATCTAATCATAAATAAAGAAGTTATGGCAATTTTAGCAAAATTTAATAATTTGACCTCGAGAGTCAAGGTCATTCAAAGGTCAAGGTAAAATTAAACTTGCCAGGTACAGTAACCTCATGATAGCATGAAAGTATTTGAAGTTTGAAAGCAATAGCCTTGATACTTCAGAAGTAAAGTGGATCGAAACACAAAATTTAACCATATATTCAAAGTTACTAAGTAAAAAAAGGGCCATAATTCCGTAAAAATGACAACCTGAGTTATGCAACTTGTCCTTTTACTGTAACCTTATGATAGTTTGCGAGTGTTCCAAGTATGAAAGCAATATCTTTGATACTTTAGGGGTAAAGTGGACCAAAACACAAAACTTAACCAAATTTTCAATTTTCTAAGTATAAAGGGCCCATAATTCCGTCCAAATGCCAGTCAGAGTTACATAACTTTGCCTGCACAGTCCCCTTATGATAGTTAATAAGTGTTGCAAGTATGAAAGCAATAGCTTTGATACTGTAGAAATAAAGTGGACCTAAACACAAAACTTTAACAAATTTTCAATTTTCCAAGTATAAAAAGGGCACATAATTTTGTCAAAATGCCAGTCAGAGTTACATTACTTTGCCTGCACAGTCCCCTTATGATAGTTAGTAAGTGTTGCAAGTATGAAAGCAATAGCTTTGATACTTAAGGAATAAAATGGACCTAAACATAAAACTTAACCAAAATTTTCAATTTTCTAAGTATAAAAAGGGCAAATAATTTTGTCAAAATGCACGCCAGAGTTATCTAACTTTGCCTGCCCAGTCCCCTCATGATAGAAAGTAAGTGTACCAAGTTTGAATGCAACAGCATTGATACTTTCTGAGAAAAGTGGACCTAAACGCAAAACTTAACCAAAATTTTCAATTTTCTAAGTATAAAAAGGGCACATAATTCTGTCAAAATGAACGCCAGAGTTATCTAACTTTGCCTGCCCAGTCCTCTCATGATAGTTAGTAAGTGTACCAAGTTTGAATGCTATAGCAATGATACTTTCTGAGAAAAGTGGACCTAAACGCAAAACTTAACCAGACGCCAACGCCGACGCAGACGCCGACGCCATGGTGATGACAATAGCTAATTTTTTTTTTTCAAAAAATAGATGAGCTAATAACACAACACCATGTTTGCATTTTTTCATTCAATCCCCAGATAGACTGACTGACTGGTGCAAACCAACCTAACCAAGCTTCTTTGAAGGGCCGGTGGGGACGCATAACAAAGCTTACTGTTACATCAAAGTCACATGGTAATACCAAACACTCAAAGTCGTACCTGTTGAATCGAAGTCTAGCCTCGAGTTCTGCCTGTTTTCTCGCCATTTCCTCTGCGAGACGTCGCGCCTCCTCTATCGCCTTTTGTGCTTCCTCCTCGCGACGGCGTCTGAATAATATGAATCACTTACATTGTCTCATATTGTATGAAACTATTCTATAATAGTAATCTTCTTTATGATATCAAATGACTATCTTCTATGATATGATTATTTTCTATGTTATTAAATGAATCTTTTCTATGATGAAAATCTTTTCTATGATTTGAATATATCTATTATGTGAATATTTTCTATGATATTAATATTTTCTATGATATGAATATTTTCCAGGTATTAAATGAAACTTTTTTTATATAAAATGTTTTCTATGAAATGTATCATTTTATTTAATATGAATCTTTTCCATTATATCAAATGAATATTTTAGGGTAGCCGTGGTGTAGTGGAAATGGTGTCTGGCAGGTCAGGGGTTCAATCCCCACTGGGAGCATTCCTTCGATCTCCCCAAAAGAATCCAAATGCTGGTTCTAGTCCCATGAAACAGACTCGAGAGCGTTTAAAAAACCCTAAGGCTTTCAATGCAATTGAGCTTAAATAAATAGGTTTAAACTAATTGAATAATTTCTGTGTAATTAATATGTTCAACAATATAAAATAAATCTTTTCTATGCATGAATCTTTTCTATAATATGAATCTTTTCTATGATATGAAAACATTCTGTTCACAATGAAATAACAGAGAAACAGATCGACCTGAAAGAGTGCTTGCCCTTTACGTGCTTGCATTCACATGTATATATCAGTGTATCTCTTATCGAGTCATTTAATAAAAGGATGCTTGAAATAGTGCTATTACATTAATATAACTTCTAAGTTTGAAAATCTCTTATTCCAAACAACTGTACAAAGTTAATGTATGAATTATGCCTACCATTTAAAAAAAATAAATATGATACACATTTGACAGGTCACATGATCTTATTACCTTGCAATGATATTCTGATATTTTTTTTGATAAACTATCAATTAAAAAATTGATCTGCCTTTAAGTAAGCATTCTATAAGATTTGATTCTAGTTGGAACATACAACACTACATACAAAAGATTTCAGTAATTCAGTAATTTAATGTCTTTTAGAAACTGTTCAATCAACCATTAACTCACTTTTCTTCCTCTTCTAGCCGCTTCCTTTCCTCCTCTTCCTCCTTTTTCTTCCTTTCATACTCAATTCTTTCCTCTTCTGCCATCTTTGCCATCATTTCTTCCTCTGCCTTCCTCCTTTCTTCTTCCTCCAATGCTTTACGCTCTGCCTCCTCTGTAAACACCAATGTGGCTATAGAGTATACGTTCATGTTAACATTGCAGGGCAGCAAAACAAACCCAGATAGGGGCCCTGTCTAATCAAACATCATCTGACAATCACAAGTTATGACGGACATTTTAGCTCACAACAAATAGATATGTGCCGCTAACTGGGTAACAGGGCTTAATTTATGTACATACAATTTGGTCCCATATTAGCAGGTGCATTGTGCACATGCTAATCAGGAACCACACGTTCCACTTTTATGAATGTGCATTTTGCACATGCTAATCAGGAACCACACGTTCCACTTTTATGAATGTGCATTGTCACATGCTAATCAGGAACCACACGTTCCACTTTTATGAATGTGCATTGTGCACATGCTAATCAGGAACCACATGTTCCACTTTTATGAATGTGCATTGTCACATGCTAATCAGGAACCACACGTTCCACTTTTATGAATGTGCATTGTGCACAGGCTAATCAGGAACCACACGTTCCACTTTTATGAATGTGCATTGTGCACATGCTAATCAGGAACCACAAGTTCCACTTTTATGAATGTGCATTGTGCACAGGCTAATCAGGAACCACACGTTCCACTTTTATGAATGTGCATTGTGCACGCTAATCAGGAACCACACGTTCCACTTTTATGAATGTGCATTATGCACAGGCTAATCAGGAACCACACGTTCCACTTTTATGAATGTGCATTTTGCACAGGCTAATCAGGAACCACATGTTCCACTTTTATGAATGTGCATTGTTACACGCTAATCAGGAACCACACGTTCCACTTTTATGAATGTGCATTGTCACATGCTAATCAGGAACCACACGTTCCACTTTTATGAATGTGCATTGTCACATGCTAATCAGGAACCACACGTTCCACTTTTATGAATGTGCATTGTCACATGCTAATCAGGAACCACACGTTCCACTTTTATGAATGTGCATTGTCACATGCTAATCAGGAACCACACGTTCCACTTTTATGAATGTGCATTGTGCACATGCTAATCAGGAACCATATGTTGCACTTTTATGAATGTGCATTGTGCACGCTAACCAGGAACCATATGTTGCACTTTTATGGTATTTTTAAGGAAGTCTCTTCATAGTATAGGTGGAAAGTGTTGTCCTTAATTAGCCTGTGCCGACTGTACAGGCTATTCTGGGACAACATTTTAATATGCACATGCAATAAGCCCAATTTTTCCAAAACAAGGTTCATACGTATTATCAATATGTTCTTAAAATAAAGGGCATGATTGATGGATTGAAAGGAAATGAATGGAATTAATGAAATTTCCTGACCATAGAGCTAATAGGTTGGAGCTTAGCTATTTAACTGTTACAAAGACTGAATCATATTTTTTTATCATCCAATGCATAATGACAGGCTCTAACCCATACCGCTTAGTACTATATAATCGACTTTACAGGGACCTGTCTACACAATGGTAAATTGAAGATTAAACAAGAGCACCGCCTTGCGGGTGCAGACCGCTCATCTATTTTCTTTTTAAAGGTGAAGGGACTCTCATTTTCAATCACAAAGGAGGGAGGAGTGGAGTGAAGAGGGGTGTATAGTGTGGGGTTGTGGACATTTATTACATTATCTTCCAAAAAAGCGAAAAAAAAAAAAATAAATAAAAAAATCGGGGGGGGGGGGGGTATAGTGTGAGGGTGTGGTGATAATTTGTGAGATGATCTTAAAAAAAAAAAAAAAAAAAAAAAATCAAAAAAAAAATTTGGGGGGGGGGGGTGGGGGGTGGGGTGGGGGTATAGTGTGAGGGTGTGGTGGTCATTTGTGAGATGATCTTATAAAAAAAAAAAAAAAAAAAAAAATTAGGGGGGGGGGGAGGGGGGGAGGGGGGGGAGGGCACGGGGGATGGTTTGGGTGAAGTCTATTGTGGTATGTCAGGTAAGAGTAGTTTCATCAAAGTATCAATCAAATCTAATCATAAATAAAGAAGTTATGGCAATTTTAGCAAAATTTAATAATTTGACCTTGAGAGTCAAGGTCATTCAAAGGTCAAAGTAAAATTCAAGTTGCCAGGTACAGTAACCTCATGATAGCATGTAAGTATTTGAAGTTTGAAAGCAATAGCCTTGATACTTCGAGTGGATCGAAACACAAAATTTAACCATATATTAAAAGTTACTAAGTCAAAAAAGGGCCATAATTCCGTAACAATGACAACCAGAGTTATGCAACTTGTCCTTTTACTGTACCCTTATGATAGTTTGTGAGTGTTCCAAGTATGAAAGCAATATCTATGATACTTTAGGGGTAAAGTGACCAAAACATAAATCTTAACCAAATTTTCAATTTTCTAAGTATAAAGGGCCCATAATTCCGTCCAAATGCCAGTCAGAGTTACATAACTTTGCCTGCACCGTCCCCTTATGATAGTTCATAAATCTTGCAAGTATGAAAGCAATAGCTTTGATACTGTAGGAATAAAGTGGACCTAAACACAAAACTTAATCAAATTTTCAATTTTCTAAGTATAAAAAGGGCACATAATTCTGTCAAAATGCCAGTCAGAGTTACATTACTTTGCCTGCACAGTCCCCTTATGATAGTTAGTAAGTGTTGCAAGTATGAAAGCAATAGCTTTGATGCTTAAGGAATAAAATGGACCTAAACACAAAACTTAACCAAAATTGTCAATTTTCTAAGTATAAAAAGGGCACATAATTCTGTCAAAATGCATGCCAGAGTTATCTAACTTTGCCTGCCCAGTCCCCTCATGATAGTAAGTAAGTGTACCAAGTTTGAATGCAATAGCATTGATACTTACTGAGAAAAGTGGAACTAAACGCAAAACTTAACCAAAATTTGCAATTTTTTAAGTATAAAAAGGGCACATAATTCTGTCAAAATGCACGCCAGAGTTATCTAACTTTGCCTGCCTAGTCCCCTCATGATAGTAAGTAAGTGTACCAAGTTTGAATGCAATAGCATTGATACTTTCTGAGAAAAGTGGACCTAAACGCAAAACTTAACCGGACGCCGACGCCAACGCCAACGCCAACGCCAACGCCAACGCCGACGCCGACGCCAAGGTGATGACAATAGCTCATAATTTTTTTTCAAAAAATAGATGAGCTAAAAATGTTTGTCATGTATATATGTACTACAATGAGTGGTAAGTTATTTGAAAATTGCATGATGAATGACTTAGTTACAGTGAGAACAACCATGGAAGGTCGCACTACTAACACAAGCCCATACACTGGACCATTGTGACAGCTATCTCAAGCTTACCACATCAGGCCTTGACCAAAGTAGAAAGAAAAACACAAACATGCACTTTAAACTCAATATCATTAATGGGACATTCATTTTTGTTGATTTCTTGTGTTGACTGATCCATGACATGAAATTAACACAAACTCCGCCTTTTCCAAAATCAGAAATCGACTAATTTACGTGTCCATAAAAAAGTATATTTTTTTAAATCACAAAATGTTATGCCCACAAATATAAACGATTTTACAGTGATTTTCCCCTTGTACCCACCCTGCCTCTTCTTCTCCTCCTCCTCATGACGTTTCTTCATTTCCTCGAGTTTTCGTGCGTACTCCTCCTTCCTCCTACGTTCCCGCTCCTGCTCCGCCTTCTCCCGTTTCTGTTTCTCGAGCTCCTCATTCATCTGGTTTGCAGCCTCCTGCTCTTCTTGTTCAGCCTTCAATCTGAGATAAACCCATGCAAAAATGAGCCTCAGTCAGAAAACTGGGCCTAATGAGCCTAATGATTGGGATAAACTCGGCTAAATGCATGTGCAAAAAGTGTTGTCCGAGATAAGCATGTGCTGTTGGCACAGGCTAATCTGGGATGACACTTTCTGCTCTAAATGGATTTTTGCTAAGAAGAGACTTCCCTTATATGAAGTATTCCATAAAAGCAGAAAGCATTGTCCCTGAGTAACCGGTGCAGACTGCACGGCCCAATCTTGGCTGCCACTTTACAAAATACTCTATGCCCTTTTATCCCCAAGCATGGCTCAAATAAAATGGTGCAAGCATTTGCATGACTTATTGGGGGCAAAAACTATGTAACTATAATGAGAAATATAGTTTTTTGAATTTTGTCAAAATTGGAAAATTAATAACTTAATAAGGCTGTAAATGTAAAGCCACTGATTTCACATGAATAAATAATTCACAAGGTCATTCATTATTCATTTGATATTAAAGATTTATAATATTTTGTTGGTTAAGTATTTTCATGCCATTTAGTTAGGATTGGTATTTGTTCTACAAATCAAGGGAAACAAATCTTGCATTTTGTAAGGGTCCACTACTCTTGCTTATGAGAACAGTAGAAATGTTTTCTGATGTACCATAGGAAAGTTAAGTATGTAACTTAATGCCATAAAAACATGTTCATTTAAAAAAAAACACAACAAGATTATAAAGAAAACAAAATATGAGACATTTAAATATCATAAGGTGCATGGTGGAAATTGCTGTGTGATCTAATGTTTTGTAAACTAAAATAGGGATGTTAATCAATCCATAAAAAATGACCAATAATCAAGTATCTTTACATAGGGTCACTTAGTGATTCTGAACTCTGTATCTTTATTTATTGCTACATTAATAGATATATATTGTATATAATTATAAATACAAACTAAATTACAATTCAAAATTTTGTTTTGCAAAATATAGTATTAAAAAACAAATGCTAGCACTTGCAACAATTACTAGTGTTTTCACATGTGCATCATTTTGATCCATAGGAATGCATATCTTAATTGCAAACAAATGAATCAATAAGTCAATCAAAAAGGAATTCTATTTTTTTTTCATCCTATCATGGTTCTTAACTGATCTTGGGTCATAGTCTGATCTTGCAAAAACTTCAAATAACAAATTATTTCTGAAGGTTTCACTGTCAAAATGTCCAAGTTTTATATAATTATGATGGGTCCCTGGTAGGTGCCCACTGATCAATGCTAAATTGTAGGTGCAGAACATCCAACAACCATAATACAAAATCATCAACTGAGTGTGACAATAGATACAGACAGACACACACTCACTCTTCCTCAGCTTTTCTGAGAACCCAAAGAAAACATAATCAACCCAAATGTAACAGAATTAACCAAACAGTAACAGAAAGATATCATTCATGTTTCAACGAAAATTGCCATGTCAACTTGTAAGAACAGTCAAATCTTATGATGGCAAATTAACAGTCTAAATTAATTTAATTGTTCATGCATTGCATTCAATCATCATAATGCACCAACCTTTGTATTTAACAAAAACAGTTAATCAAATAAATGGCTTCCAAATGCACTACAAAGTATTTATTCCAAAGATAAAAATTGTCTCTGCGCCACAATGTTTTATATTGAAAGAGCATGCTTTCCATGCAGATTACATCTCAGCATTTACTTGCATAACAAACCATAATCATGATAACCTGCAGTTGCATTCTAATTATAAACAACAACAAACATTTACCCATAAAAAAAATACTTGAAGCAAGCCGTTTATTGCCTTATATTTTGCTATACAGGTGAGTGGTCTAGAAATATATGTCAATATTGGTTTTGCAATATTGTTACAGGTCCTATCTTATAAGGGAGACCTAGTGAAAACCAAATGACATCTGCAACAGAAAATGTTGTAAGCAGTTATACACACCTAACCTATTTCATACATAATTCAAACAAACATACACATTCAATTAAATAAGGACCTGTTCATTAGAATAAATGGATAACAAGGGACAAAATTGTCTCAAAACCAGGTTTTCAATTGGAAAAAAAGAAGTCTAATAAAGAGAGACAATTCAAAATGTGCATTGTTACTGATTGTTCCTAGTAACACCCCCCCCCCCCCCCACCTCTTGTGTCAAATTCAATCTATTTTAGTCGTGGTGACCTTGATTTCAATTTGAAAAAAAAAGACTGATAAACGAAGACAATTCAAAATGTGCATTGCTACTGATAGTTCCTAGTTACCCCCCTTGTGTCAAATTCAATTTAATTATGTTTAGTCGTGGCGACCTTGACCTTGGAGATGTTGATGTAAGTCTTTCGCATGACACACCATCCAATGATTGTGAACAAACATACCAAGTAATTTTAAAATCTCACAATGAATGACATAGTTACGGCCCGGACAAGAACATTTATGGCCATTTTTTATCTTTAAACTCAAAGTGTGACCTTGATGTTGCAGATATCGACATTATTCTTTCGCATGACACACAGTCCAATGATGGTAAAGAAATGTGCCAAATGATTTTAAAATCTCACAATGAACGACATAGTTATGGCCCGGACAAGCTTGTTCCGCCCGCCCGCCCACATTCCCCAATCTAATAACCAGTTTTTTTCCTTCGAAAAACTTGGTTAAAAACGTGTAAATATAAAATAAAATAGATATAATCATAAGTTGAAGACTGGGCAAATTGATGTGTATAGTAAATACTTTAGGACCTCCTTAAATAGAAATGTAAAATCATAAAGTTAATAATATACTGTTGATTGATGAAGGCAAACATGCATACATAGTAAGATGCTAATTGTTGAACAATGCAATCAAACACTGTCACAATTTCTTTTATAATTGCCCATGAGCTTATCAAGTCCTCCACACACAAAATGATTCTGAACCATGAACAAATGCAAACTGACAAATTGAGGATTCTTGATGACTCAAAACTCTTAGTACCGCGAATCTTTATTGATTGTTAAGTGCATCAATAGTTTTGATTAAGAACACCTTTACGTTTGATAACGTTACTTATGATCTATAAGAACATATTATTTGCCTCAGCAACAATACTGACAACACTTGACATGATTAAAATCATCAAATTTAAATTACCTTGACCTTTAATGATGCTTCTTAACCCTTTATCACTTAGAGACCTATTTTAATGCATTTGTAGTCCCATTGAAGGTTATATTTAATTAAAGACCTTTCTGACTAGATTCAAGTTTTAAAGGTTTTATTTCAAACCCTTAGATACTGATGAGAAGCAAACAACATAAAAACTGAACCGACTGCGAGTTACATGCAGGCACGGTTCTGGTTTTATGCTCAAATGGTTTGCACATAGCCAAATTTTCACTTTGCCTCTGAGTGGGAAAGGGTTAATAGGTATATGAACATAATATTTGACTCAAAATTAATTAATAAAACATTTGCCAGATTTTAAATCATCAATTTAAATTCGGACATGACAACAAATATTACCCTTAAATTGACATGCATTACTCAGAAACATTAAGACAAGAAGACCATGGTGCCCCTTAAGCTCTCACCCAGGTTCAGGGACACCAAATTGCTGAAGACTCAACCTGATGATCTAGTTTTGGACCACATTTTTGACCCAGATTAAAATATTGTATTGTCAACATTCTGACCAAGTTACATCAAGCTTAAGTCCTAAATGTTTCTCCTTAAGCAGGGAATAATCTAGAATTTACTATCTATTGGTCCTTGAACTCGCAAATTTTAGACCAATGAGTCCCAGCCCAAAATTAATGAGTCCACCTTGAAAAAGATTGGGTCCCAAATTTTGAAACATACCAAGTAGTGAAGAAAATTTAAGTGACACTAGCTCAAAAACTATATTTTGCATTAAACTTTTAATAATCTCTAAAACAGTGAATTTTGAAACCAAATAACAAATTCAGGGTTATCACTATCTTGTTTGCCTTCACATAGGCTAAAAGTGTCTGTTACATGAATGTAACCTGTTACAAAATATCAACTTGATTCAAGTCAATGGTAATATCATTGTTAACATCTGAATTGCGAGCCTGATAATATTATTGTTAACGTCCGAATTGCGAGCCGTTGACATACCGTTATTAAAGTTAAGAGTTGTTTGTTTTGGATCTAGCTTCAACACCTTATTTCGGAGGCATTATTTCTGTATTATTTATGATTAAGTTACAAAAGTTAAAGCAGGCCTTCATCTGGGGACTCCAGAAAATATCATAACACACTCTATTTAAAAGGTCGATTCTAATTGGTTCATATTATACAGCAGCGGCTCGACTCAAGAGCCAATCAAAAGACTTGTTGCAGTCTTCAAGCCTCATTCGGTTAAACTCAAAATGAAAAATTTAAGTAAGTTATGTAAAGATTGAGTCTTAAATGTGGCCTCTATTGTGGTCACAAAGTTTTTGAAAAGTTTGCCAGGGTGACCTAGTTTGTCTGCAGATTCAAATGCAGCCTTAGTATTGCCAAAATGAACAAAATAAAAAATTCCTGGTGACAAAGTTATTGGATAAAAGTAACCCAGATTCAAATTTCTCCTTGATATTGTCACAATAAAAAATTTGATCAAGTTTTATCAACACTGAGTCATAAATGTGGCCTCGAGAGAGGTAACAAAGTTTTATAACATTTGACCTAGTTACCTAGTGACCTTGTGACCTAGCTAGTTTTCTTTCTATTTTTTTAGCAGATGACCCAGATTCAAACTCTACTAACATTTTGTAAAGAAAAACATTTTCACCAAGTCTCTTCAATATTGAATGACAAACATGGCCTCTAGAGTGGTAACTAGCTAACAGTTGATGCTGCTCACCAAACACCACATGAAGATGGACACTGGACATAGGGTGATAACAATAGCTTACCTTGAGCACTTTGTGCTCAGGTGTGCTTCAAATGTGTACACCATAACAAGGAGCAGCACAACATAAATGTGCAAGGCTTACGTTATTTCCACTATTCTGAAACATTTATAACAAAGATTAAATAATTTTAATGATGATCATTTTCTGGACAAAACAAATTCAAAGGGAACAACTCTAAATACATTTCGAATATATATGGTAATTACTATGGTTTCTGACCCTAACATTGAGAAAACCCAAGGAAAATCATGCCATGATTTTACAAGAATGAAAATCTAACATGCATTTTATGTGCAGGATTGTGGCTGATCAATGACCAAAATGTATGGGAACAGTCTCCCCAAAAATTGCATGCACCAAATCATTGCACAGAATCTTTGAACTAAATCTTAATTCTCATGATGCAAAAACAAAATGCAATTATTAATATCGTGCAAAAACTTGCATGGAAGAAAACAAGTTGCAACCAACATAGTAGCAACCTAGAATATAACGCAGAAGACTCTGAATCAGGTGGAGAGGCGAGACCTGTGCTGGAAAACATAAAGTAACCGGTAAGTAAGTAAACATCATTCATACTGAAGATGCAAGCAAAAACAAGCGATGTGTTTGTGAAACACTATGTCCTCATATGACCTTTGATCTTGAAGGATGACCTTGACCTTTTACCACTCAAAATGTGCAGCTCCATGAGATACACATGCATGCCAAATATCAAGTTGCTACTTTCAATATTGAAAAAGTGTACATTAAGTGAGCGATTTTGACACATATATTTGACCTTTGACCTTGAAGGATGACCTTAACCTTGACCTTTCACCACTCAAAATGTGCAACTCCATGAGATACACATGCTTGCCAAATATGAAGTTGCTATCTTCAATATTGCAAAAGTTATGGCAAAATGTTAAAGTTGAAGCAAACAAACACACAAACTAACCAACCAACAGACAGGGCAAAAACAAAACAAGGGACAAAATTGTCACAAAACCAGGTTTTCATTGTGAAAAAAAATCTGATAAAGGGAGAAAACTCAAACTGAACTTTTGAAATGAACAAACAAAATTAACCCCCTTTGTAAGTTTTTTTTTTTTTTTAAATCTATTTTTAGTCGTGGCGACCTTGACATTGGAGATATTGACGTGATTCTTTCGTGCGACTCACCGTCCCATGATGGTGAACAAATGTGCCAAATGATTTTAAAATCTCACAATGAATGACATAGTTATGGCCAGGAAAAGCTCATTTATGGCCATTTTTGACCTTTGAACTCAAAGTGTGACCTTGACCTTGGAGATATCGACGTAATTATTTCGCGCGACACACCGTCCAATGATGGTGAACAAATGTGCGAAATGATTTTAAAATCTGACAATGAACGACATAGTTATGGCCCGGACAAGCTTGTTCCGCCCGCCAGCCAGCCCGCCCGCATTCGCCAATCTAATAACCAGATTTTTCCTTCGGAAAACCTGGTTAAAAATGGTTTACACTAAATGTTTAATCATTCAAACGTTAACATTTTGAGTGGGAAAAATTGAATGCATTCATTGGTCAAACCACAGTGTAACTCAAACGCTCACAAATACTTCCATCTAAACTAAATTGGTTATTATAGAAAATGTATTTACTTAAAAATTTGTATAAATAAAGCTTTGTTGTAATAAATAAGGCTGGTGAATCAATTTGTGTACTAGTATATTATTTTAAAACAAAACGTAAACAAGAGCTGTGTTTGTGAAACACAATACCCCCTACTGAGCTTTGAAGCCATATATTTGATCTTTGACCTTGAAGGATGACCATGACCTTGACCTTTCACCACTCAAAATTTGCAGCTCCATGAGATACACATGCATGCAAAATATCAAGTTGCTATCTTCAATATTGCAAAAGTTATGACCAAGGTTAAAGTTTTGGGACACACACATACAATGAATGACAGACAGACAGGCCAAAAACAATATACCCCCGATCATTCGATCCAGGGGCATACAAATAATTAATGAATTTTTATTTTATACTGCATTATATTATGTGCAGAAAGAATGATTGTGTGTAAGAAAATATTTTAAGTTAAAGTTTGATGTTAAAATTGAGTGAACAAGAGATGTGTTCGTCAGAAACACAATGCCCTCTATTGGGCCGCTTTGAAAAAAAAACAAAAACTTTTTTTTTTACCTTTGACCTTGATGGATGACCTTGAGCTTGAACTTCCACCACTCAAAATGTGCAACTTCATGAGAACACCACTTTGAAAAAAGATCTTTTTTTTACCTTTGACCTTGAAGGATGACATTGACCTTGAAGGATGACCTTGACCTTGAACTTCCAATACTCAAAATGTGCAGCTTCATGAAAACGCCACTTTGAATTATTTTTTGACCTTTGACCTTGAAGGATGACCTTGACGTTAAGGGATGACCTTGACCTTGAACTTCCACCACTCAAAATGTGCAGCCTAATGAGAACGCCACTTTGAATATTTATTTATTTTTTACCTTTGACCTTAAAGGATGACCTTGAACTTCCTTTCACCAAAAATGTGCAGCTTCATGAGATACACATGCACGCCAAATATCAAGTTGCTATCTTCAATATTGAAAAAGTTATGGCCAATGTTAAAGTTTTCGGACGGACAGACGCCATATATCTGACATTTGACCTTGAAGGATGACCTTGACCTTCCACCACTAAAAATGTGCAGCTTCATGAGATACACATGCATGCCAAATATCAAGTTGCTATCTTCAATATTGAAAAAGTTATGGCCAATGTTAAAGTTTTCGACAGACAGATGCCATATATTTGACATTTGACCTTGAAGAATGACCTTGACCTTCACCTTTCACCACTCAAAATGTTCAGCTCCATGAGATACACATGCATGCCAAATATCAAGTTGCTATCTTCAATAGTGAAAAAGTTATGGCCAATGTTAAAGTTTTTTCGGACGGACGGACAGACTGACATACACACATACTGACATACTGACTGACGGACAGTTCAACTGCTATATGCCACCCTACCGGGGGCATAAAAAGCATGAACAATATAACTGAAAACAGCACAATATTTTAATATGTAGAAATATGGTGAGTTATAATGGTTATGTAGATGAAGTGGGGTTCATGAAATTGGTGTAAAAAAAGGCCCAAAATAAAGGAAAATGAATCTATTTTAAGTACAGAACAATTTCATCAGCTGCAAATAGAAGAATGAGAACAAGGGCTGTTTGTAAAACATGCATGCCCCCCATATGGGCTGTCCATTGTAGTGGCAGCCATTGTGTGAATACGATTTTTGTCACTGTGACCTTGACCTTTGACCTAGTGACCTGAAAATCAATAGGGGTCATCTGCGGGTCACGATCAATGTACCTATGAAGTGTCATGATTCTAGGCAAAAGCGTTCTTGAGTTATCACCCGAAAACCATTTTACTATTTTGGGTCACCGTGACCTTGACCTTTGACCTAGTGACCTCAAAATCAATAGGGGTCATCTGTGAGTCATGATCAATCTACCCATGAAGTTTCATGATCCTAACCGTATGCGTTCTTGAGTTATCATCCGGAAACCATTTTACTATTTCGGGTCACCGTGACCTTGACCTTTGACCTAGTGACCTCAAAATCAATAGGGGTCATCTGCAAGTCATGATCAATCTACCCATGAAGTTTCATGATCCTAGGCGTATGCGTTCTTGAGTTATCATTCAAAAACCATTTTACTATTTCTAGTCACCGTGACCTTGACCTTTGACCTAGTGACCTCAAAATCAATAGGGGTCATCTGCGAGTCATGATCAATGTACCTATGACGTTTCATGATCCTAGGCCCAAGCGTTCTTGAGTTATCGTCTGACAACCACCTGGTGGACGGACTGACCGACAGACCGACCGACAGACCGACATGAGCAAAGCAATATACCCCCTCTTCTTCGAAGGGGGGCATAATTAATATGTATAAAATAATCAGAGTGAACGTTCGATGGAAACTTAATTTGTATATTACTTCATTTCCAGTTTTTATGCTTTATCTTTTAAATTGAATCAATATAATATTGTGTTAAAGAATGTAAATCTATTATAGGGATAGGAAGGATTGCATTATACAAATCTCAAACTTCACCACAAAACTATGTGTACACATTATAGGACCGAATATTGGACAATTGAGTACAATATTATATATGATAGATCATAAGGGTCAAATCCTGTCTGTCAATTCAGCACATTTCAACAGATTTTTGCATATTAAGAAAGCTTTTAGTTATTAAAGAACATAACATTAAATTAAACCAACATCCATGGACAAAGTTTCATTTTCGGGAAATTAAAAAAAAAATCAAAATAAGCATACAATTTGTGCTTATCTCAAGTAAAATGATAGGCATGTGTCTTATTAACTTATAATTTGCCAAAACTAATACCGTATTTACAATAGGTAACACTGCATAAAAATCGCTGTTGACAAAAAAGCTTTGTTTCAAGATTGATATTTTATTCCATAACTTCTCATAACAGTGTGTTATAATTTTCAAAATGTTATAGGCTATTGAATTCATGGAAACACAAGATAATAATTAAAGAATCTAGTAGAAACGTGCTGAACTGCATGGCCAATACAGTTGTCTAAACATGGTGGGGTGTAACCATCAAACATGGTGGGGTGTAACCATCGAACATGATGGGGTGTAACCATCAAACATGGTGGGGTTTAACCATCAAACATGGTGGGGTGTAAAAACCAAACATGCTTGGGAGAACTCCTTTACCTCAAATTTCTACAAACAGAATCATGGAGAAAAATAATGTAAGTGTTGGTAAATGTTTATTAAAGTATGTGGTTCATTGTAAGAATAGTGTGTGACACATATTTAACCCTTAAAGCGCTGGAGCTGAATTTTAAAGGCCTTTGCAAACAGTTTGGATCCAGATGAGACGCCACAGGACGTGGTGTCTCATCAGGATCCAAACTGTTTGCTATTCTGATAGTATTCTTTGAAAAAAAATCGAAGAAAATGCTAATTTTAGGAATTCTGCAGACGACATTTTAGCAGACGACAAATTTCCCAGCATGCAAAGGGTTAAAATAGTTTGCATATATTTGTTTTCAAGCGAACTTTAGTAACCAATTACAATATTGTTTGAGATTAGTTTTATATTTGAAGTTTAACAGATTTAGCAAGAATTCAAAAGAAAAGTAAATATCATTCATGTTTTTAAGTAAGTACAAGTTTTTTTTCTATCTATACAACTGATTCCAATAATAAAGTGTACATTAAAGCTTTAATGTTTCAACTTACTATAAAATACAAACTTGTTCAATTATCATGAACCCAATTGCAGCATTCTAAATAGTTCACTTAATGACAATTTGCATAATTGGAATCAGTTAAAGTTTAACTAATTAGCTGAAATAAAGACTTATTAAAATAGTTTTCATACAAAAATGCACTCACAACCAGTTGGTGTCAATTCAACTATTGTTAAACTACAGCATGACTATAAATAAATATTTTTTTATATAACACATTTGAAGTTCACCAACAAAGCAAGAATTAGTGCAATGCAGCCTACTGAATGTGAGACAAACACCATGGGGTGTAGTATTCTATGTTTTACCTCTCAAGTCTTTGTAACGCAAGCATAAATACATACACATAAATAAATTACTAAGCGATAAAATGACAATAATATACATATGCATGAATAAGCATTTAAAAGTCATTGAATACACTACTGCACATCTAGGTGGGTTTTTATGTTACAGCAAGCCATGGCAACTATTTCATTTCTTGTTTATCCATATACTTTTACAAAAACTAATTGTTCAACTTTGTTTACCATTTTTTATTTATTTTTAAATATTTATAATTGTAAAATTATGAACTGACAAGGGATAATGTGTAAATTGTAAGGAAATAAGAAAACAGCTATATACATGTACTTTCACCATGATCAACATTCACACTAATGAAAATGCAAAAGCAAAATTCATTTAAATGAGTATTATGATATTTTATGCATTTAATAAGTGTCTACAAACAACTCAGTTAAATAACCTGCTATGCCATTAAAGAAACACAATACTAAGTAAGCAGTTTAAAACATTTATAGACATTCAAAGAAAATCTCATATTGTGGTACTAAATAATAAACAAATTGTAAGTATTGATAATTTCATACAAATTAAAAAAATAATACAAGTTCTAGAAAGTAAAAATTTGTGTAACTATTATATGAAGCTTACATTTGTATAAAAATTGCACCATTTCTATAACATCTTTTAACATCTCATGATCTGCTCTACTAAAAGTGCAAATTCAAACAAATGAACAAAATATGTCAACTGAAGCGTACCTGCGCTCTTCCTCCTTGCGTTTCCGCTGCTCCTCCAGTTCTATTTTAAGCTTTTCTTGCCGTTCCTGTTCCTCCTTTTCACGCTTGATTTGCTCCTCTCGCTCGCGACGTTTACGCTCCACTTCCTGTCTACGTTTCTCAGCCGCTGCAGCTCGCTTCGCATTACGAGCCTCACGGTTTGAGATCATTCGCAACTTGTCCGCTTCACTCTAGCGGAGAAACACAAAGGAACATATTAGCGCAAAAGAAAGAGTAGAAAATAAACAATATTTATTTTGTAACAATATGCACTTTTCATTACAAAATAATTAACATTAAAGCATAAAAAAAAACTTGAAAAGAATAACTATGAAAGCGTTTTTGTTAAATTAAAATCAAACATGTTTTCCACCTTTTATTATTTAATTTACATGAGATAAGCTGTCAGTAATGTTCCCTGAAAGCAAATGTGTTGAATCATACATATTATTTATATTTTATTAAAAATACAAAATTAAAAATATGAAGTTGATGTATTAAGAAACTAGGTAATTGTGGAAAGTTACTCGAAGACAACAAACACATAAACACTTTATAAAGACACTATGTTCAAACAAAGCTGAAAAATGAAGCAAGAAAACATAAGCACAGTATTGTACATGTAAATACAATAAGAGAGAAGAAATAAATGGTATCTCAAGCATGCATAATTAAAAGAGAAAAGAGATAATGTGGCAATGAAATAAATGTAGACAAGATGGTAGAAACGATAGCTTGAATAAAAAGAAATGAAAGCAACTCATGGAGAAATAATCAATGTGCCACCTTAAACAAGAAATGAACTTTGTACACAAATGTTTTACCTGAAAAACTGTTTATCAACTTTATTTAAAATTTGTTAAAAATAATAATATAAACTTACTTGACCCATGAATTCTTGTTTCATCAATTGCAAAAAAAATCGGTGAAATAACAATCTATATAAGAACTTGTTTCAAAACAATCATTCTGTAATACAAAATTCCTGCTTATAAGTGAAATCATTCCACGTCACGAATTCATTACAACAAGAAAACATGAGTACCCCCGCCTCCATGAAATATGACGCTGTGTCATTTACACAAGGAAAGAAATTCTGAATCTTCTTCAGGGAGAGAACAATTATCCTGGGACATATAATTAAAAAGATGTCAATCAGAAGTCCAAGCTGAGAAACAATAGAATAGCAAATTGTAGGCCGTTAGATAAGTATGACATCATTTTGCAATTACGAGCTTATATTGATTAATGTCGTAGGGGGTAAAGCACACTAGAATCCAGAATGAGAACTTCTTATTTGACGCAAATAGTCAAGAAGATTTAAACTTTGTGACATTTCAGGCTGCATCAGACTACTTTGGTTTCTTTGAACAATGACAAATTGTTTCCTTTTCAGATTACGGAATTATGAAATATTTTCTATATCTAAATGATTAAAAAATTATTCAAAACTTTTATCATGGTATATAAAATGATAATTATACATACATTTTAGGTATTAATATTTGCTTTGTGAATTTGTATTTGTTTCAAATAATTAATTAAAATATTGATTACATAATATATATGTTTATGTCAATATCCATCACTATCAGTATTTTGCATCACTTCATAGATGAAAACTTACTGAAAAAGTATCTTTAAATGAGTCGCGTTCTGAGAAAACTGGGCTTAATGCATGTGCGTAAAGTGTTTTCCCTGATTAGCCTGTGCAGTCCGCACAGGCTAATCAGGGACAACACTTTCTGCTTTTACGATATTTTTCGTTTAAAGGAAGTCTCTTCTACACAAATATCCAGTAAAGGCGGAAAGTGTCGACCCTGATTGGCCTGTATATGGATATTATTTAATACAATCGTGCATTCATTACACACGACAATATTTAATGTGCAGATTAAGAACCGTTTTTCTGTACTTATATGTGGCTCAGGTTTGAGCAAACATTGGGAATGATACATCAGCCTCCCATAGAAAAAGGGAGCGTAATGCATGTGCGTAAAGTCTTATCTCAGAAGCACAGGCTAATCAGGGACAATAAGAGACTTCCTTTAAACGAAGATACAATAAAAGCTGAATATGTTGTCCCTTATTAGCCTGTGCAGACTGCACACACTATAATCTGAAACGACACTTCACGGATATGCATTCAGCCCAGCTTTCCCACAATGCATCTCATAGGAGTCTAATGTTTGAACAATATTGGGATAAATATACTGCTATGGTATATGTTAATTATAGATTTTCAACATACGCTAATAGATCTGATCTGATAAAATACTACAGTTTAAATACTGACATTTAAATGCAAATTGGAAACTAAAAATGCAGGAAATCAAATTAATATGCAAAGCATTACAAAAGAAGTTTCTTCTAGTATTGCTATGAAAATGACATTTAACATAGAGATGTTTCTACCATTACTATGGTAACAAACTTACAACTTCCTCATTTGTTTGTACAATTTTCTGAAAAGTTCAGAGATAGAACTTTATCACTGCAAACATATTGAAAGACTTACCGTTACTATACTAACAGTAAATGTATGTTCTGTTTTCACAGTGAAATAATTGTTTGTATACACAGTGAATTACAGTACCAAATTCACAGTGAAAAGGCATACTTTTTCAACAATACAGTATACATGCTGTGTATTTTAGTGATATACAAATGTCTACCTGTACCAACAGTGATATACATGACAAAAAGATGTTAGTTTTAAGTAGCAATAACGGCTCAGGTGTCAGCTAAAAAGGAATGGAAAAAATAACTGCCTGAGAACTGCCTAATTTTTTTGATGAGCTTTTTGTACATACAAATTGGAGGCAAATAACCCTACAAAAAGCATTCTTTCCGAACAGTCTTGCATTTGGCCTATTTGTTCTGTATAAACAGTGGTTGATTTATTTTTGTTAGCAACAAATGGATGAACAATGTGAAGCAACAGAAGGATGGATGGATGGGGCATTGATGGAAGGGCGGACCACAAAGCAAACCTTCTTTATCAATTTAATTTTGTGCCTTCGCTACGTAAAACATATAACATAGAAACTAAAAAGCCATTTAATAATTTTGTCATAGTTGCAATACAAAAACTGCTATAATAAGTATACTCAGGATATGTATCTATAGTAACAATAAGATCAGTTGCCATAGTTTTAATGCATATAAATGTAAGGTGTTGTCACAATAAGTTTCTAAATTAAGGATATGTATCCATAGAAAAGATATTGATGGTTAAACAAAGGACCAGTCTCCAGGATATGTTGTTATAGCAACAATATTCAGGATGCGTAACCATGGTTGCTATATTCTGATTGTGTAGACATAGTAACAATAGACAAGATAAATTGAAGCAGTGCCATTTTTATGGTTTTCAGGACCATTTCACATGGTTACATTTTGCAGAGTGTTTTGCCAATGATACAAAGTGAGAATATAGAGCATGTGTTGCCAAAGTTACAATATTTACACGTATGATAAGTTGCTATAGTTACAATATGCACATGTTGCTATAGTTACAGTCCACATGATTTATTGTCTTAGTTAAGATATTCAGGATGTTTTGCCATTGATTTGCATATATAAAGTTGCAATAGGTACCATATTCAGAATATGTTCCAAAACTTAAGACATGTGTAAAAAAAATAACCAAAGTTTCCAAATATTAAGGATCTGTTTCTATAGTGATGATATACAGGATGTATTACCATAGTGATGACATTTGAAATGCATAATGTATACGTCATGTGTTGCTGCAGTAGTGAGAATTAGAATGTGTAGCCAAAGCTTTGACATGCAGAACGTGTTTCATAAGTTACCCTAAACAAGATGTGTTTTCATAGTTACCCTGAAAGTGTTGTGATAGTCAGAATATACAGAATGTGTTGCCATAGTAACAATAGCGACTGAAAGTGTCAGAATGTGTTGCCATAGTAACAATAGCGACTGAAAGTGTTGTGAAAGTCACAATATACAGAATGTGTTGCTATAGTTACAATATTGACTTTAAGTGTCGCCATAGTCAATATTCAGAATGTGTAGCCACAGATACAATATATAAATAAAGTGTTGCCATAGTAACAATATATACAGGATGTTGTGCCATATTTTTGAATTTTGGAATGTGTTGCCATAGTCACAATATTCACAATATGTTGTCACGGTTACAGTTACTACCATTGCATCATTTTCAGGCTCTAGCTCAGTTGATTCTTCCACAGTCTCTGTAAGCTCATGACATTCACTCAACTGTTCATTCTCATCCCTTTCATCGCTCTCATCACCATCCTTTTCTTCTTCAGAATCAACTGAAAGGTCATCAGTCAAGGTCAACGAAGCCATGGAAACAGATTTGAAGGTGAAGGTCAACATGGAGCTAGTGCGCCTCTTCAGTTGCCCGTGTTTGCCTTTTTTACCTTTCTTTCCTTTCTTGCCTTTCTTCTGGAAGGCCAATAGTGACACCTCCTCGACAATTACTTCGCTATCTATGGAGTCGTCTTTATATAGAGCCATGTAGTCGAATTCTGGCTTCTTGACGCAACAAGGAAGAAAACATAACAACTTATGATAACAGGCAAGTGTTCGTTTGTGCTTTGTGAGTGGGATTTCTTGATGCCTTTAGTTGCATTTGACAACATAAGCTACATTCTGGAAAAACTGGGCTTAATGCATTTGCATAGTGTTGCCCAAGATAAGCCTTTGCAGTCCACACAGTCAGTCTAATCAGGGACAACACTTTCTGCTTTTATGGAATTATTCGATTAAAGGAAGTATCTTTTTTAACAAAATCAAGTCTAGGCAGAAAGTGTTGACCCTGATTATCCTATGCAGGCTAAAATCTGGGACGACACTTTATGCACATCCAATATAAGCCCAGTTTTTCCACAGTAGTGGTATGATTTATTCATAAAACATCTGTGAACTTGTGTGATAATTTTCCAAGATGGGTGAGATACTATGAGCACAAGCATGTTAACCTTAGTTATGTGCAAACAAGATGAAAACTGTTGGAGCAAATACAATTGAAGTCAACCAACAGACTGACTGATGACCACATGCACAAATGTAATCAACCACTTTCAATGGCAACAAAAATCAATGTTGGTAGAAAGGAGAAGAAAAGAAAAATCAGAACAGAAGATAGCAGCCAACCGGAATCATGTCTGAGTGGTGGGAATCGTTGCCTTGGATACTTACAAGCACCTGAATACATGATCACAGAATGATGTTTGAAAGTTTGTTAGTAAGATAAGCCAACGTCTGAAAACACAGAGAACACTTCCATGATTTGTTCCTAATATCGTGACACAAATCAAGACGTCTCATGCAAAAATGTATATTGCATAACATTCAAAACTTTTGATAATTATTGAGCCTTGTTCTCGAAAAACTGGGCAGTATGCATGTGCGTAAAGAGTTGTCCAAAAGTAGCCTGTGCAAACTACAAAAGTTAAATTATGGGACAATTACTTTACACACATGCATTCAGCCCTGTTTCCCCTTACTGAGCCTCAATAATGTTACTAAACATTAAATAATTTCCGAAAACCTTTTCTTTATTTTACCAAAACAAGAAGTCTGTATATTGTTGAAAGCTTTGCAACATACTCTAACAAACCAAGCCTCAAATATTTGACCTTTCACCTTCCAAAACCAGTCACCAGTACATAAACAAGGGGTTGCTATGGAAACCAACATGCACCATTTCCATAGAAACATCTTACCATATCTTCTGTTTCACCCTCAGTTGCTGACAGTATCTGTGTGTTATTACATAAATATATACTGGCAATCTTAACACATTTAGCTTAAAAGATATGTGACCTAAGTAAAAGATGGTTTTGTAAACACTAAAATATATTTTATTGAAATAATATTGTTGGTAGGAAAAACATGGAATAAAAGTGCAGAATAATAATAATAAAAACAATAAGGAATAAATGTTTCGCTGTAAGGCTACCATAATTATAAGCATTAAAGCAAAATGATGTAACTGTTGTAATAGTTTTAAACAATTAGTGTAAATATTATTGCATCAACAATAATCTTTAACTATCTATATATCAGTGCTTGTATTATTTGTGTGCATGCAGTTGCTATAAGTTTTGTGGGACATTTGTTTGTTCATGTATTACTTCCTAACATGCATTGTTGTTGTACATTAGCATGCATTTAAAGAAATGCATACATGCAAATGTTACGATCAAACACTTTACTACTGCTACTTCACTGATGTCAATTTACTGCATGGTCAATAAATAATTATTATAGATGAAGATACCAGCGTTTTTTTGCCCCTGCCCTTGCAACCAATTTCTCCAATAGTGAACTACGTAAAAAACAACATCAACAATATGAGGCCATGAATAGTGTAAACAGGATTTTTTTATATTATATTACAAAATCTTGAATGTGATTATGCATTTAAGAAACCTTATGGTTAAACAGTGTATTGGACTTTATTGTAAATAAATAGACAATAAATAAAAGTTAGTAAGAATTGAATACCAAGAAATGTCCTTGTAACCCCTACACAATTATCTAGCAAACACTTGAACGGACATCTATAGCTTGACTGTAACTTATATGCAGTTAAATATGTTTTGTCACACATTAGCCTTAAAAAGCAATGTAATTAATAACTTTTTCAGTTTTATGCAAGTTGGATTTTTTATACCTTTTTCGACTAGTGCAGATGCCACAAATAGTATAGCACAAACCTAACAAAACTAGCTTAAATTTGCCAATACAATATAAAAAAAATCATAACACCAGCCATCTTAAAGTGCTATTTTGTAGACAGTAAGTAAACTGTTAGAGCCAGGTTGGTAATTTGGTATATATTTGCCTTATTTTATGAAAACTGGGCTTAATGCATCTGCGTTAAGTTCCACTTCAATTGTACTTTTCTTTAACACGAAGGCTCCTCTTTGCTAAATACAGTCACGGTGGAAAGCGTCATCCCTGATTAGTCTGGGCGGACTGCAAAGGCTAATCTGGGACGACACTTTACGCAGATGCATTAAGCCCAGTTTTCCCAGAACGAAGCTAATATTGTAAATCAAAAGAAAACAATGGCATATTATATAAAATTGGTTCAGAGATTAATAACACAAAAGAAAGCAATTCATATATTATATGGACATTATATGGATAATAAATGTTACAAACATCTACAATATAAAATGCATTTATAGTGTTCAAACTTATTTACCAAGCCTTCTTCATCCAGCTAAAATTGGAAACAATTATTTTTACCTTAAAATTTAGATCTTGTATAAAATTCACATCACACAGAAAATTTAGATTTCATGCTTTTTGATAAGATAACAAGATGAATATAGTATAATAGTCAATCAAATAGTAAATGGTTAAATCATCAAACACAAGTATTTGTTTAAACATGTCCTAGTGAATGTTACAGTGACAATCATCATAGCATCATTCACACAAAATATGAAAGAAGTTTTTAACCCAAAGTGATATTTTAACCCAAAGTGATAAACGGTTATCAGTTACACACTGCTACTATGGCTTTGACATATCCACATTATTATATCAAGTGTAATATTTAAATTTACAATTAAATAAAATAGGTCAAATAAAAATCAAACATGATATTTTTTTCCAAAGAATTATATTAAATGGATTTTGTTATTTCTAATATTAAATAAAATTCTAATAATACTATTAGTTTGATGTTGACGAAACTGCGTTTCAAAACAACAACACAGGATCATAAGGTGCAAGGCTGCTCATCTGAAGGGCCTGAAGGGTTAAAAAACTTTTTTTTCACAGAAAAACTGATCCTTTAATATGGCTCCTTAAGTGTTCACCTTTTTTCCTTAAATTTGACATCAGTGTTTTAACTCTATGTGATTTGACATTAGTGTTTTTACTCTATGTGACCAAGTCTTGAATCTGTCTCAGATAAGTAATGCTCATCAACCACAGTGACCTTTGACCTTAAATTTTGACATTGACCTTTAACCTACAGACTTGATTCTTGAGGCTGCCACTACATATTAGTACGCTTCTAACATATTCCATGTTATTTGGAAATCGTAGGCAAAAGGACAAGTGTTTTTCTTTTATTGGTTCTACTCCAAACAAAGGACTTATTTATGAACTTTGTCCTTTGAAAAGCTATCTATGCAAATAAAAACATGCACTGGACAAATATTTATCCCATTTATCAATCACCAATTATCTTGCTTTGTCCTATAAAACTTACCAAGAGGTTATGGGTTTTCAATGAAGGACAAATATGTTCTCAGTGGGTCAATATATTATAATTGTTTTGAGCAAGTTTCAAGAAGTTTGGGCTAAAAATATGAATTCTATTATTACTAGCCTTTTCATCAATTTGACAATGTCATCTAGTTTTTGACCCCACATGAACAGTTCTGGCCAAGACCATGGGCCAAATATTTTGGCAATCATGAATGCCACCTCTTTAGAATGTTACCTTTATAGAATGTAACCTCTATAGAATGTTAACTTGTGTAGCTTATAGGCAACGGACAACAACCAGTAAATGACGGACAAAATAGGATCACAAAGAACAAAACATGTATACATGTCAGCCATAGTAACGGTAACCATGGACACCAAGGTTAAGGTTGTTAACGCACCTCCTCTGGTTCCTCCTCCACACTAGTCGTGATGTTCAATCCGGTATCAACTGGGACCTCGGGCGACATTGTCTCGTCTCGCACAATGATGTAATCCTCCTCATCATCTGAGTTGTACGGCTTGGGGCTCTCAGACTGTGCAATGAACAAACAGAAAGAAGGTCACAATGATAGGTTATGGGTCAAACAGAAAGTAAATCAACATAGGAGTGGTCTACAGATGGCAAGACATGTAACATTATATAACACTATCATGCAAGACCTTTTAACCCTGATTTTAGTATTTAAGAATTATTTTTTTACATGTACTAATTATTGAAAAACAACAATGCTTTGAAGATCTGATGCATAAAAACACAATAAAAATGGGTGTTAGTATAAGTTGTGTTTATTGATCGATAAACATTGATCAAGAGAACATTATTTGAGCCTGGCCTGAGAATAATCAGGGAAAACACTTTTCGTCAAGACTGGACTTTTATTCTGAAGGGACTTCCTTTTAATAAAAGAATTCCATAAAAGTGGAAAGTAAGGTCCCTGATAAGCCTTCTTGGACTGCACAGTCTAATCTGTGACAACATTTTTGGCATTTGCATTAACCCTGGTTTTCTCAAAGTTCAACTCAAATTTTTTGGTCATCCAATTTTAAATTGTGTGTCTCATTTAAGGCAAATGATGCTTTAGGAATTTGGCAATCATGATTTGATTGAATAAAAATAGTCAGCAAACATATGGAATAACGGACAGGTCAAATGCTTTTTGCCTCCTGCCATAAGCATAAAAAGGAAACACCTAAACAATATTAACGTACATTTTACAACAAATTAATTAAAACTATTTTTAAACTGTCATATGTTTGAAATTTGACTTCAAACCAGGTTGGTTATGCACATTTCATACACAAATCGTATATAGAGGCTTTGATCTGATGTTAATTTAACAGGGTCCTGTGTGAAATGGGACATTATCAAGATGTGACAAACACAAGTTTCATTAGGGGGGGGGGGGGGGGGCAAATAAAATGGTAAAGGTGAAAAACACACAGGATTGAAAAGTTAATACGGTGTAAAAGTAATTACATTCACACGATTACATTTAAATAAGTGAACGGCATCATAAAATGATATACACATGTATACTGCAACAATTAACCCCACCATCATCTAGTCTGCAGTATATCCATTTAATTACATTCTCACTGACATTAGGAAATCTATTTAAGATGCTTCACTTCATTTACAATGTAATGCACTTCATGTATTATGAAAACACATTTAACTTAAATGCTACAACTTTCATGTACGACAGGATAATTATGATTTTTCCTGATTTCCTAAAGTAAACATTTGTATGTCTATATGTTTGTAAATATTTTTGTCAAAATGTCAAGAAACACTTACAAAACAAGAGAAACAACGTATATATATGTCAATACAGAAGGGATACCCCCTTGGTCCATTTTTATCTCATTAGACTTAATAGCTGTTTTATGGCATCAATTTAAATTTTGCACTCCAAGTGTGACCTTGAACTTAGAGGTAGGGTGACAAACGACAATCTCCTCATGTTTGTCATAAGTGGTAAGTTATTTAACCCTTTGCATGATGGCAAATTTGTCGTTTGCTAAAATGTCGTCTGCTGAATTTCTAAAATTAGCATTTTCTTCGATTTTTTTTTCAAAGAATACTATCAGAATAGCAAACAGTTTGGATCCAAAATGTTTGCAAAGGCCTTCAAAATTCGGTTCCAGCACTGAAAGAGTTAAAAACATTATACATGATAACTCCGGAAAAGGAGCTTAATGGCCAAATATGTGACCTTTACTTTTGAGGAAGGGAGGCTTTTATATTTGACTCATAAGAAATGACAGTTAACATTTGTGGTAACTTCATGGATATATGTATGGTAAAGTAATAAGCTGAGGAAAGTGATTTAAAGCTGATGTATGGCCAGATTCGACATTTTTCCTCTATGCATGACCTTGACCTTTAATGTAGGATCTTATTTGATATAAGTTATTATAAAATCCATCAACATATAGTTAAACATTAAGAATGAGACAATAGTATTCTAATGGCATTCAGAACAGCTGGACGATGTGACTGCTATATGCCTGCTTCTTAAATTGAACAAGATGTGTTTGTGACACACTATGTCCTCCCCTCATATTTTTTACCTGTGACCTTGAAGGATGACCTTGACCTTTCACCACTCAAAATGTGCAACTCCATGAGATGCACATGCATGACAAATATCAATATTTCGCCTTTGACCTTGAAGGATGACCTTGACCTTTTACCACTCAAAATGTGCAGCTCTATGCATGCCAAATATCAAGTTGCTATCTTCAATATTGCAAAAGTTATGGCCAATGTTAAATTTTAACGCAAACCAACAAACAAACCAACTAACAAACAGACAGGGCAAAAACAATAAGTCCCCCAGTATAGACTGGGGGACATATTAAAAAACTAATTATCATTTGTAAAGCAACAAGATGGGTTATAATAGGCGAGACAACATGGAATGGTTATAGGCATACTTAAACATGAACACTGGAACTGAAAACATGAACATTGTTACAGGAAAAAACAAGTTTCATGAAGTTGAGGTGGGTTGGGTGACCATAACAACCACCTTATGACTTCTAGACCCTGATATTGATGATGATGATCTGGATTTGCCTGCAGATTTTACCGAGGTAGGCTGCAACAAAATTTTACAGACAATCATTGATTTACTTAGGTCTTCAGATGTGAAGACTTCAGTCTCCCTCTGGGAAAACAGGGCTTAATGCATTTACATATGGTGTTGTCCCTGATTAGCCTGTGCAGTGTTCACAGGCTGCTCATGGATGACACTTTCAGCCTTAAATAGTTTTTGCTATAAAGAGACTTACTTTAAATAAAAAATAGTACCATAACAGTGGAAAGTGTCGTCTGTGATTATAATGAGCAGACTGCACAGGCTAACCTTTTACGACACTTTACACTGTCATGCATTTCGTCCCGTTTTCCCAGAGCAAGGCTCAATTATACAATTCTCATTGGCCACTTTTCAGCTTAGACTCTCTTTCTTGGCAAGTGCTGCACCAGATGTGGTCATAATTTACAAACCATACATATTAATGAATAAGTGCTGTGACAGGGATCGCAATAGCAGTAAACTTCTGTGACTTAGGTACTTGATAAAGTAATGAAATTTGGTATTGAAATGTTATCATACATGTAGATTGGAAAACTAAAGCTGTTATTTTTATGATTTTTTTAAAAACTAATTATGACTATCAAACCTTTATCAATCTGTTTTAATTATGCCAGAATAATTTTATTTATATAAACAATAAAAAAAAGAATAAGAAAATAACATTTCAACACTTTGTGCTTCTACTCTGCTCAACCACAAAAACGGTGTTTGTGTTTTTAAATGCAACCACACCCACTTACTTCCTCATTAAATATAATACTAGACTCATGCGTGTCACCAGTTTTATTCAGAGAGATTTCATTTTGAGAGCTGGTGTTTAGACTGGTGTCAACTTTCTTCTGGGAGAGATTTTGTTTTTCTTTGACTGGTTTCTATATGATTGAAAATGTCATCAATTGTATCAGTTATTTATAATATAGATCTACAACATCATTAAGATACAAAACAGATTCGACTCATGACTTTTTTTAAGCCACAAGTAAACCACAAATACTGTGAAACCATTTTTTTCCGTCAGCACAAAAATGTGTAATTAAAAAAATGGCTATTTCGTAAGCACTTAAATTTGCCTATTTCTGATTGTGAAAAAAAATGTGTCAATCAATATCCGATTTGTGTGTATTACATGTCCGTTATAAATCGTGGTTTAGCTGTTTCGACGAATCGTGGTGGGGAAAAGGGAGGACATTTGGGAGTCATGTTTGTCACATGCCAATTAAATAGTCTTTTGTTATCAGGTCATAGTAATGGGCCCTTATTATTGTATGATATTGACAAGTTCATTGTTATGATAAGCAGCTTAGCCGGACCGAATACCGTCTTTATCTTAATAAGCGCCCGGGCGCGATGCAAATCACAAAGAGGGCGCGTTTATTTTACCCTCCTTTAGGTATAATATGAGCCAACACCTAAAATGTGTTAACCGGTAATTGCGAAAAGTTCCGAGTTCATTGAGCATATCACAAATAGTTTTATAAGAATACTACACCCTACACCCTATTATCATGCGAAATGAAAGGGCCGTTGTCGATATGACCGTAGTGAGAACTGTAACAGTAAGCATGGCCGAGATATGAACAGTGTACCGCATATTGAACAACCTGGGTAGATCCGTATTTTAAATGCACGGTCATCAAAAAAACGTAATATGAATTTGACATTTAAAACTGAAAACACAGATACAATAATAATATCGCCTGCATGTTGGAGTTAAATTCTTACATCGATCTGTTCCAAATATATATGTTATTATTATTATTTAAGTTTTATTTCTATAAGGTTCATGCCAATTACCTTGTTGATAAAACAATTTTCCTTCAATAAAATGCAATTACTTTACCCCTTAGCAGCCGAGAAACGGGGGTGCTATTATTTTGACCACTCCTTCATTTTATTATATGATAGGGGCGCGTTTTTAGGGCGGGAGCGTTTATTAGGATAAAGACGGTAGCCGTTAACGAGTGTTTAAAAAAAAGCCAATTGCCAATTTAAGTCAACACCCTTGATAATCCCAATACACACAATTGGTAATAAAGTTGTTAACAATTAGCGCTAATCATTACTATTCTACATAAACGAAGTCAATGCATTTGAAACAGCTTAATTGCATCCGCGTTTTACAGCAATGCGGCCGGCCACGTGTCAGTTAGGTACACTGTGTAATGT
This sequence comes from Dreissena polymorpha, assembly GCF_020536995.1. NCBI lineage: Eukaryota > Metazoa > Mollusca > Bivalvia > Myida > Dreissenidae > Dreissena > Dreissena polymorpha. Next base: position 12,830,850 of record NC_068364.1, on the reverse strand, counting down.
GCACCCCTTTGTTCAAAAACGGATTTATCTTGACTACGAAACAGACAAAGTATGTGAGCCTGGATTACATTGAATTTTAAAGTCTCATGCTTGCGGTAGTTCAGTCTTAATTTTGTTTTAACATTGGTCATATTTATTCGTTAGGATCTTAAATTTGTCACTCAGTCCACTGACAAAATAGACGAAAATTAATGCCTGATGAATAATAATGGTTTCACAGTACTAGTATTTAAAAATACAACATTTAGATCCTCCTACCATTTGATACTGGGATTGTCTAATATAATATACCAATCTATTGTACCTACATATTAAAGTAGCATGTGTATTTGACTTGAACAAAAAGGATAATCTGCACCTTTTTCAGAGTGGGCAACGATTAGCAAAATTGGTATTTGAATAATCAGTAATTTAAGTATTTGAATATTAGATTGTTCGGTATTTAATATATGTGAACAAATTCAAAACATTATAATATGATTTAAGCCGCTACAAACATATCATGAACAAGAGCACCGCGTAACGGTTGCCATGCTCGGCTACGGGTGCAGTTTTTAATAAATGAAAGCTTGTCAGAATTTTTTTATTTTATTTTTTAAAGGTCACAGTTACCTTGACCTTTGACCAAGTGACCCCAAAATGGGTGTGGCGTGTAGAACTCATCAAGGTGCATCTACATATGAAGTTTCAAAGTTGTAAGTGGACGACACGACGAGCTGCCTATGACAATTACTCAGGCTTTCTTCCAAAAAAACGAGCTAAAAATTATAATATACAAGGGCTGTATGTAAAACATGCATGCCCCCCCATATGGGCTGTCAGTTGTAGTGGCAGCCATTGTGTGAATACGTTTTTTGTCACTGTGACCTTGACCTTTGGCCTGGTGACCTGAAAATCAATAGGGGTCATCTGCCAGTCATGATCAATGTACATGTACCTATGAAGTTTCATGGTCCAATGCCTAATTATTCTTGAGTTATGATCAGGAAACCATTTAACTGTTTCGAGTCACTGTGACCTTGACCTTTGACCTAGTGACCTGAAAATTAATAGGGGTCATCTGCCAGTCATGATCAATGTACCTATGAAGTTTCATGATCCTAGGGATAAGCATTCTTGAGTTATCATCCGGAAATAATTTTACTGTTTTGTGTCACTGTGACCTTGACCTTTGACCTAGTGACCTGAAAATCAATAGGGGTCATCTACCAGTCATGATCCATGTACCTATGAAGTTAAATAATCCTAGGCGTAAGCATTCTTGAGTTATCATCCGGAAACCATTTTACTTTTTCGAGTCACTGTGACCTTGACCTTTGACCTAGTGACCTGAAAATCAATAGGGGTCATCTACCAGTCATGATCAATGTGCCTATGAAGTTTCATGATCCTAGGCATAAGCATTCTTGAGTTATCATCCGGAAACCATTTTACTATTTCGAATCACTGTGACCTTGACCTTTGACCTAGTGACCTGAAAATCAATAGGGGTCATCTACCAGTCATGATCAATGTACCTGTGAAGTTTCATGATCCTAGGCCTAAGCATTTTTGAGTTATCATCCGGAAACCATCTGGTGGACGGACCGACCGACATGTGCAAAACAATATACCCCCTCAGGACTACAAGGACATCTGCCCCTTCACACAAATTCTTAAGGTGGACATCTGCCCCTTCACTCAGATTCTCAAGGTGGACATTTGCCCCTTCACTCAGATTCTCAAGGTGGACATCTGCCCCTTTGGACTATATTTCTATAGTTTCTATGGTTGTGAATTCAATGATGATTTTCCCAGTACCCTATTTACCTTCTCAGTTTCAGGAGTGACCGGTTTGGGCGTGGGCTCTCGAGGCACATCGGGCGTCTTCTCCTTCACAGGGGACACTGCCTCCACTGCCGTCGCGGGCTCCTTCTCCACTTCCTCCTTCTTCTTCTTACCCTTGCCCTTCTTACCTCCTTTGGCCTTCCCTTCCTTGGCAGGCGCTGGTTTAGAGGCTGCGGCTTTCTTGGGTTTTGGTTTACCTATGGAAGTGTGTCATAGTGTTAGAAAATTATTAAGACAGCCTTTTATTGGACTACTATGAAATGCTACATCTGAGAGAAGTTGAATTCTTCCCATTTACAAAATCATTACATAAATATTAAATTGAAACATTTGATTATTGCTAAATTTTATGTAAATTAAATGTACATGATTGTATGTTAAAATTGAAAAAGCAACATTTCTAATATATCTCTAGTATCATATGTGAATTGCGCTCAAAGAAAATGGGACGTATTGCATAAGCTAACCATGGAGGAAACTTTAATGAAATGTTTCATTTGATAAAAGTCTCTTCTAAATTAAAATCCAATCTAAGTGAAAAGTGTTATCCCTGATAAACCTGTGCAGATTGCACAGGCTAACTTCTGATGAAACCTTCGCACATGCATTAAGCCCCATATTATCAAAGCCCTCCTCAAATGTTCTTTAGAATAAATCTTAGACACAAGCTGTGAATAGCAATTATTGAGAAGTTATATATGAATATTTCTATAAGCATATTCTATTTAACATTTGTATTTTGTGATTAGGCCATCTCTGAAAAAGAAAAGTATTCCAACACAAATATTTGTTGCAAACATGTAACTATAAATAACAAAGCATCAATAAAGCAACAAGATATAGGAGTTGTCCTAAGACAACCCACTTGACTATTCTTCCACTTTTATAGTATAATGTATGTTTTCTGTCATAAACGTAATATAATGACCACAAAGACATGACTTTGAATATACATAGCAGTTAGATAATAAAAATGTGTTAACTAAAAGATGAGCATTTATTTATTAAAACAATACAAATTGACCATGCCAAGATTTTTTATTTTAATTTATTGATTTTATGTACAAGAATTTAATTAACTTATAAGCTACTTGCATAGAAAATAACAGCATAATACCACCCTCCTTATCAAAGTTATTGCGCAAGTGTTGGTAATTTTTTGATAACAGTTGTGACCTTGTTTTTTTCAATGTATGCTTGCATGTAGGCTACATACAAACAAAATTACAGCACAACACCGCCCTCGATCATCAAAACTCAAGTTATTGAGAAAAAATACTTTTCTATTTTAAGCAAGATTTATCTTGATCCCACTGGCCCAACATGCACATGTATGCTGCCTACAGAAACAATTCAGAACAACACATCTATCCAAGAGTAATTAATTGAGTGGAAACTCTTTATCTATTTTTAGAAACAGTGACCTTGACCCCACATGCAATCCCTCCCTAGATAAGCATATAACCTACCTACAAGGCTACATGTACACACATTTCAGACAATATCTCCATCCATAGTAAAAAGATGTAAATTATAGTTAAATTGACATTTTTAATGGTTTACTTTGATTAACATTTGTGAGGAAAGCAACAAGACGTCCATTACATGATATATAAGGTAAAATAAAGGTGTGCTCTTTGGTATAGCAGATGTAAGATTATAAATTACTTAAGGCTACATCTATTATTATACAAGTGCCTAAACTAGAACATGTGTCTAAATATGTTATACTGATCAAACAGAAAGGCTTTTAATTAACAGCTGCAAGTAAAAATGTTAGTTTAAATAAATGATTAGCTAAAATAAAAAATTCAAACCTATTTGGAGAAGAGGTAATCAATAACTTAATAATTCTAAGTAAGTGTTCATTACAGTTTTATGGGGATAATATAACTTTTGAGGTTTTTAATCCAGCGCCAAAAGTTTTGAGGTTTTTAAACCAGCGCCCAGTGCACATAAGCAAGAATTGCACAAGGAAAGCTGGTTAAGGGATAACGGAAAGGCCGTATTTTAATGAATAATACACCTGTGTTATACTGCCCAATTTGCATTTGTTAACACATAGACATTGCAAATAGAAAATTGACTTTTATACAATAACAACAGTTAATAAATAGCATGCGTAATACCATTGAGTAATTGCAAATAAAAGATATGTTCCTTGTTCTGGAAAAACTGGGCTTACTGCATGTGCATAACGACTGTTGTCCCGGACTCAATGCATGTGCGTAACGTGTCGCCCTGGGCTTAATGCATGTGCGTAACATGTTGTCCCAGGCTTAATGCATGTGCATAACGTGTTGTCCTGGGCTTAATGCATGTGCATAACGTGTTGTCCTGGGCTTAATGCATGTGCGTAACGTGTTGTCCTGGGCTTAATGCATGTGCATAACGTGTTGTCCCGGGCTTAATGCATGTGCATAACGTGCTGTCCTGGGCTTAATGCATGTGCGTAACGTGTTATCCCAGGCTAAATGCATGTGCATAACGTGTTGTCCTGGGCTTAATGCATGTGCGTAACGTGTTGTCCTGGGCTTAATGCATGTGCATAACGTGTTGTCCTGGGCTTAATGCATGTGCATAACGTGTTGTCCTGGGCTTAATGCATGTGCATAACGTGTTGTCCCGGGCTTAATGCATGTGCGTAACGTGTTGTCCCGGGCTTAATGCATGTGCATAACGTGTTGTCCCGGGCTTAATGCATGTGCATAACGTGTTGTCCCGGGCTTAATGCATGTGCATAACGTGTTGTCCTGGGCTTAATGCATGTGCATAATGTGTTGTCCCGGGCTTAATGCATGTGCGTAACGTGTTGTCCCGGGCTTAATGCATGTGCATAATGTGTTGTCCCGGTCTTAATGCATGTGCGTTACGTGTTGTCCTGGGCTTAATGCATGTGCGTAACGTGTTGTCCCTTAATGCATGTGCGTAACGTGTTGTCCCGGGCTTAATGCATGTGCGTAACGTGTTGTCCCTTAATGCATGTGCATAACATGTTGTCCCTTAATGCATGTGCATAACGTGTTGTCCCTTAATGCATGTGCGTAACGTGTTGTCCCTTAATGCATGTGCATAACGTGTTGTCCCTTAATGCATGTGAGTAACGTGTTGTCCCTTAATGCATGTGCGTAACGTGTTGTCCCTTAATGCATGTGCGTAACGTGTTGTCCCTTAATGCATGTGCGTAACGTGTTGTCCCGGGCTTAATGCATGTGCATAATGTGTTGTCCCGGGCTTAATGCATGTGCGTAACGTGTTGTCCCTTAATGCATGTGCATAACGTGTTGTCCTGGGCTTAATGCATGTGCGTAACGTGTTGTCCCGGGCTTAATGCATGTGCATAATGTGTTGTCCCTTAATGCATGTGCGTAACGTGTTGTCCCTTAATGCATGTGCATAATGTGTTGTCCCGGTCTTAATGCATGTGCGTAACGTGTTGTCCCGGGCTTAATGCATGTGCGTAACGTGTTGTCCCTTAATGCATGTGCGTAACGTGTTGTCCCGGTCTTAATGCATGTGCATAATGTGTTGTCCCGGGCTTAATGCATGTGCGTAACGTGTTGTCCCTTAATGCATGTGCATAACGTGTTGTCCTGGGCTTAATGCATGTGCGTAACGTGTTGTCCCGGGCTTAATGCATGTGCATAATGTGTTGTCCCTTAATGCATGTGCGTAACGTGTTGTCCCTTAATGCATGTGCATAATGTGTTGTCCCGGTCTTAATGCATGTGCGTAACGTGTTGTCCCGGGCTTAATGCATGTGCGTAACGTGTTGTCCCTTAATGCATGTGCGTAACGTGTTGTCCCGGTCTTAATGCATGTGCGTAACGTGTTGTCCCGGGCTTAATGCATGTGCGTAACGTGTTGTCCCTTAATGCATGTGCATAACATGTTGTCCCTTAATGCATGTGCATAACGTGTTGTCCCTTAATGCATGTGCGTAACGTGTTGTCCCTTAATGCATGTGCATAACGTGTTGTCCCTTAATGCATGTGAGTAACGTGTTGTCCCTTAATGCATGTGCATAACGTGTTGTCCCTTAATGCATGTGCATAATGTGTTGTCCCTTAATGCATGTGCATAATGTGTTGTCCCTTAATGCATGTGCGTAACGTGTTGTCCCTTAATGCATGTGCGTAACGTGTTGTCCCTTAATGCATGTGCGTAACGTGTTGTCCCTTAATGCATGTGCATAATGTGTTGTCCCTTAATGCATGTGCATAATGTGTTGTCCCTTAATGCATGTGCATAATGTGTTGTCCCTTAATGCATGTGCGTAACGTGTTGTCCCTTAATGCATGTGCGTAACGTGTTGTCCCTTACTGCATGTGCATAACGTGTTGTCCCGGTCTTAATGCATGTGCGTAACGTGTTGTCCCGGGCTTAATGCATGTGCGTAACGTGTTGTCCCAGGCTTAATGCATGTGCGTAACATGTTGTCCCAGGCTTAATGCATGTGCTTTACACGTTGTCCCGGTCTTAATGCATGTGCGTAACGTGTTGTCCCGGGCTTAATGCATGTGCGTAACATGTTGTCCCTTAATGCATGTGCATAACGTGTTGTCCCGGGCTTTATGCATGGTCATAACGTGTTGTCCCGGGCTTAATGCATGTGCATAACATGTTGTCCCGGTCTTAATACATGTGCGTAATGTGTTGTCCCGGTCTAAATGCATGTGCGTAACGTGTTGTCCCGGTCTAAATGCATGTGCGTAATGTGTTGTCCCGGGCTTAATGCATGTGCGTAACATGTTGTCCCTTAATGCATGTGCATAACGTGTTGTCCCGGGCTTTATGCATGGTCATAACGTGTTGTCCCGGGCTTAATGCATGTGCATAACATGTTGTCCCGGTCTTAATACATGTGCGTAATGTGTTGTCCCGGTCTAAATGCATGTGCGTAACGTGTTGTCCCGGTCTAAATGCATGTGCGTAACGTGTTGTCCCGGGCTTAATGCATGTGCGTAACATGTTGTCCCTTAATGCATGTGCATAACGTGTTGTCCCGGGCTTTATGCATGGTCATAACGTGTTGTCCCGGTCTAAATGCATGTGCGTAACGTGTTGTCACGGTCTTAATGCATGTGCGTAACGTGTTGTCCCGGTCTTAATACATGTGCGTAATGTGTTGTCCCGGGCTTAATGCATGTGCATAACGTGTTGTCAGTAATGCATGTGCATTATGTTTCGTCCCTTAATGCATGTGTGTAAGGTGTTCTCCTAATGCATGTGCGTAACGTATCGTCCCTTAATGAATGTGCGTAACGTGTTGACCCTTATTGCATTCGCGTAACATGTCGTCCCTTAATGCATGTGCGTAACGTGTCGTCCCTTAATGCATGTGCGTAACGTGTCGTCCCTTAATGCATGTGAGTAACGTGTGTCCTGTTATTGTCCTGTTTTCTCACAGCGAGGACCATATCTGATACACACTGATATTCAAAAACAGGAAGTATATATAAAGATTAAGCAAAGCAATAGATAGAATTCAATGTACATTAAAGAAAACACAAACTAGAACAATAACAAGTTAACCAATACTGTTTATGGTACTCGGGAATAAGATGCATACAGAATAACAATTGTAACAAAATGCACTAGGAAGATCATATAATTATTTTATGCATGCTAAAACATTACGTTCAAACTATTTCTGTTTCACAAAATGCAAAGTAAATAAAGAGTGACAGCTCCGTGCAAACAAACAAAAGCAGTAGTACAAGGAAATAGTATTGATTATGTGCGATACAAACATATACAATAAACAAAATCATTAGTGCTGAGGGTATCATATTATGTTATACTTCTAAATAAGAAGATGGGACTTATTCACAAATCATATGAAGCTTTTGGAAATTTATATTAAAGCACCTAGACGAAACAACAATCCTTGTACAAAAGACAATACATGATGAATGCCTTACCCTAAATTTAATTGTGTACAAATCCTCAATCAATTATCTATGGATATATTCAGTCAATTATCTACAAATTGCCAGTCAATAATTTACTCATTCTCAGCCAATATTGACAAACGTAGTTATAAAAACATTACTTTCTCCATTAGAATGTTTTTGAATGTAGTACTTTATTCATCAAGGCAACAGAATTTCAAATAATAGTCAGTGGGAAGTATACAATTATGCTGCTTATGGTTATTTACTTTTTTCATACTGTACTTAACCATGTATTATGCACAACCATGTATAATGCGCACCCACATTTTTAATGCTAAATTGAACATAAAATGTTTCTAATCAGCCGCCACTTTACTTTTTCTAAATCGGTTGATCACATAACCAAAAGCTTTATAATCGCTAATCTGTGAATAAGACCTTTTTAAAACAAAATACACAAATAAAATAATACTTATCTAACTATATATTTACAACAAATAGGCAAAGGGGTGTGCAAACTACATATATGTTACATAAAAGGTACCCATTCAAAACCAAAGAACACTTGTATTTGTTTTTTGTTTCTATGGCAGATGTGCTTATTTTTCATGGTTTTTGGACATCCATTGAAACTGACAATGGTTAAAATACTATTTTTTACACCCATTAATATTGTTTCATTTCTTATTTTGACAATCCAGACAAAGGCCTCTATTTGAGACCCTGGTCATTGCTTACTATTGGTCAGAAAAGTATTCCTACATTTTGAAAACAAAATTTCTTTGTAGTATTTTTAAAATATAATATTGTTCATTTTAGAAGACAGTCAGATGGTGATAATTACAAAGTACAGTTCAAACCCATGTAGGAACCAATGCCAAGGCTGTCAAACCAATGTTGGAACCAATGTCTGAGTTGTCAAACTAATGTAGGAACCAATGTCTATGCTGTCAAAATAAATTAGGAACAATATCTGGGCTGTCAAATTAATGTAGGAACCAATGTCTGGGTAGTCAAACTAATGTTGGCACCAATGTTTGGGTTGTCAAACTAATCAAGTAAACAATGTCTGGGTTGTCAAACAAATATAAGAACCAATGTCTGGTCTGTCAACCTAATGAAGGAACAAAATGTCTGGGCTGTCAAACTAATGTAGGAACCAATATCTGTGGTGTCAAACTAATGTAGAAACCGATGTCTGGGGTGTGAAACTAATGTAGGAACCAATGTCTGTGGTGTCAAACTAATGAAGGAACCAATGTCTTGGCTGTTAAACTGCTGTATGAACCAATGTCTGGGCTGTCAAACTTATAAATGTTGGAACCAATGTCTGGGTTGTCAAACTAATTTAGTACCTAACCAATATATGGGTTGTCAAATCGATGTAGGAACCAATGTCTGGATTGTTAAACTAATGTAGGAACCGATGTCTGGGCTGTCAAACTAATGTAGGAACAAATGTCTGGAAGGTCAAACTAATGTAGGAATCAATATCTGGGCTGTCAAACTAATGTAAGAACCAATGTCTGGAAAGTCAAACTAATGTAGGATCAAATGTCTGGGCTGTCAAACTCATGTTGGAACCAATGTCTGTGTTGTCAACTAATTTAGTTACCAATTTCTGGGCTGCCAAACTAATGTTGGAACCAATGTCTGGGCTGTCAAACTAATGTTGGAACCAATGTCTGGGCTGTCAAACTAATGTTGGAACCAATGTCTGGGCTGTCAAACTCATGTAGGAACCAATGTCTGGGTTGTCAAACTAATGTAAGAACCAATATATGGAAAGTCAAACTAATATAGGATCAAATGTCTGGTCTGTCAAACTAATGTAGGATCAAATGTCTGGTCTGTCAAACTAATGTAGGAACCAATGTCTTGGCTGTCAAACTAATGTATGAACAAATGGCTGGGCTGTCAAACGTATGTAGAAACCAATGTATGGATTGCCAAACTAATGTAGGAACCAATGGCTAGGCTGTCAAACTAATGTAGGAACCAATGTCTGGACTGTCAAACTTACATTGGAACCAATTTCTGGGCTGTCAAACTGATGTAGGAACCAACGGCTGGGCTTTAAAACTTCAATTGGAACCAATGGCTGGGCTGTCAAACTAATGTAGGTACAAACGTCTGGGCTGTCAAACTTACATTAGAACAAATGAACTGGCTATCAAATGAACCTAAGAACCTATGTCCAAAATAATGTAGGAATAAATGGCTTAATTTTCGAAAAAACAGGAATTAATGTCAGCCTGTGTTTAATTAGCCTAAGAACAATTTTTGTTGGAACTGATTTTAGGCATCATACTGAACAACCCGCAGTATAAGTACTTTGATTCTGAATAGGCACATGAATCTTCTACAATAAAATAGACAAGAAGTGTAAGCAATAAGAAATATTCAAAAACAAGTGGAGACTCCTATCACATTTCCATAACTAATTAGGAAGTGCAAACTTTCATTCTTTTCAATTTTACAATTTCAATCTTTCACAGGAATGCAAACTATGAATGTCAAAATTTGCTCTATTTACACATCATGATTTCACTATTTGTATGAAAACTGTATAGCACTTAGTTAGAAACAATTAATTATTGTCCTTAAAATATTTTGACAGACAATAACTTTACTTAAGTTTAAGCCAAGTTAAAAACTGTGGCAATTATAAACATGTTTTCCTTAAGTCAATTCAAAATTATAAAAATGCATGGGAATACTGAAGTCACCACTTTTCATTGCTAATAGGATGCATCTTACGTGCAGGTTTGGGGGCTTTAGGGGCCGCACTAGGGCCCATGCCATATATTTTTGTGTTCTCCTTTGTATGGTCCACAGCGGCAGCTGGTTTACAGTTAAATAACAAGTTAACATTTTACTGAATCATTTGAGTCGCGGTCTGGGAAAACTGGGCATAATGCATGTGCGGAAAGTGTTGAATGCATGTGCGGCACGTGTTGTCACAAGGACAAAACTTTCTGCCTAGACGGGATTTTCATTTAAAAGATATCATTTTTAAACAAACAAATCAATAAAAAGGATATATCATCCCTGATAAGCCTGTGAAGAAAGCAAAGCTAATCGGGTAAAAAACTTTACTTACATTCATTAAGCACAGTTTTCCCAGAACAAGGCGCATTCTATATTCCGGGCCCTCAACTAAACATATCCTCAATGTCATACTGGCTCTTCTTAAACTATGCATCAATTCAAAACTAATGTCTGTAACATAATGTTGATTATCAGCCCTAAACATAATAAAAATATTCATAAACAATCCTACAATAAAAGTATTCATGGTGTAATCAGGACATCAGCATCTGAAAGTTAGAAAATAATGTATTATTACTTAACTTAACCATTAATTTAAGAGTCACATTGTCAGTGAGGCTGAAAAATATGAAAGAAGTTTCCGTCTGAAAGTCGATCAATTTTATGAATAACTGATTGTGCTCTCCAGTCATCGGTGATACAGGAACCTAAAAAGTAAAATATTTTTAACCAGGTCGCAGAAACCCTGAAATAAGTTAAAACGTTTTTTGCTGAAATTCAGTTTTTATAAAGAATCATGTCTAATGTGATATGTAAAGTGTGCAATATCTAATCAAGTGGTATTATTTAATCTCAAGTGTGAACTTTCTGATCAAGAAACAATCTGAAGTATGCTATTTCCAGTCATTTGACTATTCCAAACTCAAGTGTGAACTATGCAATCAAGTGACAACTTCAATCTGTATTGTGTTAACTCTCCAATAAGTTATAACTTCTGAATTGTGAACTCTCCAAGCAAATGATAACTGCTACATCAAGAGTTAATTCTCCAATCAATTGGCAACCCCTATCTGTATTGTGAACGCTCCAATCAAGTGACAACAGCAATACTTTATTGTGAACTCTCTAATCTAGTGATCACTTCAATCTGTATTGTGAACTCTCCAATTAAGTGACAACTGCAATCTGTAGTGTGAACTCTCCAATCTAGTGATCACTTCAATCTGTATTGTGAACTCTCCAATCAAGTGACAACTGCAATCTGTATTGTGAACTCTCCAATCAAGTGACATCCAAGTGACATGGTCTCACCAACATCCTTTGCTTTTGCAGGTGGTTCTTTTTCTTTCACAACATCTGGCTCAATATTTTTAGCAACTTCAAGCTTCTTGGCATTTGCAGGTGCTTCTTTCTCTTTCACTGGCTCAATAGGTTTTGCAACTTCTTTAGTTGTCTTTTCTTCCTTCTGTTCTCCCTCCTTCTTTCTATCTACCTTTGGTGTTCCAATCTTCCTTTCACTTGCTTTTCCACTTCTCTTTGCTATTGTTTTAGAAAGTGTTTAAAGTGTCACAGATATTTTGATTAACTTATGCTTCATGTGTAATGGTGAACATTTTAAATACTGATATGATATACCCTATCTAATTCCTTCTAAAAAATACCTGTAATCTATTTTGACAATGTTGCTGAGAATGTAACTTTCATATTGATAGGATCGAGTTTAACAAATGAAAATGTAAATATAACATATTTGTTAATAATTGATTTGAGATAGGTTAGTCAATGCATGATTTCTGTGCATGAACAGAAGCCAAAAATCAGTTAAGGTGATCGCATTTGTTTACACACATGAATTTAAATAGAATAAGTTAATTAATTTAATAACTAAATCAGTGAATGCACTTTTATGAGCAGAAGGTGATATGAATGTTTGTTAGTTTTTAGGAAATAACTGAATGTAATAGATAAATCTGTGATAAAACCAGGAAATGATTAAACCAGACAGACGTGTAATATAATGGGCAAAGGAACTGTGTGAGTCAGTGTGGCAAACCTGCATCAAAGGGAAATAACTGGTGTAATCTGTATTAAGTATTAATGAAAGATCCAGGGAATGTTTTGAAAAAGGGAGTGAACTATGTTTTACCTGCATCCACACTCTCCCTTTTGCTTTTCTGAGACTTTGCTGATCAGATTAAAACAAAAACATAACTATAAAAAAATTTAAACAACATAATGTACAATGTATGGAATATTTATCATTTTCTTGCAATAAAAAATCTATGAGATAAAATAATTGTATTTATACTAATTTACAATGATAGAAGAATCAAAGATGAATTAAAGTTTGTTTTGTATTCAAAAAATCACATTTTTATAAAATTAAATAAAGTAAATATTGGGCTTAATTACAAATATCAAAGACAAAATATCAAGTGAAAATGGTCAATATATGATTAGTCTATAAATCCTTACTTAAAACTCAAACCCACTCAGAATTTAATAATAATATACATCAATGTTATGAATTTGATTGACAATAAGTTGGTAAGAGGAAAGGGTGGAGTGAATCGGAAATGTTTTTATGAACTGAAAATGGTTTGACCCCGTGTCTAGTGCATAAAGTCTTACTTATGAAACTTAAATGACAGTATAGTCATCATTTTCTCAAATTTAAACAACAACAACAGGTGCAACAATTGAAATAAACGTTCAATAAGCCATACTGTGATGGGGTATGTGAAATGTCTGAAAGGGAGGTAATTTCACAGGGGAGGAAACTCAAACATAGCTCACACAGACACATACTTTCTTGGGGAATTTCTTTCAAAGTTTTTTTCTTCTTTGGCTTGGGCTGGTGAATTTTTGGTTCTGTATGTAAGTACAACCGTAGATAAAACAAATCAAACTAAATATTTACTGGCATGATATTTAACCTAAATAATATTTAACTAAAAATATACCAATTTACAACTAAACTAAAATTTAGTTAAATTATTCCAAAGTCATTTCCCTAACAATACAAGTACCAATTATATATAACTACTTTGTAGAGTGGTAGTGGAGTCTTCATATGCAATTTAAATACCAAGGTATTCAAACAGTTATAACATCTAACATCTACAATTTAAGATTCTAGAGAAATCAGAAATAAATCACACTGTGATTTAGTTTTAGGAAACACTGTGCTCATTTCTTAGTAACTTCCAATTTATTCGGACTGCAACATGTGTGCTCAAATCAACCAAGCAGGTATTTTAGATCTATTATAAGCTGCAATTATTTAACAGTATTCTTTAGAATAGCATTCACATACGATTGCATATACACATATTGATTTAGTCATTTTATTAAGCAAGATTCCCATTTTTGTTTTTATTGATATAACAACGGTGGATTTTGATTGGGAAAGGTCGATGTTAGTTCAAACGGACTCATGAGAAAAAATCAGAATCTGTGAGCATATATTCAGCAATTCACCTGCAAACATAGCAATAAACTAAACCGGTTTAACATAACTAATAGAACCGCAAACAAGAACACTGTTAGTTGATTGGTTAGGACAGGATGCACTTCATTTTCATGGTGCCTCACCAATTGGTTTCTTTTCCTCTGGAGGTTCAGGTGGTTTGTAATACAATTCCTCCAGTTCCTTTTTGTTTTGTACCTTTCCTGCATGATATAGGTTAAACATACCAAACAAATACACACATGCCATGCAAAAATAACAAATACAAATAAATCAAATATATTTAAAGTGTCACAAACATCAAACAACACTTTTAATAGGTTTGCTTAAACAATTTACCAAAAAAAAGGTAAATAACATGCAATCTGCTATATTCAATTCTGCAACTTTAGTTACCTGAAACAGTTCGAGAAATATTATTCACAGCAAATGCCTCCTTCATATTTGAATCATGTGAAATACAATCCAAATGAAACAAAACAAGTGAACACCATAGTTTAAACACGCAAGATTCACATAAATAATGGCTTTGGCAAGTAGATGATAAAAATTAAATGAGACAAGCCTGTAATAACCATAAAACAATAAAATCATAATAAACACTTTGTCAGTGGTTAAAATGTATCTATAACAGGCACAAGTGTATTAGAGATATGAATGTTTACATACCCATTAACAATACCCTTTCAAGTTCAAAATCACCAAATTTATTTAGGGACAAAATAGTTACACAGCCTTTTGAAAATTAAGTGCCCTTTTGAAACATCTACCACATTAATGTGAAATTGATATTTAATTAATATGTACATAAGTAAATCATTTTTTTTTATTTAATCCAAAACAGGCTTTTACTTTTATGACCTCTGTTGATAAAATTCAAGTCCCCAAAAGACAAAGGCGTATCAAGAAAGGATCATTCAACTACTGTTCCATGAAGTCTGTTATATATGCCCTGTGCATTGATAAGTCAGATACAATATATTTTCACTCTAAACCTCTGACATTTCACATAAAATATCAGGTTGAAAAATAAATATCCACAATAAAAAATACATTATAATACCTTCTGCATCCCTTAAAGCCTTCATTATTCATTTCTTACAAGTAACAGAGCATCGTCATAATACAATCACCAACATTCATTAGATCAATTTTCAATTATTCAAATCCACATCAAAATATTCAACCACGCCTATCATGCTGTTAAAAGTGAGGTGATTAAGCTTGCTTACCCACAACAAAGTCATCTTTCTTCTTCTCTGAAACTTTGCTCTTCTTGTCATCACTCTTTCCACTCTTCAAACTGATTGCTTCACTGCTTTTTACTGGGGAACCAGTCTAGGGATAAATGTAGAATAAAAGATTAAGAAACCAGTCTAGTGAAAAAGTAGGAGAATCGAAATTTTAAGAAACCCATGAAGATATTGAATTAGCTAGAAGTAGGAAGAGTTGCACACAGAAGGTTTGATATGTAATTCAAACAAAGGACAATAACTTTAAACAATAAAAAGAATGGAATAATGAAAACTTATAATTCTGCACTTTAGCACTTGAGCATAATCAATCTGTTAAAGATTGACAAAAAGCTCATGAAAAATCTAAGAACAATTACACATAGAGGGTAGTGGGATGAAAAAAAGCACACAGACTGAATGAAACAATTTACACTTTCTACATCCTTATGGCTTTGGCATACATGCCATAAATATTCGGGTCAGAATCAGGACAGTCCATTAAAAATGTCGGGACATTTTACCAAAAAGCAGAACACCTAAAACGATCAATCATGCCACCTTTACCGAAGTCGGTAATCAGCTAATTACTTACAAAACCTCATCATTTCTGGCAAATATTGATGATAAATGTGTTTAGAATTGCATGAACACAGATGTTCTCCATTTTCCGGAAGTAAACAAACATGTGACTAAGGCAACGTTTAACGGGATGTGCGCACACCGAGCACTGTTTTTATTCAATCATTTACTCTAAATTTATATCGATGCAAAATGTACAAATTATTTTCTGAAAATCAGCCAAAAACGAAAGTAAATTTATGTCTCTGGTATCGGTCAGCGCTCGATTTGTTTGACATATAATACACTGAATACCGCGTAATAATAGTATCTTTGGACTTGATTTCGGTCATGAAATACAAAAGCAATCTGCTTAATGCACTACCATGCATCTATCCCCAGCAATTAACGACCCTTATCATAAAAATACCCTGGTGTGAATGCCCCATAAAATCAATAATGTGCTGATATATCGCTGATAATGTGTCAAAAACAACACTGGATCACTCGACTAGTAGATATGGTTTGTTAATAGGGGGCAATAAAGGGATTAGCGATGGTAATTAAAGCCAGACGGAGCTAGAATAGGGAATTTTATTGTGAACATAAAGAGCGTATATGGTTTTGTTCAAATGTCGGGACAAATAGTGTTACATCGGGACACCGGGACAAACACCCCAAAAGTAGGACTGTCCCGCCAAGATCGGGACGTCTAACATGTATGGCTTTGGGCAAGAGATAGCAAGACTATTGCCAAGCAATATATGTTCCCTAACGGCTCCACCATTGTCAATTTTTTTTTTTTTTCCCATTGCAACCAGAATTTTTGACGTAGGAACAAAATAAAATGACGTGCATAATGTCCATATTGCCGTCCATCCATGTTTCAAGTTTCATGAAAAAATATGAAGAAAGTTATTGCAGGATCCAGAAAAGTGTGACAGACTGACGGACTGATAGACACACAGAGCGCAAACCATAAGTCCCCTCCGGTGAAACCGCTAGGGGACAATAAACTGTACATATAGAATAGACAATTACATGGTCTAATAATGTCAATATATTACAGCATTATGTAATGCATATTGTGTTACATTGTTTGTTTTTAGTTGTTTTAGTATTGCTATCAATT
Organism: Dreissena polymorpha; assembly: GCF_020536995.1. NCBI lineage: Eukaryota > Metazoa > Mollusca > Bivalvia > Myida > Dreissenidae > Dreissena > Dreissena polymorpha. The sequence continues at coordinate 12,813,960 of NC_068364.1, read as the reverse complement.
CAAACAGAAAAAAAACTATGAAATATGATTTAAATATATTACCACTCAAGTTAATTCCTGAATAAAATAACCTTCATTAAATACCCAAATAATGTTTCATATACCATGTATACATAACAACTTGTGTACATATCTTGCAAATTAATAGCAATCAATAAGCAATACACATCCTGCAAGTACCTTTTCTAAATCTGCCAGTGCCTGACTTAGATCTCCCTCGTCTACACCTTTCGATGAAAAGGCAGACTTCAGGGACTTGGAATCGTCTGTAAATGGAAAAATAGTAACTGTTGAGCATATTTTGAATATGTTGAGCGTTCAAGAGTTGGATTGATTGGATACATGTACATACAATAACTAGCTAAAGGTACAAATTTGCGTTATTTTCAAAAAAGATAGAGGGCCATTATAAGGGCCTCAAAAAAGTGCATTACAATATTTCTATATATGCAGTTATACTTATAAAGGTTTATTAGTACAAAGGTTTTTCAGTTAAAAAACAGTTGGCTGTACACTTCGTGTTAATTTGTATTGGGCAAACACGCCATGAACTTAAACTTCATAGTGAATCTTTAACCCTTTTTTTAGATATGTATTTTAAGGCACTTGTAGTCCCTTAGAAAGTTACATTTAATTACAGACATTTCTAACTAGATTTAAGTTTTAAAGGCTTCATTTCCAACCCTAATTTACTGATGAGCAGCAAACAGCATAAAACCTTAACAGACTTCGAGTTACTCGCAGGCTCTTTTTGTTTTATGCTGTTTGCACATAGCCATTTTCACTTTGCTTCTGAGTGGGAAAGGGTTAAGGAAGGTAGAATTTTCTTCTACAAAATAATTGCAGTCTTAAGGATTTGGATTTTTTTGCGTCATTTAAGTTAGCTAGTCTCTAAAAACAAGGATTAAACTGTGACATCCTCAGAATGTGTGACATAAAACATTTGTTTTAATTTTACATTTAATATGAATTGAAGTTGCATTGAATCATGATTATGTTAAAGGTCTCGTGATTGGACCAGTGTTGGCTTTACACAACTCTTCTCTATTAAGACTGGAAAGTTAAAAAAACTTGGTCTTCAGTTATGAGCCTTGTTGCACCGACTGCACAGGCTAATCTGGGACAAAACTTTACCCACATACATTAAGCCCAGTTTTACTAGAACAAGGCTATATAGTTAGGAAATTTCAGCTGCATACCTGCTTTGCCAGCAACTGACATGGTTTTCTTAGACCCCACTTCTGACGGTGCCTTCTCGGACGCAGTTCTCTCTGATACAGCCTTATCAGAGGGTTGCTTTTCTTGACCATAATTAACAACGTCAATCTCACCGATGTCTTGCGGCTTCCGTTCAGTTGGTATAGATACCCTTTTACCATCAGTATCTGAATAAGACATAGCATGCTACTTTGGAGATGCATATTTTATCACTTCAATAAAAAATGTTTTAGGAATATATATTAGAAACATGTTATTGTGAATTTAATAGTTTTATTTCAAAGCTATAATAAGCAATATTTGTTATGAATAAAGTTTTAAAAGCATGCATTTAATGTATAAATCTTAATAATAATCAATGTGAGATGTACATATGGCAAGTCAACTATACATCAATGTGAGATGTACATATGGCAAGTCAACTATACATCAATGTGAGATGTACATATGGCAAGTCAACTATACATCAATGTGAGATGTACATATGGCAAGTCAACTATACATCAATGTGAGATGTACATATGGCAAGTCAACTATACATCAATGTGAGATGTACATATGGCAAGTCAACTATACAGGATTATGCAGAAGATAAGGACTGTGCAAAAATTAAATATAAAACAATAACAAGAGCTGTCACCATAGGATGACTTATGCCCCCTATAAAAGCTTGATAGAAGTTATGAGATTTTTTTGAAACCTAAACGCAGATTTCGAAACCTAAACGCGGACCCTAAGTTTAAGGTCAAGGTCACAGGGGTCAAAATTTGTGTGCGTATGGAAAGGCCTTGTCCATATACACATGCATGCCAGATATGAAATTGCTATCTGAAGCGACATAGAAGTTATGAGCATTTTTCGAAACCTAAATGCAATGTGTGACGGACAGACAGACAGACGGACAGTCCGATCACTATATGCCCTCCTTCGGGGGTATAAAAATAGCAACTTGTCTATTGAAAAAAAAAACACGGAAATAAAACATGACAATATCTATAAATAAAAATAATAAAGTATAGAAACTACAACAAGATAACAGCTATGAAAATAAGTGAAAGATCTACGGAATTTAACACCAAATAAAAAACAATAACCTGTGATTCTGTTCAAATGTGTTATAAACATTTAAGTTTACTAAACCAAATTGAGCCACATTCTAGGTAAATGGGGCTTCAATCATGTGCATACAGTGTTTTCCCAGATAAGCCTGTGCAGTATGCACATGCATTAAGCACCTTTTTCCCATAATGTTGCTCAAATCCAAAACAAAGAGCTGCAAATGGAAGACATCACATGTACCAATGGCTCACAGAACAATTTGTACTCTAGGATGAGGATATAATACATAGACAGGAATTGTTTTCATAAAAGACTGTCACTATTACAGCTCTTAAAAGGATTTCAGGTTTAAATGAATTTTTATAAAAATTGTTAGAATAAATTACTGGTTGATGGGTGAACAGATTAAAGGTCTAAATATAACTTAAGACTTTTTTACTCTTGAATTGATTATAAAACAAGAGGGCCATCATGGACCTTAAGCCCTCACCTTAGAATTCACAGCCTCAAAATATTGAAGACTTTACCAGGTAATCTATTTTTTTACAACACTTGACCCATAAATGTGGACCGTGAAAACATTTTTTTAAAGACTTGACCTGGTGACCTAGTTTTGTGATGCATCTGGCAAATATTCAAACTTGGCCTAAATATAGTCAAGATAAACATTCTTTCCAAGTTTCATCAAACTAGAATCATACATATTTCCGAGTCATACATATTTCCCATAGAGTGGTTCACTTTTTATACACATGACCCAGATTTAAACTCAGCCTAGATATTGTAAAGATCAATATTTTTACTATTAAAGCTTCAAGATTGAGTCATAAAAGTGTTTTCTATTTCGGTAACAAAGTTTTTGATCGACTGACCTAGTTTTTTGGACGCATGTGACCCAGATATAAGCTCATACTAGCTATTGCTATGATTAACATTATCACCATGTTTATCCAGATATTTTTTTCTGAAGTGGCTACATGGTTTTTCTAAAATTTGACCAGGTTTTGGATGCAAATGACCCACATTTAAACTTAGACTAAAATTATGTTATATGGATGCATTTTATTACCAAATTTCATCAAGATAGAATAAAACAAGGATTTCAGTAAAACTGATGGATGCTCCCCAATGATGCTTTGTCGATATATGGTTTAATTGTGTAGAAAACGTGTGACCTTGAGAAAATCTATTATTAGCCTCAGTGACCTTGACCTTGATCCCAGTGACCACAAACCTCATCAAAAAGGTACAGGTCCATGCAAGGTACCTACATCCAAAATATATAAGAGATTGATCAAATATTAAAGGCCCTATGCGAAACTGTAAGCAAATTGTGACCTTGAGAAAATCTATTAGTAGCCTCAGTGGCCTTGATCTTGACCCCAGTGACCTCAAATCTCATCAAAAGGTAGAGGTCCATGCAAGGTACCAACATGACAAATATGTAAGAGATCGGTAAAATATTGAAGGCGCTAAGAGAAACTGTAACAAAATTGTGACGGAAAAATGTATTTTAAGCCTCGGTGACCTTGTCCACAGTGACCTCAAACCTCATCAAAAGGTAGAGGTCCATGCAAGGTACCTACATGCCAAATACAGTCGAAACTGACCTAACGGCCACCTGAATTTACCGGTCACCTGCAGACAACACAGTCTGGAATCCCCCCGACGAAAAACACTCTATATTACACTTGAATTTAAAGGCCACCTGACCATAAGGGCCAACGGCCACTATATTCCACTCCGAAATTCATGTTTGACCTGAAATCAACGGTCACGCGTCAGTCGTTGAGTCGCAAAAATTAAAAACACAGCACATTATTTGTCTGTCTATTTTTACGTTTAAAGCGTCTGAAAGCGGTAATTGTCTATGATATTATAAAAGCGGCCCGCTGCGAGTAAACAAATTATAAGGTGTTGAGAAGGTTTCTTTTCTGGGGATTATTGTGGGGGTATCTTCAAAAGAAAATATATCAGAGTTTATGACTTGTTGAAAGTAATTATCGCTAAATAAAATGACCGCTATTTCTTTGAATTAGAACGGTACAATTACACCGTACTATCGGTTTATGACACCAAATCCGCTTTTTAGACTTTTACGGACGTGACGTCAACGGAACGTGAAAAGCTTTATTTACTAAATGAATGAGATGCATGAGTAAACAATTATACCAGCGTTGATAAAGTCATTGTTTAATTTAACAATATGAAATTAAATCAATCTAAAAGATATTATTCTCTATTATTCAATGTACACGCGTAAGTTAATGCTGTTATTATGCTTTGTTAATGCAATGAGCATTTGTTTTACACTGTATTCAAACGACTGGGTGGGGTAACGACGTAGTAATACTACCAACTGACCAACCTTCTTAAAATTGTGATCCAAATTCAACGGTCACCTGTGGACAACGGTCACTTTGATAATTTCCCTTGACTGACCGCTGAATTCAGGTTTGACTGTATGTAAGAGATCGGTAACAAAAGTGTGACGGAATTAAGTATTAGGAACCCCAAACTGGCAACTATATGCTCCCCATATATATATATATGGGGAGCATAAAAACATGGCTTCTTGACTGGAAAGAAGCTAAAAGTTGACCAGGCACCACATAAACTGCACGTTCATGACATAGGATGATCATTCTAGTTCTCATGAAGAACTTCATTAAAAATAAAAGGAATAAATCCACAAATCTAAGAAAAAAAACAGTGAAAATTGATCAAAATGTAGTACATTTTCTGCTGTTTTTATTGAAAGCTATAATACAACATTTTACAAGAAAGGCCACGTACATTTACTGCACAATGTTCAAGTAAAAATGGGTGGGGTGAATCATCTACATAATTTGTAAGCACTACCTTACCCTTCCTTGACCATTTAGAATAAATATTGGCCTTCCCATCTGGAACTCTTAACCAGTTCACTTTTTCTATAAATGGGTGATTTTGTATTGATAAATAAGGTAACAATGTTTTCAAAATATTTGCTATTTGCTTAAATGATATAATAATATAAGCAATAAGGCAATGGGTACGGTCCCCACTATGGTAGCGTTTTTTAGGTCTCTAACATAGCCATCAATTACTGGTTCTACACAGGAAACAGACTCGAGAGCGTTTTAATAAGCCTTAGGCTTTTTTTAATACAATTGAGCTCAAATAAATAGTTTAAAGTAAACTAAACTAAGCAATTATCATAAGTGTTTAATTTCTTCATGTTGTTTGTATGTAAAATATGTAATAATTACATTTATATTTCAAATCCATTTGTTTTAAGAACATACATTTGCTTTATATTAATTTTAATTTTCATCCCAAACGTCAATCAAATTGAAATCATAGCTTAAACATTATTTAATGAGTAAACCAGTAATCCAATAGTTCAACATAACAAGTAATAAAATGAAAAAATTAACATTAGAAGATGTGCCCTTACTTTTTGCGGGCTGGTATATGTGCCCCTTCTCGACCCCTCCCATCGCCTCTTTGATCATACGGTTTCTCGATCGTATGAAGCTGCGTCCGGACTCTGCATCATGGACGATCTCAATGTCTTCAGGCTTCAGCGAATCCTTCGCCAGCTGATCAAGAAGATCAGGATCAATCTCTGCATCACCAGGAATGTCCTCTTGGTTTATACCTGTCGCCTTAGCAACTGAAGAAAAGAGAAGTGTGCAGTCACATGGTTTTATTTTGTTGTAATTCAAAGATTCTTCAATACATAAGTGTTGTTAAACTACAGAAAATGTAAAAGAATCTTGGTCATTACAATTTTAATCCAAACTTTTAGCTAAGTCTCATACAAATCCTACAAAGGATAAAGGAGGTATGGAAAAAGTACAAAAAAGGAGGCTCAAACATCTGACCTTGAAGTACCACTGTGACCAAGAGCCCGCATGACTGACTCAAACCTTCTGCATGTCGTCTCAATACCCTAAATATTTACGGCATGTTTAAAAAAAACAAAACAATCCTTCATAGCGTATAAGTGAACATAACAATAGCAGCTAAAACCTTTGACCTTGAAGTATGTCCTTGACCTTGGTTGTCTGCCTGACAGACTCATGCCTTCTGCACATCACCTTAATGCACTTAACATTGGATGCATGTTTTATGAAAATCTGTTAAATCGTATAAGAAATATGAAGAGGTCAAGAAAGTGGTATAGACAGACTGACCAAATGATGGATGGACAAGCTGCATTTCAAAACCCTCTCCCCCCCCCCCCCCTCCTTTGTTTGAGTATACTGGAGGAATAACAAGGCTATTGTCAAGCAATATGGTTCCCTACCGGTGAAACTCCACCATTGTCAGATTTTTATGTTGTTGTTGCCAAAGCAACTAGAATTTTTGACGTAGGAACAAAATGAAATGACATGCATAATCTCCATATTGCCATCTATCCATGTTTCAAGTTTCATGAAAAAATATGAAGAACTTTCAAAGTTATTGCTGGATCCAGAAAAGTGTGACAGACTGACTGCCTGACTGACTGCCTGACTGACTGACTGACTGACTCACTAACACACAGAGCACAAACCCCACTGGTAGGGGACAATAATGCTTAGCCTGGTAATATACTGTTAACAATCAATAGCATATTGTCAGCAGGAAACCAGTGTGTTGTTACTAAATTCAACGCATATTGCCTGGTAGTGACAATGGTTACAATTGCAAGACTGGGAACAAATGTATCACCAATAATTTGCATGTCTTTTGCCTGGTTATACATCATGAATTGCCTATTGTTTGTTGGAAGCCAAATGTGCTTTCAGTGAATTACATGCCCATTGCCTGGTTATACACTGCTCATAATTGATGGCTATTGTCAGCTAGAAACCAGTGAGCTGTCAATGAATTGCATTTTCCCAAAGCAAGTCTCAATTTAACTTTTACTATTGCATCCATATTATAATTTTTTTCAAGCAAATAATTCAGTTACAAGACTTACGTGCAGTCAAGAGGTTCCCCTTGATTTTGGCCCGGTATTCTGCCACGGTCGGTCCGGCGCTCTTCCTCTTGGTTGCCTTCATCACCTCCTGAATCACCGTCTACAACAGCCCAACTGTCCAATTTAACCCAAAGGTCACATTTAGCAAAATGGTAGATTTGATATAACAACAGGTTCAATAAAATAAAACATGTCATGTCATGCAAAATGAACAAAAAAAAAAAGTTAATTGTTATATTTATTTGAACAGTGCAGAAATCGTTAAAAGCTGTGACTATCTTAATTAGAACTTATTTTGTGATTTAATTCATTTTCTATATCAGGTTATAGCAATACAAATTATATTATTAAACTGATTGCATGTTTATTCAAACAATGTTTTATACTGGATATTAGTGCAAAGCCAAACACACAAAACTACACGGCAATGCATAATGCTTACCTCAACCCTACATTTTGCACACAAAAATGAATACAACATCTTGAAGTATCAAGATCTGTGCGGGTATCCAAGCAATACAGCCACCAGGCTGAGGACATATTTATCAGGCTAAAATTGGATTTTGAAATTATAACCTGAATAATGGGCAGTTGAATTTTATACACGCAAACAAAAACTATTTATAACATGTACACAGAATATGGATACAGTATGCTGAAAGATATTGAGCAAAGAGTCAATAATGGTTTCAATAATTTTTTTAAAAGCTGCAACGTGCAAATGTTTGACCTCTAGTTTGACTTTGACCTTTGCCAAAGGAATGACATACTTTCTCCACATGGTAAAATGTATGATCAATTATTTAACAATTGCAAGGTTAAGTGATAAAAGTTACAATCCAGACAAACTGTTTTATGGCCAAATGTTACCTTTAACAGTGACCTTGACCTTTGAGTTATGGAGACAGTAATAGCCCATGGAATGCTCATGGTGAACATTTGCGGAAAAGTATTTTATAATAGCATGATGAATTACAAATTTACACTCAGAACAAACTCTTTATGGCCCAACTGACCTTTGACCTCTGAGTGTTACCTTGACCTTTGATGTAAGGAAACGAGTTTTACACACAACAGATTGTCTTACAATGGTAAAGTTATTTTAAAATTGCATTATGAATGAGAAAGTCACAATCCAGACAAACTAAGATGCAAACGATATACAGTCAACCATTTGAGTGTGCTTCACAAAAAATCTTATTGACAGACTAAATATATATTACTAATGAAAGGCATAACATCAACATGTGTATAATATACTTATTATTTAATAAACCAAAATTAGCCTGTTTGTATGATTATTATTGTATAAGTATTAAATAATTGTTATTATTTGAAAGGAAATCAATTTAGTTTATTTATCCAGGATGCCTTTTTGAATGTCCTCGCAATTATGAATCCCATGACCAGCAGCAATTAACATACCTTGCTCTGAGACAACAGGGCAAAGTGAGCAAAGTGTCAATAATGGTTTTAATAATTTTTTAAAAAGCTGCAACGTGCAAATGTTTGACCGCTAGTTTTGTGAGTAAACTGTTGTCCCTAATCAGGGACGACACTTTCTGCTTATATGGGATTTGTTGTTTAAAGAAAGTCTCTTCTAGCAAAAGTCCAGTTTAAGTGAAAAGTTGTGTCCCTGATCAGACTGTGCAGACTACAAAGGTTTATCTCAGATGATACTGTCCACACATGAATTTTACTCAGCACCTTTTTTCCAGAACGAGGCTTGTTCGTGTTGACTCCTAGCACCAACAACACATACAGTGTATTCTATAATAAACGCCCCCAGAGGGTCTCACATTTTTGTAAAGGGGGGTGTTAGAGGTCAAATAATGGCATTATTGTATCATTATATACCACTATGAGAAAATTATAATAATTTAAATGTGTTGCTCATTTTTCAAACATTTTATTCAAAGATTTACCTTACACATGTATTTGCAAGGACTATTTTAAAGCAAACAAAAGGATTAATTTTGCACATAATTTTATGTATATAAAATAAAAGACGGGTCTTTTATTAAAGAAGGGGCATGTACATGTATTAGAGAATAAACAGTATACAATTTACAGTAGTCACCTTTCAAGCACATACTTAGTTTGTATTAAAGACCTTTTAGCCGTACATAGCAAAAACACTCACCTAATCATGAATTGCAATTTTAAACATCAGCCATTTTACCAGACATTCCAATATATTAAAAGTGTTGGAACCAAAATACCCAATAATGCACAAATAGAGGCTTTTCTTTTGCACAAAGAATATACCTCACCCTTTTTATTAAAAACAACATTAACTTTTATACCATAACATGCATACGGGTGATCCTCATTAACTAAACAAAGAACATCACTTTTCATGTCAATTAATTTATTATGCAATTTTTCATTCAATATTTAGTTAACAATTCAAGAGAAAGTGACAACAGACCCCCAAAACAGCAGCTTAACAGCAATATATTTTCACTTCTTTAATGGGGACTTGATCATAGCACAACGTTACATTGACCAGATAGATATGACAACATTTTACAACCTTCTTTCTCCATGTACATGTACCTTCAGTATGTGTTCAGGCAGTGAACACAACTTCAACACAAGATTTTAAACTGATATTTTAATATTAAAAGAAACATTTGTTGTGTATAAAAAAGAGTATATGTCATGAAAATACCTTTAGTAATATTTCTGCAAACTGACGCTGACTATTCTAGCAAATTAAAAATTGTCTATAGATTGTGATAATTACCATCCACCACTGTTTAATTTATAAGAGAAATGTGAACCATGCTACAAGAAGTCTAACAGAGTGCAAAAGAGTGGCAAAAAACAGCATGCATATATTTATATATAAAAAAGTATTCTGATATTTTGCAAATTATACAAAAGCATTTACAGAAGAATTCTATGAAACAGACAAGAAAGATTACTGAAAAAGCTATTCTGAAATTGGATGTAAAAAAAGAGCGAAACAGCAAAACATATGAAACTGAAAAAGTTCTTGTTATTTTGAAAGAAACAAATACAAAGGTAACAAGAAAGGGAGGTAAATGTGAAAGATTAACAGCTGAAGGGAAATGGTCTCTAGAAATCAGGAAATGGAAGTTACTAAAAATCATTAAAAAGTTAGAAGGCACCAATAAAGGGGGAAACTACAAAACCTCTTCAAATAGAGATAACTAGAGCTTTGTCACAGACGTGACGAATACCCCCACATGCAGCATTGACACAGAATATTTTACATGTTGTCTTCACAAAAAACAGCGGACACCATGCTCAATGTTTTAAACGCACTAAGTGACCCCGTGACCTAGTTTTTGACCCGGCATGACCCATATTCGAACTTTACCTAAACATCATCTAGATACAACTTCTGACCAAGTTTGGTGAAGCTCCGATGAAAACTACTTGAATTAGAGAGCGGACACCATACTCAATCTTTTAAACGCACTTAGTGACCCCGTGACCTAGTTTTTGACCCGGCATGACCCATATTCAAACTTGACCTAGACATCATCTAAATACAACATCTGACCAAGTTTGGTGAAGATCGGATGAAAACAACTTGAATTAGAGAGCGGACACTTATTACGGACAGACCGACAGACAAGCTCACTCCTATATACCCCCCAAAACTTTGTTTGTGGGGGTATAAAAACATTCAAAACAAAAAATGAAATTAAAGTTACTGACAAAGCTTTTCAAATTGAAAGATAAATATTGTTAAAAGGAAACAAGACAGGAAGGGAACTAATGAAACTATTTGCATTAAGAGAGAAATACAGTAAGAAGAAAACAAGATTGCAAAGAAACTACCAAAACTTTGAGGTCGATAAATAAAAGTAGAAGGAATCATAAAAAGGGACATAACTGTCAACACTTCAGTTAGAAGAAAACAGGACAGTGTAGGTACCACAAATTTTCAAATTGAGATAAAAAAAAACACAGAAGGAAACAGGACGGGGAATTGTGGAAGGGGGGATAACTCTTACATTATCAGGAAGGTCCTGCACAGACTGACTTCTAGAGATTTCTCTCGGCGGGTGGGTCTCCATCCAAAGTGCCGCTGCTCTCTACATGATGTTATACACACACATGCAATTATGTAAGATATAGATGTGCTTAACTAGTTAATCTACAAAAATAGATTAACAAAAAAAATCTTTAAAAATTTCTAGTTTCATGCTGAAATGTGTCTATGCTAATATCTACCTAAAACGTTCTGAAATACCTAAATTTCTATTAATTACTTGTATTGTACATAGACATAATGCTACTATATTATACTTTTTTTAAATAATAATTTCTCAAGTTAATGTTCATGTATTATAAATGTATTTACTCATTATATAGGCAAAATATTCACCTTTAATCAAAATAATGTGAATTAAGTATTTCTTCATTGGAATCCTATTTAAGGATATATAGTATAACAAATGCACCGCCTTCTAGTGCAGACCGCTCATCTATTTTCTTTTTAAAGGTGAAGGGACCTATCTCAATACTTCAATCAAAAAAGATGGAGGTGTGGGGTGGAGAGGGGTGTATAGTGTGGGGGTGTGGTCATTTATTACATTATCTTCCAAAAATAAGAAATAAAAATGGAAAAAAAAATTATAAAAAAATGCGGAGGGATTCTTGGGTGGGATAGCTGGACGGTCTTTCAAAAAATAAAATAATAAAAATAAATATTTTTGTTTTGTTTTTTAACCATGTTTCAAAAAAATATATATAAAAATTGGGGGGGGGGGGTCGGGGGGTATAGTGTGAGGGTGTGGTCATTTATAAGATGATCTTTCAACAACAACAACAAAAAAATACTTTTTTTTGGGGGGGGGAATTCTGGGGAGGGGGGGGGGGAGGGGGGGGGGCATGGGGGATGGTTTGGGTGGAGTCTATTGTAGTATGTCAGGTAAGAGTTGTTTTGTCAAAGTATCAATCAAATCTGATCATAAATAACGAAATTATGGCAATTTGATCAAAATTTAATTATTTGACCCTGAGAGTCAAGGTCATTCAAAGGTCAAGGTAAAATTCAACTTGCAAGGTACAGTACCCTCATGATAGTATGAAAGTATTTGAAGTTTGAAAGCAATAGCATTGATACTTTAGAAGTAAAGTGGATGTTAACACAAAATTTAACACCATATATTTAAAGTTACTAAGTCAAAAAAGGACCATAATTCCGTCAAAATGACAACCAGAGTTATGCAACTTGGCCTGTAGAGTCCCCTTAATATAGTTTGCGAGTGTTCCAAGTATGAAAGCAATAGCTAAGATACTTTAGGAGTAAAGTGGACCAAAACACAAAACTTTTTTTCAATTTTCAAAGTATAAAGGGGCCATTAATCTGTCAAAATGCCAGTAAGAGTTACATAACTTTGCCTGCACAGTCTCCTTATGATAGTTAGTAAGTGTTGCAAGTATGAAAGCAATAGCTTTGATACTTTAGGAATAAAGTGGACCTAAACACAAAACTTAACCAAATTTTCAATTTTCTAAGTATAAAAAGGGCACATAATTCTGTCAAAATTTACGCCAGAGTTATCTAACTTTGCCTGCCCAGTCCTCTCATGATAGTAAGTAAGTGTACCAAGTTTGAAAGCAATAGCTTTGATACTTTATGAGAAAAGTGGACCTAAACACAAAACTTAACCGGACGCTGACGCTGACGCCGACGCCGACGCTGACGCAGACGCCGACACCAAGGTGATGACAATAGCTCATTTTTTTTTTCAAAAAATAGATGAGCTAACAAAATTTTTAACATTCCCTACATAAATATAGCATGTGTAAGACCCCACAACATACATACATTTTTTGCCAAATACTCTTTTAATAAACAAACATATCGGTGCAAATATACCAGTATGTAAAAATACAAACTAAACTTATCAGTGTCAATTGGTAGTAAACAACTTAACAGTATATTAATACTTTATGCAGAGAGGGTAATCAGGTGATAGTCAAGATGGCGACGTCCATACTGAGACGGTTATTTTTCGCCGTTTTATACCATTTATTACTTCTGTTTATTTGTTAAATGACGCTCACTTTCCAGCCATATCAGTAAAAAGGTGATCAGTGTTTATTTTGTATTTAAATTCGCTTTATATCTGGACTTTACTCCCCGCAAATTTTCTTAGTGGAACACTAATTAGGTGATCTCGCTAAGAAATTTCGCACCAAGTAAAGTCCGGATATAGAGCGAATATTACTATAAAATAAAAGCCAGTAACTTTCTTCCTAATATGGCTGGAAAGTGAGCGGAATAAAAAATAATAATACAAGTAATACAGGGTATAAAACAACGAAAAATACCTGCCTCTGCATGGACGTCGCCATCTTGTTTGTCACGTGATTACCCTCTCTGTGGCAAAACCAAACGAGTAAAGTTATATCTCGTGTACCAATAACGTATCATAGTTTTGCACTTGGCCACCATATTTTTGCTTTAAATATATGTGTAATAAACAGGAAAGACTGGTTGATCACCATAATTATAATGTGTATGTATTTATTTCTACACAAATTGCGCATTAAGTACCACTATCAAGTTTAATCACATTTAATTATGGATCAAACATCTTTGATAATTCTTGCATGACATATATAAGTTCTATATGTTTTGTAAAGAACTTACTAAAATTGTGTCACAGAAACTGATGCCACCACAAGACATGTTTACACAAACACAAAAGCCATAATTCTGCCAAAACTCTTTGCAATCAAAATGTCTTTCTTACAAAAAGGATCATATATCACCTATAAAAATTTGAGCACATTCAGCCAAGTAGTTAGAGGAGTTGAGAACACAAATTTTGAGACATTATATTCCAAAGTGAAAAAGGGGCATTATTCCACAAAAACTTGTTACATCTCAAATTCCTTTCTTGGCAATCAAATTATAAGAAAATGCATCCAACTGTGTATGTTTGAGCGAGATTCCACCCAGAAGTTAAAGAGGAGTTAAAAACAGACAATTGCGAGACTTAAATTATATTCTACAGTGGAAAATCAGGTTAAGGGCTATTATTCTGCAAAAACTTCTCACAATTAAAATTTCTTTCTTAATCTACACATTAAGGCCATTCAATTGTTTTAGTTTGAGCAAGATGCACCCAGTAGTAAAAGAGGAGTTGAAAACAAAACATTTTGGGACTATATATTCCATAGTGAAAAAAACAGCCAAAAATCGTCATGGCCAAAATGTATCTATCTACATTAATCCACACATTTATGTCATTTAAATGTGAACCCTTCCGTCTAGTAGTTTAAGAGGAGTTGTAAGTGTAGGCTTCATACAGTGGCATAGAGCTGACATTCACTCCTCTTTTTTTAAATTGAACTCTTTTTTCTATCTCGTGGCCTCGACTTAGAAACTCAAGGGCACGATATACTAACTTGTTGCCACAAGTTACTAAGTCGAGGCCAAGAGATAGAAAAAAGAGGAGTGTAAAATTAAACAAAAGAGTGCAATAAAAAAAAAGAGCTGTGCAGTAAATAAAGAAAGGGTGCATTATTCGAAAGAGGAGAGAACTTTAGCTATCTCAAGATCCCGACTTGGCCACGAGTTAGTCAGCCAATCAAATTGTTCCATATGGTCGTCCATGATGATCTTTATACAAAGGGAAGTAATCATCACAGTAAAAGCCCGCTTTGGCCAGCTATATATATGCATACAGAATATTTGCACGTTACGCAAAATTTGATTGGCTCACTAACTCGTTCCTTCGAGATAAAATTCTCTCCTCTGTATAATGCACCCCTCCTTCATTTACTGCACTGCTCTTCTTTTAATTGCACTCCTTTTTTATTTAGTTTTACACTTCTCTTTTTTCTATCTCGTGGCCTCGACTTAGTAACTTGTGGCCACGACATAGCAAACTCATGGCCAGAAAAAAGAGGAGTGCAATTTAAAAGAAGAGGAGTGAATGTCACCTCTATGCCACTGTAGCTTCAGGACATGCATTTGGATGTTCAGAACAATTGATGAACAGGCCAGTGCAATGCCAAATGTCCCCCCCCCCCCCCCCCCTCTGTGAGAGCATGAAATGTTAAAATAGTTTTGCTATTTAATGCTATATCCATTATTTTACAGTCGGCTATGTTGACATCATGCAATGCTATACGTTACTAATGCAGTCCAAATACAGTTCACCAAATACAAACATACCCAAGAAACCAATGCAACCAGACCTGATAGTTTATGAACTCACAAGCGTGCAAAAAGTATCTGAATAAAAATGTAAACAATATTCTCTAAATAAAAATGAGCCTTGCTCTGAGAAAACAGGGCTTATTGCAAGTGCGTAGAGCGTTGTCCAAGGTTAGCCTGTGCAGTCCACACAGGCTAAAATGGGATAACACTTTAAGCACACGCATTTAGTCCCATTTTCCCAAAGTGTTGCTCGAGTACAAAATACTGGTAAAATTCAAAGAAAAGCATTTGCTGGTGCTGAATCACTTACAGTTTTATGCATTCAGACTTTCAAATGAAAAAAGTGTAGGATAAGCACAACAAAACAAAATATCCCTTTTAGAAAATTATATTTATTTATTTTTTTAAATATTATTCACAGCAAACCATGAAAACTTGAAACTGTCTAAATGTCAAATAAGATCAAAAAGCTTCAGAAATCTTGATTATGTAAGCATGTTAGCACATCAGACAGAATACATGCAGAACACTTAGAATTCTCTATACAAAGATAAAATCCTTTTTTTTTTAAACACAATTTACGTAAGAGGAAACCACATTACAAATAGGAAATGTTTGTAAACAATTTTCACAGGCTAGTGTCCAAATTATTGAATGAAAAACTTCTTATATATTTTTCTTAAATGTCTTGTTCCTGAATATCCTTATTGAAGAAACAAGAGAACACTAATGATTCTTGGCGCTCACCTGATGACTGCTCAACAGAGAGATTGTTTTCAATTTATTTAACTATGTCAGACTATAACAAGAGCACCCCAGAACGGGTGCCAACGCGCCGATCGGCTGTGGGTGCAGTTTTTAATAAATGAAAGCCTGTCACAAGATTTTTATATATATATTAAAGGTCACAGTTACCTTGACCTTTGACCTAGTGACCCAAAAATGGGTGTGGCGTGTAGAACTCATCAAAATGAAGCTACATATGAAGTTTCAAAGTTGTAGGTGGAAGCACATAGATTTTAGAGCCAATGTTAAGGTTTCAGCATAGCGGACGCTGGACGGCGTTCGACGAGCGTGCTATGACAATACCTTGTGTTGTCTCAGAAAACAGGCGAGCTAAAAATCATGTTACTCCTGGCGCATGGTCAGATTTCATCCCAGGAGCATGATTTAAATTAACTTTGAAAAGGACCTCTAGATTGTGCTAATTCTTAATATGAAAGCCATGAGCTTTTCTGTTTCACACTGAAAGATTTTCAAAGATGATCCCTAAATAAGTAGATGTATAATTCGTTAACATCAACAGTAGGCCACTGTGGGCATAATTTAAAAAAACTTGACCACATAGCAAATATGAATTTTTACATTTCTGTCAATGTTTAAGGTTTTCTCTATATGTATGCTATGTCTATTTAAAACAAATGACACCTTGGGCAAAGCCAGTTTTATCTCAATGAGCATGATTCCAAAAAAACTTTGTAAAGAACCTAAGGACAATCCTTCATCAAAATTATGAAAGCCTCGGGCTTCGTTTTTACATTAGATATTCCATAATAAGTTTTATAATGCAAAATTTGGAATTCTGGGCAAGGCCATTTTTTAACACAGGGGCATAATTTGAACAAAAAACGTATAGAGGACATCTAGATGATTCTTCATAGCACATAATGAAATCCTTGGGCTTTAGAGTTTAAAGAAAAAATATTGTTAAAGGTTTTGATCAGGAGATGTCATTTTAAGAAAAGGTTTACAGACACACAGGTGTCACAGAAGGACGGACATCATGGGGTGCCAATAGCTAACCATGAGCATGTTGTGCTCTGATGTTAGCTTAAATTGTCAAAATTAACAAAAACTTTTTATCTAATAGAAAAATGTATTTCACAGACCCAATTATTCTTCAGCAAAAGTTTACATTCAGTTTTTAAAGATAAAATAGCAACTTCACATGCCACAATAGACCTGTTCTCCTAGAAGGTGACTGTGTTAATAGTTAATAAGTCTCTGCACACAAAAATAGAAGCAGTATTCTAATTTTTCTCTCTAAACAAGTATTTTTTAACATGCTATTTTCACATTTATTACAGTATTATTTGAGAAAAATACTGAAATGATTAAAGTTCTTGAATGGTTTATAACATCCGACAATATCCTTCATAAACTTATTTAAAATTAAAATTAAAATCTGTAAACGCCCCACATAGTTGCCTACCCTGATATCCTCTTCAAGCACCTGTCCGGCGTCATTCAGACTGAGCACGCTGTCAGCGATCTGGCTCGCATGAGACGTCAGCTTGTCAATAATGTCCTGCTCGGTCACCTGGGAACGTGGAGACTCTGTAACCAAAGCAACAACATGTGTAGAAACCATGGCAACAATGCCTGAAGTCATGAGCCCATGGTGATGATTGCTGCAGTAATGAAAATGTGATTGCAACAACTAAAAGTCCTTAGGTCATTCACCTGAAACCCTGAAGAAACTGTACTGTTCTGAGCAGCTTCTGTGATGTTTCCATAAGCATTTAAGAGATAAGCCAAGATATTGTTAGAACAAAATATTCATAGCAAGCTTCATGATGATTGGGCAAAGGATCATTATATTGAGAGTATTCACAAGGTTATGCTATGGCCAATAAAGAAAACCTACTAAGTCTACTTATTAAAATGGCATTAAATGAACAAACATTCTCAAGCTTGTGAAATAACTTTACTGTGTTAAAAATACCATTTAAAACAATCAGCTTCAAAAACAAAACTCTTCTTGAAACAAGAGGGCCATGATTGCCCTGAATCACTCACCTGACTAACCTTGCTACATCAGCTCAAATTCTATCAGACCAATATACAATCCCAAGAAAGATTTCATTAATTAATACATTCTGACAAAATGTTATTAAGACGTGATGAAAACTGTGACCTCTTTCATCTACACAAGGTTTTACTAAAATTGGCCCGGTGACCTAATTTTTGACCCCAGATACCCATATACGATCCAAAATCAGATATTATCAAGATAAACATTCTGACCTTACTTCATTAAGATCAGATGAAAACTATGACCTCTATTGTCTACACAAGGTTTTTCTATGATTTTACCTAGTGACCTAGTTTTTGACAACAGATGACCCAAATACAATCCCAACCCAGATTTCATCAAGATTAACATTCTGGCCAAATTTAATTAAGTTTGGATGAAAACTGTGACCTCTACTGTCTACAAAACTTGTTTTTTTAATTTGACCTAGTGACCTAGTTTTTGATCCTAGATGACCCATATTCAATCCCAACACAGATTTAAACAAGACAAACATTCTGACAATATTTAATTAAGATCTGATGAAAACTGTGACCTCTATTGTCTACACAAGAGTTTTTCTATTATTTGACCTAGTGACCTAGTTTTTGACCCCAGATGACCCAAATGCAATCCCAACCCAGATTTCATCAAGACAAATATTCTGACCAAATTTCATAAAATTGGATGAAAACTGTGACCTCTATTGTCTACACAAGGTTTTTCTATTATTTGACCTAGTGACCTAGTTTTTGACCCCAGATGACCCAAATACAATCCCAACCCAGATTTTATCAAAATTAACATTCTGACCGAATTTCATAAAGATTAGATGAAAACTGCGACCTCTATTGTCCACACAAGGTTTTTCTATTATTTGACCTAGTGACCTAGTTTTTGACCTAGTGACCTAGTTTTTGACCCCAGATGACCCAAATGCAATCCCAACCCAGATTGCATAAAAAAAAACATTCTGACAAAATTTCATAAAGATTGGATGAAAACTGTGACCTCTACTGTCTACACAAACAAATAGTTGACAGTTTTTCTATTATTTGACCTAGTGACCTAGTTTTTGACCCCAGATGACTCAAATACAATCCCAACCCAGATTTCATCAAGATTAACATTCTGATCAAATTTCATAAAGATTGGATAAAAACTGCAACCACTATTGTCTACACCAGGTTTTTCTATTATTTGACCTAGCTTTTGACCTAGTTACCTAGTTTTGGACCCCAGATGACCCAAATACAATCCCAAACCAGATTTCATTAAGATAAACATTCTGACCAAATTTCATAAAGATTGGATGAAAACTGTGACCTCTATTGTCTACACAAACAAATTGTTGACGGACGGACGCACACAGGCACACATGCACACACAACGGACGCCGGACATCACACGGTCACATAAGCTCACCATGTCACTTCGTGACAGGTGAGCTAAAAACTGAATCTCTGCCAAATGGATTTATTAAGATCTCATGGTAAATCTCTAAAATTAAGGGATGTCAGTTACATATCTTTACAATTATAAAACTCCTTTATAAGCAAAAAACAAACAAAACACTAACTGATTCTACAATCTGACGTTAGCACTAAAAAACAATCAAATGCTCTTGAACACACACGGTCACCAGCAAACAAAACACAGCAAGCACAAAACAAATGTTGTCAATTTTGTTAGCATAAACAAGTTTAGTAATCTTTGTTATAAAACACTGTGAGTCATACATAACATTATGTTGTGTTGATAAATTAACTCATACATGTATCAAGCTAGTAAGAAATAACAAGAGTTGTGTTTGTGAAACACAATGCCCCGTACGTCACTTTGAAGCTGCACAGCAGCTATAACCCCATTGAAAATATCATGACTTGCAAATATCATGACTTGAAAATATCATGACTTGCAAATATTATGACTTGAAAATATCATGACTTGCAAATATCATGACTTGAAAATATCATGACTTGCAAATATACTGACTTGAAAATATCATGACTTGAAAATATCATGACTTGTAAATATCATGAATTAAAAATATCATGACTTGAAAGTTACATACAAATTACTAGCCTTCAAAATAAAAAATCCATGGACCGGAATAAAACTCAAATTTAATCTGTCAATAAAGATAAAAAAGTATCTGAAAGATTTTCGATTTTTTGTGGGGGAAAAGTGTTCTTTAAAAGAACATTTTTAAGTCCAAGGCCAGTTACTTCATAAAAAAAATCAATGAACCGCAATGAAACATATACTCTATCTGTAAGTCATGTAGGTAGACTCGCACACTTAAAATCAGGTCATAATATGCAAGCAATTAGAGAAAAAATGAATTTATTCTAAAGATCTGTTAGTCATGCTGGTTGACTCATTCACCAAAATCAGATAAATATCTGAAAGTCTTGAGGAAACAGAATGCCGGACATACAGACAGATGGACAGACAGTCAGTACAACTGCTATATGCCACCCTACCAATGGCATAATTAAAATAATACATAGAGGATATTTGTTGGATTCGGTGGATTATCGATTTTAATTCACGAGTGATCATAGAAAATAATATTTTCACGACTGGCGCAGCCACGAGTGAAAATATGTATTTTATATGATCACGAGTGAATTAAATCGATAATCCACCGAACCCAACACATTTTCTTTTTATTTAATGCCTTTTTTCACAGTTTATATACATTGTTAAAGAGTTTAGCTAAAGAATTTCACTGGGAAAATGACGTCATTTCGTTAAAAAAATGACGTCATTTAACATAAACAGTGAAAATTATCGATAATTTTCACTGATAATTTTCATTGTTTGAAACAGTGAAATTATCAGATTTAATTCACTGATATTTCTCTATAAACCACAGGAAAGCATAAAATAAATAATATATAACTAAATATTACTAATACATGCTGAAAGGAGAAGATGAACATATGTAAGACATATAAACACATCTTAAGTAAAATGCATTCATTAAATAACTGCTTCAGTGCAATGATGTTGTACATTTTCTGAACAAACTTTAAGCTTTTACAACATTATTGCAATATGTAGTTGAAACTTAAACAGTTTATATAACAATAGGGCTCAAGTCCACAAAGAAAACATATTTTGTTGTTTTTGTTATAAAGATGGATGAAAATATTTTTATTATAAATAAGGTCACAATTTGTTTGTTATTTAATAGAACACAAAAAAGTTGACTTGATCAGATGTTGAACTTGAGTCGTACTGTTTGCGACATGTGAGCATATTAAATCAAAGGGTGACATAACCAGATCCAACAGTGGTGAAGTGAACAGTTTATCAGCAACCCTGCTGGGAGAAGGGAAAGGTTACACACAATTAGAACAGGGTTGTGGTTTCCAGAGGCATGCACAGCAGTGTCAGAATACCTTGACCTTCCAGACCTTGACCTAGATCACTGTCCCCCTCCTTCACTGATCCTGCCACAGACCCCGACTGAGAGGCAGATCTTAGAGTTGATTTAATCTTTTCTGCCTCAACTTCAGCTTGGACTTCTCCTGATTGTTTATCTGCATCGTCAGACACAGCATGTTCAATCTCCTCTTCAGCAATCTCTGCCGGAGGTACTAATTCCATTTTCATCTCTGACAATTCCCCGTCAAGTTTCTCGGACACCTTGCTCAGGTCAGTCTTCTCCCGTTCTGTGAAGTGGGACAACTCCGTCTGTTCCCGGATCACCTGGGAAACTCCCTCGATCTGGCTCAGTTGGCTCTGCAGTGGCCGAAGCGGCTTTCCAGCATCTGTCGATGAGGTGCGGGAACGTATTTTCCCGCTCACATCCGACCGGTCTGACACCGGGGAACTGTGAGAACGGTGTAGAACAGGCGTTCTCGGAGAACCCTGCTTTATTTCAGTTTTTGATCGCTCAGGTGACATTCTGGAACTACGACCAGATACGGGCTCACTTCCAGCTTTTGATCCAATAAAACTTGTTGATTTCATATTCTCCCAAGCCTCTCTTTCATTGTCAAAGTTTATGCCTTCTTGGCCTTCTGAAAGATGTTCATACATCAAAGCTACAGTCTTAGTGTGGAAAATATACTTTTTACATAGTTACAGTCTTATAGAGAGAAATGTACCTGTAACAAAGCAACAGTCTTATAGAGAGAAATGTACCTGTAACAAAGCAACAGTCTTATAGAGAGAAATGTACCTGTAACAAAGCAACAGTCCTATAGAGAGAAATGTGCCTGTAACAAAGCAACAGTCTTATAGAGAGAAATGTACCTGTAACAAAGCAACAGTCTTATAGAGAGAAATGTACCTGTAACAAAGCAACAGTCTTATAGAGAGATATGTACCTGTAACAAAGCAACAGTCTTATAGAGAGATATGTACCTGTAACAAAGCAACAGTCTTATAGAGAGAAATGTACCTGTAACAAAGCAACAGTCTTATAGAGAGATATGTACCTGTAACAAAGCAACAGTCTTATAGAGAGAAATGTACCTGTAACAAAGCAACAGTCTTATAGAGAGATATGTACCTGTAACAAAGCAACAGTCTTATAGAGAGAAATGTACCTGTAACAAAGCAACAGTCTTATAGAGAGAAATGTGCCTGTAACAAAGCAACAGTCTTATAGAAAGAAATGTACCTGTAACAAAGCAACAGTCTTATAGAGAGAAATGTACCTGTAACAAAGCAACAGTCTTATAGAGAGAAATGTACCTGTAACAAAGCAACAGTCTTATAGAGAGAAATGTACCTGTAACAAAGCAACAGTCTTATAGAGGGAAATGTACCTGTAACAAAGCAACAGTCTTATAGAGGGAAATGTACCTGTAACTAAGCAACAGTCTTATAGAGGGAAATGTAGTTGTTCTTACATAGCTACAGTCTTATGGAGGAAATGTATATACAACCTAGCAACAGTATTATTGAGGGAAATGTATTTGTAAGGAACAAATGATTATACAAGAGCCTGGTTCTGTGACAACTGGGTTTAATGCATGTGCATACATTATCTTACCAGATGAGACTGTGCAGTCTGCACAGGCTTAACAGTGAGGTTACTTTACAATATTAAGGAAATTTTTGTTTATAGTAAGTCTACTATTATCAAAACTCCTGTCAAAGCTGAAAGTGGTTCAGACTACACAGGATGATCTTGGATGACACTAAACGTGCATGCATTAAGCCCAGTTCTTCAAGGAGGAGGCTCAAATAAACAGCATGAAGACCAACATTAACTCAAACATGAATTGTCAGGCAATTATTTTTCTCCGTTTAATATCCATTACCATCTAAATAACATCCATAACAAGGCAACAACTTATCATGTTTATGAGAACATTTTACTGAGTTTTTTTTGGGTCTAATGCAACAAATTATTAGTTCAAAAGTTGCAAATCAAAACAAAACATTGATTTATTGAGATGTTATAAATATTGCATACTGAAAAGGTAGTTTAAGTCATGAATATCAAATATTGAAGGAAGAAGAATTAAAGTGAGTTTGAAACTGTGATGTGCCAATGGTCGAGTTGCCAACAGTCATCAAAGAACTGTGAAATCATACATGCACAGTAATATGACACTAACTGATGTTCAATTCAACAATTGGTGCTTCAATCCATGTTAACATAAAATTAAGAATGGCGGAAAAAAGTTTAAAGGCAAAATGGGAATGACACAGCAAAATAATGGAGGAGATATATAACATAATACTGTACAAGTAATACAACTGATAAACCTTAAAGAGTCAACCTTTATCAAACATTTTATAGCAAAAACATAACATTGTCAAAATGACGTAATGTTTAAACCGTCATGTTTTGTTGCTCAGTCATCATTAAGGTAGCGCACCTCTAATGATTTCCCGATTTATTTTACGATCAATGCCGATCTTTAATGATCGGTTATTTACGAGAGATGCATTTTATTTTTTTCAAACTTCGAATTTTGATATGTGTTTACCTAATTCATTTAGAATACATTATTTTCACTATAAAAATTGACTTTGATCCAATAATCATCTGAAAAATACGATTTCGCAATTTCTTCAAAGATCGACTAGCCTTTTTACCTGTTAACTTATCGATATCTCATTTAAGATCGCACCTAGGTGAAGTTGTCATGGCCGAGTGGTCAAGGCGATGGACTGAAAATCTTTTGGGATCTTCCCACGCAGGTTCAAATCCTGCCGACATCGCATTTTTTTTGCGACGCGTTTTATTTCTTTTCTAATGTAATTTGATTTAATATAGCATATAAGCTATGTTTATTGTTAAATATGTTGAAAATTGTATACACATCCTTCAATTTTTAAAATTAAAACAACGTTATGGCTAAATTGGGTAAATTACTGCTAAAAATACGAATGATGCATGTTGCATTTTTATTTCAAAAAGTAAACGGTAAATCTGTCTATTTCTTGGTATTTTTGCTGTATATAGTGTTTCTATAAAAAATTAAGTTTAAACTATAACTTAAATGATACTATTTTAAATTTTATGACACTTTGTTTTTAACCGACCCAATTTTTACTTGGCTGAAATCACTTACATTTCATGACGCTATTCCATAGATAAAAATGTGTAAAAAATAAATGTCTGTAAAAGAATACTTATTTCATCTTGTTTAAACTTAAAACACCTTTACTGCATCTGTACACACCAACTGCATGCCCATATTTGGAAATTTGAATGAATAATTGAACTTTTATATACCCCAGGGGTGAAAATAAAATGGACAAAAGCCGAGCGTGAGGGTGGTTTTGAAAAAATCGGTATAATTTTTAAAAAGCATGGAAAGCCTACCTACAAATTTGCATGTAGTTCAGTGAAATGATGCTGATTATGAAAATAATTAATTAAATTATATTTGGATATGTGCCCATTAGAGGTGCACTACCTTAAATACCAATACTTGAAAAAAACGAGGATGTTGGTTTGAAACACCAAGTGAGAATAAAAATATATGCTAGAACATGTGTCAGGATTCTTACAGATTTAATACCACAGAGGAAAGCTTTGGGTAAACTGTTAATGTTAGAAATAAGTGCCACTGTTTTATGAGCAGACTTCTGGTAAATGCACATGCATATAGTGTCATCCCAGTTTGCACAGGCTTACCTGTGAGGATTAATGCACATGCATCATTTGGTTTTCAATACCATCATCGCAAACATGGACCAACTGAGAGTGATTTTAAAATGAATAGGTGACAGGAATCAGAACTGGATTGGAGCAGATTAAATCAAACCAAGGGAAAACTAAGGTTTTATGCATGCATGTAGAGTATCATCCCAGATTAGCCTGTGCAGTTTGCACAGCCCATTCAGGGACAACACTATTTGCAAACACTGGATTTTTGTTTTGCAGAGACTTTCTATAAACAAAATATTACATAAGAGCTGAAGGGTTATCCCCATTAGCCTGTGCAATGTGCACAGGCTAATCTGGGACAAACCATTACAAACATGCATTAAGCCCAGTTTTCCCAGAACATGACTCAAAATAGCAAACTGTGAGTGATGTTAAAAAAGTGGCGGGAATCAGAACT
The DNA here is from genome assembly GCF_020536995.1 of Dreissena polymorpha. NCBI lineage: Eukaryota > Metazoa > Mollusca > Bivalvia > Myida > Dreissenidae > Dreissena > Dreissena polymorpha. The sequence goes on along the minus strand of NC_068364.1, from coordinate 12,788,227 downwards.
GGGAGCAGTTTTCAATACCAAATGCAGTTATATTGGGCAAACTGAGTCTACTGTCGGACTTCTCGAAGTCTCGGACCCCATAACTCCAGCTGTGCATGGACAGTGTGGGGTCAATGTCGCCACCATGAAGGTCAATCTCTGGAGGTGAAGTGTAGCAAACCATGGTTACAGAATGGGCAAACTGACCTTGTGAACTCTAGTAAGCTATGATAACAGTTCTGGAAATTTGATGTCTTTTAATCATATATACCCATGGTTACACTTCAGAAAAACTTTCATCTTGAACTATTAATAAAACTATCGTTGTAGCTTAAGCAAATTGACTCCTACAAATCTGATAAAACTTTGGAACAGTTCAGGGATATTGATCTCTTGTTCTCTATTTAACCCATGGTTATGCTGCCTTCCAAATGTTGTGTGATACTCAAGCAATGACGTGATTAGCCAAAAGTCACTGATCTTTTTTTCTTTCGGATATTTCCGGCTTAGATAAAATGCGATACATGATTACTCTTATCAACCAATTGTTGATAAATACAGAAACTACAAACAACCAATTAAATGTTAAAAAAATTAAATGTCATCTACAAATACAACTGAAAATGTGACCCACAACAAAATCTAAAACACAAAATTTAATTTAACGATTTGTTTACGGCTAAGCAAAACTACAATTTTCACACAAAACATTCATAACATTAAAAAAAAATATGATTATCTTCAAACAGGTCTCTGTCAGCAAACTGTATAAAAATAAAATTAAATAGAAAATAACAACAACATACACAGTTTAAGGAAAACTTGCATACTGGCAATTGATGGCAAAAAAATCATTTTTGGTGTAATACAGATTTTCATATTAAATATTTCTCAGTTCAACTATGCATACATCATTATCATACTTTGCTCTAACTTTAATATTTATTAAATTCAAAACAAAAGGATTATGTATTGATAATCTACAAGGAAATATTATATTACTTGTATAAGCTGCTGTATAAAAACTAATCTAGTGTTTTATACATAGAAAGGAATCATTTTGTACTTCAACATCATGAATGAAAAGACACACATGTTCAGACAATAGAAGTATTGGTTCATGTAAAAAAAATACTAGCCAAGATAAAGTCTCTTTACTCGCAATTTCAAACAGCTTGCACATACAATTGTTTTGAGCTTCGTTCTGAGAAAACAGGGCTTAATACATGTGCATAAAGTGTAATTGCAGACCTCACAGTCTAATCAGGGGCGTTACTTTAGAAAAGACTTTGTTTAAACAAAAAAGTCCATAAAGACAGAAAGTTCCCTAATGAGCCTGTGCTGACTACGCAGAAAATGACTGGAACAACAATTTATGCACATTCTTAAGCCAAGATTCCTAGAGAAAAACTCAATTTTGTCAGCTGATAAAACAAAAGTAACCAAACTCTTGCATCTATAGACACTGCTATGTGTCTCACCCTACTTCCTTACCACATCCTGTGATTGTGATTCGAATTGGGGGCTCATTTACGCTGTCTAAAGGGAAGTAATTATGTCATGAAACAGGCAAAAACACACCTTCAAAATGAGTATTGTCCCTTTGTAAATTTTAATCACTTTTTTCATGTACAGCAGAAAGATGAACCTAGCCAAAGATTGAAACAGTTCAATAAAAAAAGCAATAATTCAAATATATTTTACATAATTCAGGACTGAAAGCAATTAATAACTGGAGTTAAATAGGTTAAGAAAGAATTACAGAAAGCAGATAATTTATTTCAAGTCACACAGTAATTAATAGCTTGCTGTTTGCAGACATATGTAAGTTTACAACACTCTCACTTAAAAAAACACAACAGAAAAGCATATCATGCACAAAATTTAATTGCAACAGTTAAAGTTTATATTTTTTCTAATGACATATTTGCAAAGCAATCACATGAGCAAATACAATCAGCAACAACAATTAATAAATCATTGTATGTAAATAAATATCTTCGTCTTATTCATTATTTATTTGAATTATTACAATACCTACAATAGTTGAGCAGTTTATCAAAATATATAAATGCAAAAAGTTGAATTTGTTAAAAGTTAATCCTGTTTGAAAATACAACAGCCATCCTTTACCTACTGTTCCTAAGAATGTGCTTTTAGATTATTACTTATATAAATGACACATTATTCTCGCTGTGGGAAAATGTAGCTGAACGCATGTGCGTAAAGTATCGTCACAGATTAGCCTGTGCAGTCCACACAAATTAATCAGGGACAATACTTTCTGCCTTTTAGGAATTTTTGGTTTTAAAAGTATGTCTTGTTGAAACAAAAATCAAGTCTAGGCTTTAAGTGTTGTCCCTGATAAGCCAATGAGGACCCCACAGGCTAATCTGGGATGACACTTGACGCGCATGCGTTAAGACCCATTTGATCAGAACAAGGCTCGGTCTGTGCAGATTCCTGGTTATCCCCCAACATTCCTCCTATACTAAGCACTTCATACCTCTTCGTCTGAGAATGCTCTGATCCGACCGGCGCCCTGAACGCGGTCGCTGGCTCTTCCACACATCGGGCGCTTCAGTGTCCGACTCCTCGCTCGCGTCTACCATGACAACAATATTGCCATGACAACCATAGGATTTAGCTTTTGTTAAATACTGGGCATGGCATGGAATAATTGAGAATATTTAAAAACAAGAAGGCCAAGATGAGCCTAAAGATTGCTCTACTGAATATTGTTGTAATTGAGTAAGCAAAAAAGAGTTTAAGTCTGTAAAAACCATTGGATCAACAACACGATATATTGCAACTTTACATAACAAAAATTACACCTCAAAAACTTATCATTTGGAGAAGAATTCTTTGAATAAAGTTTGCGCTGTGCTAACAGTATATCTGGTGGGCTAAAAACACAAGATTATGTATCATTTGATGTTAGAACATTTACAAAAATAGTATATACCTATATTAAGTCTGATGTTAACAAATTTACTGGTCAACAAATATTAAAGCAAAACAGTGTTACATCCAAAGATAACAAGATAACAATAGTTTCATAACAATTAAAAAAAAATGAGTTTATTTAATAAAGGATGCTGTATATACTAAATTATAAGCATGCAGGTGAAAGGTGAATATATTATATCATTAATGTAAAAGTAATTAATAAAATAATAAAAGGCATAGATATAGGTTATGACCTTTCACACACTCAGCCATAAGGCATATCAGCACTCCATGGCTGTAAAATGTCTTCAAAAACATCAATGACATGAATTTCAATTGACTAAAGTACATCTCTGAACACAGAAAACTCTGAGACTGCAAAGAATTATAACATTCTTTATTGAAATTCTTTTAAGTAAGATATACCAGCAAGAAAATTGAAAACATAACAAATTTAACCACACACCTTTGTGTTTAAATAACATGCTTTGTTAATTATATTCTAAACTCTACACAACACTTGTATTGTCAATGTATTATTGTTATCTATCTTCAAAAGAAGATTCATTAGAAACAAAATGTAATTTATAGAAACATAGAAGTATTAGCAGGTTTACTTACCTATGGACCATAAATCTTGGAAATTTTTAAATTAAAAAGTAAACTAAGAATAAAAAGACATGAAAGTAATAAAGTCCTCCTAAATATTATGTTTTACATAATTTGTTAATATACATTTAATATTTTTAATATCAACACAACAATTTTGTAACATTTAAAATATTTAGCCATGTTAGATAAACCATTTTTTTGGTCATTTTACAGCATACTACAATTTATAAACCTAAAATTTAAGATATTGGGTGATTTATCAACATTAATACTAATGTTTTTTCTAAAAAAATTCTGCATTCATATATGCATACACAAAAAATCTACCTTTTTCAATTTTGCAGTCACTTGTTTTCAGTTAAAATAGTAGCAATAACGCCTGAGATTTAACCTTTCGCCACTCTGAAGCAAACTAGAAATTGCTATACAGTATACACAACCAGCATAAAACCAGAACAGCCTGCAAGTAACTCACAGTCTGTTCAGGTGTTATGCTCTTTGCTGCTCATAAGTACCTTTCGGTTGGCAAAGAAGGCTTTGAAACTTGTATCTAGTAAGAAAGATGTTAAATTTAATTTGCTTTTGGTTACGGACTACAAAGATGTGAAAGCATCTGAGTGGTTAAGGGTTAAAATGAAGCTTGAATGTTGTCTACCTATCATGGCAGGCGGCAGGACATTGGCGTCATGTATGTCCTGCACGCCTGTCTCGTACTGCCGCGCGGACAATTTGATGGCCTCCCCGACCTTGATGACCTCCCCGTCCGGCCCGTACACTATGCTACCCTTGCCGGACGCTACGTCACCATCTATTAAACTACCCGCTAGGAAAGAATAGTGGAAATAATGTGCAAATAAAACGTTAAAATAAGCCTTCCTCTTGGTAAACTGGGCTTAGTTCATATGCTTAAAGTGTCATACCAAAAAGCCTCTGCGCACTGCACAGGCTTAACTGGGATGGCACTTGACACACATGCATTAAGCCCAGTTTTCCCCCAACTTGACTCAAATTATAAGCAGGTGGTCACAAAACTCTGTATGCAGTTGCTGAAAACTTATTTCTGTTTGTCCGAGAAGTTCAAAAATGCCTTTTAAATCTTGTTTAAGGTATCTTTATTTAGAAATTTGTAGAAAGTCTGTTGCTCATTTGCATTAGCATGAAGAAACTTACATTATTTTACATAGATCATGCAAGTTTTGAGGCATTTAACAGTTTCAGCAAATACATACATGGGTTTGATGACTACGATATTTCAAAAACTGTGTGTGAAATAAGATGTTTTATAAAACACATAATCTTGCTTTATTGATTAATATTTGCATACAATCGGGGATATAAATATGCATGAGTATGCATTATGTATGCATGTGTTTCCTTATTAACGTATTTTTTATAACTTTCATTTTAGATAAATTTCCAGATTGTTTGATTGGCTGCTTTGTTAGTGACTTGCAGTCTGTAACCACACAACGTTTTTGAAAACTTACAGGGACCTTTTCTCAGATTTGCAAAACGTTTCATTAATTCCTTGCTATTATGCCACAATGACCATGTTGTTCACATCATGGATAATTTGGTTCCAAAACACCACGGTTGAATCATGAAAAAGGCTCATTTTTCAATTGTTTATTTGTTACATGATTTAATCATTTTTTATTTATTTCCACAAATAAATGTTTTTGCTTTAGATTCGTTTGATGACATTTGTTGAAATAAAAATCTTGGAACAAGTCCCCACAATAGTGCATGCATATAAATAAGCTCTGAGTTTAATTAATTTAAGACAACAACCATTAATGCTAGATTCAACATCCAATCTATACAATACAATAGGTAGAAAACCATACAACACAGAAATGTCACATAGATTTTAAAGTGCTTCATAACCTACCTTTTTCTTAAAAAAAGTCCAATTATATAACGGGATGTATAGCTCAAATTACAATTTGCTCAAAGGATATTTTGATGTGTAGCAAAATACCAAAATGTGTTATTTAAGTTTAAAAAATGATTAATTTTATATTTTCTATTTACATCTATTAATTTAGTTTGTGATTATGCTGTGTCACTGTACCTTCTACTTAAATAAATATTTCTAGTGTGTATTAATTGCTTGCAGTGCATTAAGTTACTCAAAATGTTTTTAAAATAATGGGGAATAAAAAGTTTTCCATTCTTTGCGAATGGTTTAGATATTAAAATAACACTACTAGTCTAAAAGTCACTTTGGGAAAACATGGTGAAACACATAATGTGTAAATTGACATCCCAGGCTAGACTATGCAGTCTGCACAGGTTAATCAGGGATGCCACTTACCGCTTTTATGGAAGTTTAAGTTTTAAAGAAAGTCTTTTTTAAAGGAAAATCCAACCAAGGATACCCAATCCCTGAGTAGCCTGTGTGGGCTTATATCTGTGACAACACTTAACACATGATGAATTATATTAAGCCTCGTTTTTCCAGAGAAAGACTCAATTATATAGAGAATAATAGGTTGGTGACGTGGATGGAGAATGGTTATCTGGCAAGTCGGAGGAAGTTATCGGGTGAGCCGAAGGTGAACCCGATAAGATCCTCCGACGAGCCAAATAACCATTCTCCATCCACGTCACCAACCCATTATTCTATTTATCCTGTCACATTTACAACATACGTTGAAATGTTTCTAAAATATATAGTTTTCCAGTATTTTGTGTTTAAATAATTAATATGGGAAAGACACGCCGCAGAAAAAACATTGTGACGTCACGTCATGCAAAATGCTAAGGCTAGCTTCCGTCTTGTTAAACAACACAGAAATCGAGTCAATCATTTTTAATTCAATACACAAAGACGAAATTATGCTGTAAAAATAATAATTTTTAAACAAACAGTACTTTACATGTATGTTGTAATTTTTTTTCATTGAAAACAAGCATATTTATGCGCATGCGCGGACAGCAACTGACGGATATTCAAGGTCACGTGGTCATCTCGCCTAATATCTTTTGGGATATTAGGTCACCTGGTTATCGGGCTGATTTAAAGGCATGTGACAGGATAAATTGAAATACACTGTCAGTTTAATATAAAACCATGACAATTGATATATTTCAAATCTTCTTAAACATTCAAATATTATATTGTTTTATGTCAGCATAATCTCTTTATAATTATTTGATTATGAATTCAGCAAGAAACAGAAACAATAGTTTATGTTTTTGTTTTCTTTTGTTTTTATTGCTGTTTTTGTTACAATAGTAACATTTTGTTTAAACTGTTGGTAACTTAATAGTTCTGGTGAGAGTGCAATATTAGGCCTAGACTGCAGATGTGAGTCCATTTCTAGAGACATACCCTTCTCAACAACTTTGGAAAGTTTACTTCTGGATTTTTTTCTCTTTTGTGGCTTAGTGGGAGACGCAACTTGTGTGATTCGAAACGTGTTCACAACATCTGCACAGATCAATTAATAGATACAGTTCTGCTAAAGCAAAATATGTGATAGAATCTAGATGATTCCAAAATTAACTTGGATTTAATGAAATTAAGGTCATCAAATTAAAAACAAAAAATTCACATTTGTAATAATGACACAAACTTCATCTACGCATAGAAAATGTTTTTGTCACATAATTTCAAGTACAATCTGTGCAAGTTACAAGTTGGTGTGAACATTCCAAATATCAAATATATAATTTTCATTGCAGTATCTGCAAATATGTTGTATAATTAGGAATATGAACTTCAGAGAAATACATATATTTTGTGTGAGACACTGAACTTGATCAGCAAAGTAGGATATTAACAATATATTTTTTATATATATATTTTCAATAGTTTAAATTCAAAAGAGTTCAAAGAACCTACCAAGCCAATTACCCATACTGGATTTTACACACATGACATATAATATGCACAAACCATTCAATGAAAACCCTTGAGGGAAGTAATAGATAGAGGAGGAACAAATACATCTCAGAATGCTAAGTAAAGATTGTTCATTCAAGGACCCCAAACAACCCATTTCTATGCAATATACATAATAAAATGTACATCCCAATACAAGAATATACTGAATGAGCATCTTTCTGTAAAAACATGACTATATGCATGTGCGCAAAAGTGACCAACCAGATTAGCCCTTGCAGTCGGACTAGCTAATCAGGGATGACACTTTCCGCTTAGACTTGATTTTCGCTAAGAATAGACTTCTTTTAAACAAAAATTTCCATAAAAGCTGAAAGTGTCTTCCCTGATAAGCCTTTGTGGACTGAACACCCTAATTTGAGACAACACTCCACTCTCATGCAATAAGCCCCTTTTTTCCAGAATGATGCTAAAATAAATGTACACACTATTCAATGGAAACCCTTGAGGAAATGAGAAGAGGAGGAACAGATACATTTCAAAATTATAAGTAAAGATTTTCAAGACCTCAACATCCCATTTCTATGCCATGAATTATATACTAGTACCCCAACACAAGAAGTTATCGCGTTTAGAAGGACTACCAAACAGAACTTACAAACTGAGTTTTGATGGTGCCACGAGATTCGTTTTCCGCTTGTGGGTGTGGCTTGGGACCAAGATTTTACACTTAATTTAAAGGGGGGAGCAGACGAGAGGGAGAGGGGTTTGACACCCAGTTTTGTGACTGACACACTAGTCCCAGGTGTCAGTGAATCTGTGCTGGGTTTTGACATAGAGTCACATGTTGTCTGGGAAATTGCGCTCTTTCTTTTACCAAATTTGGGCAGAAATATGGGATTTGGAAAGACGAATGTTTTCACAGATTCCTCATCCGAATGCATGGAGGCTAAAGGTTCAATATAAATGTGTACAGGACTTGACTGGTAACTGTGTACAGGGCTTGATCGGTAACTGCTTTGGTAAGCTGGTTGGTATGTATCAGAAGTGATCTGCGTCAAGTCATTAAGACTTAGGGAGCGAAACATGCTTGACCTTGACTTCATTGACACAGGAAGCGTCACGGAGGGGGTGATGCCGTGAAGCTCAGAAGAGTTGGCGGTTGTGAAGGTTCTGAAGGATTTAACCCTGAAGGTTTTCAAGGGCGAGTGTAACGCTGCAATTTCCCTTGCTGGGTCACCAGACATGAAGGATTTTGATTTTAAGGATTGGAACGACTCCAATTCTTTGATTCTGTCACTAGAAAGATCTTTAATATAATTTGAATTTTCATTTGAATGCCTGCTTTTTGTGAATTTTTCAAATTTTTCATGGGTATCAGGAGACAATCGTTCAAGAATAGTTGTCAAAGCTTCATCTGCATCGATTTCATCAAAAGGAACAATTTTCAAAGGATCTAACTTGTCGACTGATTTTTCATCATCGATTTGGTTAATATCAGTAGGAATTGTCACTTCAATGGGGTCCCCTTTTGAGGGGCGGGATTCAGGCGTTGTTAGGGGCCTTGCAGGAGATTGTGGGATATCTTCAGACAGGGCAGACTTTTGTTGAATATCTGCCCGGGAAAGTTTAATTGCCATTAGGGATTGATTGGTTAATGAGTTGATAGGAGGGAGTGATCGGGCTGAGGGGACATTCTGTTTGCCAACACCCACTTTGGAATACCCTGAAACTATTCACATAAAAAGTTATTAATTTTATTTATCAAACGGCTACTTATGTTTCACCTGTTATGTGAAAACTATTCAAATAACTACTGATGAATGGATTATGCCCTAATACTTACTTATGTAGCATTATTCTGGGAAACAGTGGCTTAATGCATGTGCATAAATGTCATAATAGATTAGCCTGTGCAGACTTCACAGGCTAAACAGGCCCAACACTTCATGCACATGAATTATGCCCAGCTTTCCGAGAGTGTTCCTAAATAAAAGAATCCCTTTAAGTAGGATGGGAAACTGTTAGGATTTTTTTTTAGTTTTTTTGTAAAAGAAAAATCTATTTTTAGTACATCCAGTTGAATTCTATGTCTGTATATCAAAAGAAGTTAAGTAAACTTTATGGTTTTTAATAACAATAATAATAATGAAATATTAACTTAAATTTCTTTAAAATGAAGGATTTTATTTTTGTGGTAACATGTAATTATTAAGACATGCAGCATTCACAATGTTCAAATAACGTGTACCACCTAAAAAAAATAAAGCTCTGTTAAATTTCTTTTCTAACAGATTCTCTTTCTGAATAAACTCTTTTAAAATGAATGCCAAAACAAAGTATCTCTTGATCAAGTCTGCTTAGATATACAATGTTTTCTGTTCTATTCATCAAAATAAACATACATTTACATACAAGATAAAGCTGAAATAATAATGTGTACAATTAAAGATAATAGCATGTGATACAATATTAATATCATACATTTCTTATTTAATTGTATAATATTGAATAATATGTCACAATATTCCATACATTTTGTGCAAGCAAATGAACCCCTTCATAGAAACAACAATTAAAGATACAATACTTTACAACATACCCTTACAATGCACAATTACTATAATACTAAATATATTTACAAAAATAAAGTGGTATAATTGGTAAAATATCTATAATCTCTTACAACATATAATACCAGAATACAACAGCAATACAAACATGCCTACATTCACAAAAACCAGTCTTTTACCCTTAGTTGAATTACAGTTGTTTCCATCCTCTACTCATTAACTAACTCCAGGAATCAATTTGATAGAAATAACTTCTTGGCTGCCATAATGTCAGCAAATTTTTTGCCATATTGTCAGAGTTATGGCCCTTTTATACCACATAGTCAGATAATTGGCTTCTCCTTCACAGTCATTGAGTCAAAGTATTGACAATTACTAGCCATATCACCCTATCAAGTATTGGACATTACATGCCATAAGAAAAGAGTACTGCCCCTTACTGCTCAAATTAGCCAGAATTCTGCCCTTGTGTGCTTTGATTAGCCAGAGTACTCCCCCTTACTGCTAAAATTAACCAGAATTCTGCACTTATACGCTTTGATTAGCCAGAGTACTGCACCATACTGCTAAAATTAACCAGAATTCTGCACTTATACGCTTTGATTAGCCAGAGTACTCCCCCTTACTGCTTAAATTAACCAGAATTCTGCACTTATACGCTTTGATTAGCCAGAGTACTCCCCCTTACTGCTTAAATTAACCAGAATTCTGCACTTATACGCTTTGATTAGCCAGAGTACTCCCCCATACTGCTAAAATTAACCAGAATTCTGCACTTATACGCTTTGATTAGCCAGAGTACTCCCCCTTACTGCTTAAATTAACCAGAATTCTGCACTTATACGCTTTGATTAGCCAGAGTACTCCCCCTTACTGCTTAAATTAACCAGAATTCTGCACTTATACGCTTTGATTAGCCAGAGTACTCCCCCTTACTGCTTAAATTAACCAGAATTCTGCACTTATACGCTTTGATTAGCCAGAGTACTCCCCCTTACTGCTTAAATTAACCAGAATTCTGCACTTATACGCTTTGATTAGCCAGAGTACTCCCCCATACTGCTAAAATTAACCAGAATTCTGCACTTATACGCTTTGATTAGCCAGAGTACTCCCCCTTACTGCTAAAATTAACCAGAATTCTGCACTTATACGCTTTGATTAGCCAGAGTACTGCACCATACTGCTAAAATTAGCCAGAGTTCTGCCCCTTATGTGCTTTAATTAGCCAGAGTTCTGCCCCTTATGTGCTTTAATTAGCCAGAGTTCTGCCCCTTGTGTGCTTTGATTAGCCAGAGTACTCCCCCTTACTGCTTAAATTAACCAGAATTCTGCACTTATACGCTTTGATTAGCCAGAGTACTGCACCATACTGCTAAAATTAGCCAGAGTTCTGCCCCTTATGTGCTTTAATTAGCCAGAGTTCTGCCCTTATGTGCTTTAATTAGCCAGAGTTCTGCCCTTATGTGCTTTAATTAGCAAGAGATCTGCCCCTTACTGCTAAAATTAGCCAGAGTACTCCCCCTTACTGCTAAAATAAGACAGATTTCTGCCCTCGTGTGCTTTGATTAGCCAGAGTACTGCCCCTTACTGCTAAAATTAGTCAGAGTTCTGCCCTTTATGTGATTTAATTAGCCAGAGTACTCCCCCTTACTGCTAAAATTAGACAGATTTCTGCCCTCGTGTGCTTTGATTAGCCAGAGTACTGCCCCTTACTGCTTAAATTAGTCAGAGTTCTGCCCTTTATGTGATTTAATTAGCCAGAGTCTGCCCTTATGTGCTTCAATGAGTCAGAGTTCTGCCCTTACGTGCTTTAATTAGTCAGAGTATTTGCTAAAATTAGCCAGAATACTGTACTTCATTTCTTAAATTAGCCAGAGTACTGTCCCTTATTGATCAATAGCAAGAGAATAAGCCCTTTCTTACAAAAATAAGCCAGATGATTCATTGCCATGTGACCAGATGATTACCCCTGATATGCCATTTTTAAACAGTGTGTGATCAATTCCTTTATTACATAAAGATATGCAGCAATACATGCTATGTCATACTTTTATATATCTTCTCACTTTCTGCTTAACAGTTGAATAACCCATGTTTTGCCCATCTTTTTTATCTTATAGTTTATGAAAACACAATTTTCTTTATTTATAGAAGTAAATAGCCCACTTAGAAGAAATCTGCTATACATGTAATATACCAAACATGATTTCCCATAAGCAAACTGGCCCATTGTTTTACAAAATCATATAACATGCAGTACATGACTGGTTTGCACTTACATGCCTTCCTGGACCCGTGACTACGTAGGCTCTGCTGGCTCCCCTTCCACTGTGGCTTGTGTACAGCCGGTAACCAGCCTGAAGAGTGGGTACTTCCTGGGCCCACACTTTCACTGCTGGACATCAGACCATGTGCACCCAGCACTTGACCTATATAGGAATACATATAGGATATCAGACCATGTGAATCCAGAACCTGACCTTAATAGGAATACACTATATGACATTAGACCATGTGCACCCAGCACTTGACCTAAATAGGAATACATATAGGACATCAGACCATGTGCACCCAGCACTTGACCTAAATAGGAATACATATAGGACACCAGACCATGTGCACCCAGCACTTGACCTAAATAGGAATACATATAGGACATCAGACCATGTGCACCCAGTACTTGACCTTAATAGAAATACATATAGGACATCAGACCATGTGCACCCAGCACTTGACCTTCATAGGAATACATATAGGACATCAGACCATGTGCACCCAGCACTTGACCTTTATAGGAATACATATATGACATTAGACCATGTTCACCCATCATTTGACCTATATAGGAATACATATAGGACATCAGACCAATTGTGCATCCATCATTTGACCTATACAGGTATATAGGACAGGTAATTACTCTATGTTTTTGGACACTCTAAGTTTTCGGACACCCCTTTTTTTAGCAAAGATAATTATTTTTCATGACTCTTAATTTTCGGACATACGAGTTTTCGTCCATAATTAATGTCTCTAATTTTCGGACAGTATATTTTACAGCGCTATTTTACCAAATTTTGGTCCTGTTTTCGATATATAATGACACTACGATCATGGGGTTTTACAACCAGATTAACATCATAAAACATGGCAGGTGCATGCCTGAGGGCAACAGACCATTACATTTGCATTATTGGGTAAACAACCTTGTAAACTGGTATTAAACAATGGTTTCGGCCGACAGCATAAGCGTTATGACAATTACCAGGGGTAGTGCCAATTTACAGTTCAATTACCTACTGCAGTTGTACTACACCTTCTCAGTAAAATAACTATGACAAATACTAAACGCTTCAAAGTGTGATGCACCCTATTGCAAGTTTTACGAACAATTGAAGGTGTTAGACAACAACTATTGGAAATGAACAAATAAAGAAATCATAGTTTGCTTTTTTATTGAGTTAATTACAGGTTCATACTAGCGAGGATCGGTATATCACATGCTCATCTTTCACAGAACTTGTTGGTTAAAGTACAACCTTGTAGTTACTTTCTGTCACATAAATTAAGCATTTAAATTATTTAAAATGCAGTGCAAACATATATAACTGTAATTTATACTAAACGGCATGGTATTTTACAAGCGCGTGCTATTACCGGTAGTCGTTGATACAATTGACGCTATTTTCGGACACTGAAATTTTGACTCTAAGTTTTCGGACACCTGTATTTTGTGAATATTTTTTGTATCTAAGTTTTCGGACATGAACAAAAATAATTATTTTTAAGTGTCAAAAAACAAAGAGTAATTACGGTAATCGGATTTAAGGAGTCCAAGGACTCCTAGCTTTTGAAATTTAGGAGTCCGGACAGATTTCAAGGAGTCCAACAATTGAGACACTTTTTTATATCATATTTTTGGCTAATAACACATGTCAATCCATGATATGTTAAATTGTTATTGTATGTTTGTTTTCAGATCAAAGTTGTAATTGACTGCTGTTCAATCAATATTTGTTATATCACATTGCAAAATATTTAACGCATTCTAGTAATATTTAAGTTTATAATTTACTTAATTATTGTAAGTTTTCAACACATACTATTTTGTATTATGCATTTAGATTGCTTGTTTAACCTTGACATAAGGGTTAAAAAACATTCTCGGAGCCTTCTGTTTTGTTAGTATCATAGTTAATAAATCACATCGTAAGGGTGTAACAACCCTATATTTCTCATTTCCTTATATATATTCTTTATATTTCCAAGGACGTGGAAAGTGGGAAACACAATATAATTCTAATTTTATTTTAATTTCATCATTGGATTTAAACACCATGAAAACATGTTTAGACAATATTTTGCATGCAAAGCACAATATCCACAAGGATTACACCCTGTTGCCAATTTCATCAGTCTCTTATAATCAGTAACTTGCCACGATTTTATCATGGAGGAGTACACAGTAGAAACCCGGATCAGTGTGGTTGGTATGACAATTGCCTACAAACTGCAATCAACGACTGAAATCATCTATTGATAGTGACACGGGTCATTCACGCTCAAAAGATTCACAGTGATGATGATCTTCAGTACCCAATGGGGCCATAAAAGGTATATATTTTAAAAAAAATCGGGTATTGTGATGATTATTCTTATAGTTATGAGAAACTGTTTGGCAAAGCTACATTTGTAGTTTACTACTAGTCCATATAAACGTGCTCCCAGATCCTTTGATGATTTTTGCTATGGCGGCTCTCAGCAACCCTAAATTGGGTTATCAGTGAAAAAAAATGGCCACGATCATTTCATAGTTTGCATGTTCCCCTATTACTACACGCTCAGACAGTGACAGGGAACCAAAATAAATAATTTCCTATTCTTTTGTTTTTGTCCATGTGTTCCAGCAGAATGATTTGAGTCACATTTTTTGGATTCACAAAAGTTCTGACATTCTGATCTGGCGAAACAAATAAGGAAATCAACTGATTTTTTTTTTATTCAAAGATGATTTTAAAGGAGTCCGATGGACTCCCCTGACGAAAAAACAAGGAGTCCGAGTCTCATTTTAAGGAGTCTCAAACTCCCTGACTCCTGTTAGTGTCGAACGCTGTATAAAGGAATACATATAGGAAATTAGACCATGGGCACCCATCACTTGACCTATATAGGAATACATATAGGATATCAGACCATGGGCACCCATCATTTGACCTATATAGGAATACATATATGACATTAGACTATGGGAACCCAGCACTTGACCTTAATAGCAATACATATAGGACATCAGACCAAGCGCACCCAGCAGTTGACCTTAATAGGAATACATATAGGACATCAGACCATGTGAACCCAGCACTTGACCTATATAGGTATATATATAGGACACCAGACCACGTGCACCCAGCACTTGACCATAATAGGAATACATATAAGACATCAGACAATGTTCACCCATCATTTGACCTATATATGAATACATATAGGACATAAGACCATGGGCACCCAGCATTCAACCTATATAGGAACACATATAGGACATCAGACCTTGTACACCCAGCACTTGACCTATATAGGAACACATATAGGACATCAGACCATGTACAACCAGCACTTGACCTATAAATGAATACATATAGGACATCAGACCATGGGCACCCAGTAATTGACCTATACAGGTCTACATATAGGACATCAGACCATGTCCACACAGCACTTGACCTATATAGGAATACATAATAGGACATCAGACCATGGGCACCCAGCATTTGACCTATATAGGAATACATATAGGACATCAGACCATGGGCACCCAGCATTTGACCTATATAGGAATACATATAGGACATCAGACCATGTGCATCCATCATTTGACCTATATAAGAATACATATAGGACATAAGACCATGGGCACCCAGCATTTGACATATATAGGAATACATATATGACATCAAACCATGTGCACCCATCATTTGACATATATAGGAATACATATAGGACATCAGACCATGTGTACCCAGCACCTGACCTATATAGCTATACATAGAGGGCTTCAGATCATGTGCACCCTGCATTTGACCTATATAGGAATACATATTGGACATCAGACCATGTGCACCCAGCACTTGACCTTCATAGGAATACATATAGGACATCAGACCATATGCACCCAGCACTTGACCAGTATAGGTATACATTATAGGACATCAGACCATGACCATATGCACCCAGCACCTGACCTATATAGGAATACATATAAGCCTCTCTCTGGAACACAGGGCCTAATGCATGTGTGTAATTTGCCATCACAGATTAGCCAGGGCAGTCCACACAGGCTAATCAGGGAAGACACTTTCTGCTTTGGTGGTATATTTCATTTAAAGGAATTCTCTGCTTATCGAAAATACAGATTAAGTAAACTTCACAGGCTTATCTGGGCCGACACAGTCTAAGCACATGAATTAAGCCATGTTTATACAAGGCTATGATAATATGGAAGATTAAGTCAATAGTACCTAACTTATATATAGGAATACATGTAGACCATTATGAAAGTCATTTAAACTTAATTCATTATAGGTATACATATATAAAAGATTACACTATGCAAGTCATTAGAACCTAACTTATATAGGAATATATTATAGATTAGTATGCATTTCAATATAACCTAACTTATATATTGTAATACATATAAAAGATTATGCAAGTACTTTATCTTTTAATTTAAATGCTAAAGCACCGCCCCTAAATTCCCACAATATATGAGCTACTTAACCCATAGGCTAAAAATATAGGAAACAAAACACACATAAAACACACATATATGAATTGTTTAGTCAATGATGGAGCTTATTCTAAGAAAATACAGCCGTATGAACACGCTAATCTCTTCTTAATATAAAACTTTTGATAGACTCAACTGAATCTATACCGCCTACTTCTTTCTTTTCTCCACACCATAATATTCTGAAACCACTTTTTTTCAGTTATAATTGTTAGAAATTACATTTTCAAACATCTATATCTATCAGTTTGTATGACTGTAAAATGTATGTTTTCAGAAATAAAATGTTATGAAAAAAAAAGATTATGCAAGTCATAAGAATTTTATTTATATAAGAATACATTATAGAATATTATGAATGTCAATAGACCCTAAATTATACAGAATACTACTTAAACTTTCTTAATTAAATAAACAATAAGGAAAATACACATATTTGTTTAAAAAAATATTACTTCAAAGTTATTATAATAAAGTATAACATGTTTACATAAAAGGAACATTTTACCCTTTGTGTGATCTCGTTTTAGTTGTTCTAAATACATGATTTTCCATTTTGCGTACAATGCCTTCATTTTCTCTTTTAGTATCACTTTTCCTGTTATGACACTAAATTTGACTAGTACAAATCAAAGATTTACTTCTATTTTATAAACATTTGTATTTTCATAAATCCTGCACGACCAAATATATATTTGGAAAATTATTATGTCACTAACAGCATTATCAAGCCAGTTATTCAATATCATAAAACAAAATTCAACTTGGAGCAAAGTTCTTGAATTGCACAGCATACAAACTGACATATTTTTTATGTAAAAGAATTATAAGACAATGTATTTCAAGAGCATCAAAATCAAAAGTCTCATTTACGAAATTCAAGCAACCTTTTTCACAAATAAATCTCTCATGCTATTTGTCAAATAACTTTTAAACAATAAAGGGAGGTCACTGATCGAGTAACAGAATAATTAAACCCACAAGTTTATGACATTTCAAGATGGATTTATGATCACTTGTTTGATATGAGTGTATTTTGTGGAAGTGTAACTCAACCACAAATAGCCAAGTTATCAATGAAAGTTGTTAAGGTATGTTTCTTTAAGAATATCACAAATAATTCTCTTTTTTTAACAATAAATTTAAATTTATGCTGCAGAAGTTGAATCAAATCAAAGTTTGATAAAAAAAAATATATAGTCACAAAAATAAGGAACTGAGATTTTGAAATGTACTATTCTAAGGTACTCTGTCCACCCCCATTTAACCTTGGTCAAAATATGTCAATTGATGGCACATGCAAACATCTGTATATACTTCTGTGCATGTGTTTAAGTACAGCATACATAGAAATCAATGTAATTGTATTCTTACATATTTCTGCATCCATGTTATTACAAGACATTTAAAGCTGAAATGTGGAACATCTTGATTAGATGCTTATTAACACAAGAGATGTGTTTGTCAGAAACACAATGTCCCCTACTGCGCCGCTTTGATTTTTTTTACCTTTGACCTTGAAGAATGACCTTGACCTTTCACCGACGGACTTACAGACAGTTCAACTGCTATATGCCACCCTACCAGGGGCATAAAAAGTGCTGTTATTACAGAATTGCATGTGATAGACTTTGTTGATGTTCAAACTTTGAAGTATTAACTCTTTGTGTACATAATAAGTAACAACATATTTAAGTTTTCCATAATTTCCTCCACTTTAATATTACATACATGCCATACGTCCCGGATTGTCCGGGACAGTCCCGGAAATGAAGAACTTGTCCCGCTGTCCCGGAAATCTGTCAAATGTCCCGGAATTTACAAAATCCATATATACATGTACCTTATCTTAGGCTTAACTGCACCTCGAATCTGTGTTTATCTGCAGCGTCTCCATGACAATGCCTACCCGAATAGGCAGACTACGCTACGTGTCAAAATCGATCAATTAACAGGGGTCCTGTTATCATATCGATTGTCTCACGTTCGCGGTCAAACCGAAAAGGCGGCATTGTTTAATGTGGTTGTTAATTGACTTTAATCTACTACGTCATTATTTCCCGCTGCGTAAGGGCAAAGGATAGTTGTTCACACATCTGAAGTCCAACATCGCTGATTAAAAAATTAAAAGCAGTTTATGTTCGCACGTTTAACCGACAAAGAAGTTGAGTAAAAAAGTAAGCATATATAAAGGCTCTAGGAGAACTGCCCCCCCAAAGATTTTTCACTGGGCGCAGAACTGCCCCCTCACTGTTTTTGTATAGGGCGGAGAACTGCCCCCCTGCTGATTAATAAGGGGCGGAGAACTGCCCCCCTGTCAGAATTGATGACCCGGAGAAGTGCCCCCTAATTAAAGAAATAGCGGTGATATATAAAGCGAGTATTATAATGACAATAACGCCAGTAACTTTCTTGCTATTATGTATGGAAATTGAGTGAAATTTCAAAAGTAATATAAAGTTGTACAAGTAATAAAAGTTATAAAACGGCATAAAATACCTACCTCGGCATGGACGTCGTCACGTCGCCAACTTGATAATCACGTGATTTTCGTCAATGTGAACAAAGAAAAACAAATAACTTTTTGCTAATAAAAAGTTTTCGCGGCTGAATTATTTGAAATAAATAAATTGCTTATAAATTCAACTTCACTTCACTTTTTTCTTCAAGTCAGCTAAATTATTGCCTTTGCCTTGCCTATTAATTTACTTTTTTATATGTCAATTAACTTTTTTTCCATGGGTCAATACTATCTTTATAATGTAAATTAATTCCAATGTATCTTTTCCTCCATAAGTACCGAGTTGCACGTCTATATTTAGTTGCAACACATTGCCAGTATTAACACGCACGCGTTTCCTGTGTGGATCTCGACTATGTTTCGCGCTCTTATTAAAACACGACTTTTACAAGGCATTCATGTATAGTGAGTGGTGCAGATGCGTACCAAGAGCCTTAAACAGTATTATCACATGCCTCTAGACAATTTGTGTTATTCAGTTCGAAAAATGGTAATATACTTGTACTGAAATTAAATTGTTACCGGATAAAATGTGTACGGCGATAACGTAAAATTACCCGTAAGTATTGTTTTCACTACGTAACTAATAACTAATATGACACCGGGGGGCAGTTCTCCGCCCCTACAGATTTGATGGGGGGGGGGGGGGCAGATATCCGCCTACTAAATTCTGACAGGGGGCAGTTCTCCGCCCCTACCGATTTGATGGGGGGGCACCTCTCCGCCACCTTTAAAATAAGGGGGCAGTTCTCCGGGGGGCAGTTCTCCGGGAAGGCACTTCTCCGGATACCATATATAAACGTCATCCTGTCCGGATTTTAAGTTGACGATCTACCGGTACTGTTTTGTTGTATTCGTTTTAATATGATTGGTTGTATGTATTGTGAATTGATTTTAGTTGACGATCTAACGGTACTGTATTGTTGTATTTTTTATTATATAAATGTTATAAATGAATAAAGGCGTATCAACAGCTACGCGTTACACACCGGTCTTAATAACAATAACGCAGTGACGTCACCATCTATGTTTAGAACGCTTACACTGAAAACACGTGGCTTGTATCTAGTAACGGAAGTAGTAATGTTTAATTTGACGTTAATAGATCAAGTGTATTTCGGATAGGCTTTCGAACTTTTGCAATTAACGATGCGAAACAAAAAAAAACGTACCAAATAATGCATATGTCTATAAATATCGCTACATTTTATACATGTCCCGGAAAATCGGCAAAAGTCCCGGACAATTTAACTCAATGTCCCGGAATTGGTCTGAAAAATTATGGCATGTATGAATATTACAATTTACATTTTCAGTCATGTAAACTAAACATGAACAAAAATATCAGAATTAATTGAATTATTTTACTATATTCTACAAAAATACTGGTTACAGATAACTTTAATTGCCAATGCCCGTAAATCATGTAAATGAAACACATAATTGATAAGTTTGAAATATTTATATCTGATGTTGATAAAGAGATATGTACATACATGTTGCACAAAACACCTACATTTCTAAGAACAAAGTGGCTTTTTTCTTCTTTATGGCATCAGAGTTATGGCCCATAGTAAGTTACCATAAATATATTATTACAATGATTCTCATTTTTATTACCAAGTACACTGTTGAACAATGATAATGCCCTTAAGTTTAAGTCTAAATTACTCATATATATGGAAAACAATTAAGGCATCAATGTCGATGGTTAAGTTGGGTCACGTTAAAACATACATTTCTTTTGCTTTGGCCTTAACAATTAAAAGACCAACCTCTGCATTTCTCTTAAGAGTTGAACAGTACTTCAACACAATTATTTCACACACAGGTATCAAAAACCCATTAAAATTTATAACAGTGTAAATTGATGGTACTTCAAATATTCAAGAATTCTTTTAAATCATTTAATTATCACTCAAACACTTGAGAATTTAGGAATAATGATATGACACAGTTTATTGCAGTAAGTTTTTCACTTTGATTGTTGTGCCTTAGATGAAGAGTATCTAAAAATCTTATCAGATATTTGTATGAATTTACATCAAATCAGTTATGCCAGTTGTCCTTATGTCCATTTACCTCTGTGACAATGTATAAACGCTGAAAATGTCTTTGGTACAATTTCAAACTATGCTCTTTGTTTTCACTAATTATACCACTTCTTCACACTGTAAATGCCACTTGCTTTAACTAGTTATGCCTTTTGTTTAAATTAATTATACCATCGTTTAATGACAGCATTTTTTTCCTATTTCTTTACAGTACCCGTCAAAGGCACTTTCCCAATCAATGAAAACTTACTAAAGTCCCAATTATTATTGCCATCAGAAAAAATTGCATAAAAAATTGCTGAAAAATATTTAAAACTGTTTTACCTTCCAGATCCACGCTATGGGCTGACACGCGTGCTTTCCGCTTGTCTTGTTCCCGTTTCTTCCTCTCCTCATCCCTGTTTGACCTCTGACCTTCCACCTGCCTCTCAATGACCCTGTGACCTGCCCAGCCTTCCTCTTCCTCCTCTGAAAGGTCAAGGTCAGTTGTTTTAAGACCTGACATGGCTCTTAATTTAAGACACACTATTGAAACATTTCAATACATTTTTTGCGATGCTTTGCTTTTGAAATTCGGTCAATTAAGAACCATCTTTAGATTCTTAAATAGTGTGCAATATATAAAAAATGAGCCTCGCTCTGGAAAAACAGGGCTTAATGCATGTGCATAGCGTCGTCCCTGATTAGATTGTGCAGTCTGCACAGACTAATCAGAGACAAAACTTTTCGCTTCAACTGGATTTCCACTAAGAGACTTCCTTTTAAAAATCACATAAAAGCCGTAAGTGTCATCCCTGATAAGTCTTTTCGGACTGCATAAGATAATCTGAGACAGAACCATACTTACATGCATTAAACCTTGTGTTTCAAAATTGAGGCTCATTTTTTATGAAATAGTCACACATTTTAGGAAATATGATTTATAAAACTTCAATAAAGAACTTTGTAGGTTAAGGTATAACACATGTTGTTAATATTTTATCAAATCTTCAATATCTTTTAGTAGATATATACTAGATTTTTTTATATTATTACATGTATTATCAAGCATACTGTTTAGTATTCTCTAGGACACTTCTGTTTAAAAGTGACTTTTTTCAAAAACAACTATCATAGTATTATCCGAAATTATCATCGTTCTATACCAATTTCATGTACACATAATATTAATAAAGAAAGAAAAGCAGAATTTACTAAAAATGACAAGGTAAGGGATGTTAAGATATCAATATAATCAACATGACTTGAGAACAAAAAGGTGTCCAGACTCAACACTCAAAGATATTTCTACAAACTAAATGAGAAGATTTTAAATAATAGAATAATCTTTTTGGTCCTGTTTTATGATTGATAGACACAATTATTAATCTGACTTTTAAGTTCATAGAAAATAGGAGCAAGAAAAAAGGTTATACTTTATTCGAAATGGAGAAAATGTTAGAAAAACAAACGAAGTGCATGATTGCTTCAACTAGATCTCATAATAATCTCTCCACAATCTGCATAACAACCACACAATATAAGTCTTTCTGCATAACAAGCACACATTTTAAGTCTTTCTGCATAACAAGCACACATTTGAAGTCTTTCTGCATAACAAGCACACATTTGAAGTCTTTCTGCATAACAAGCACACATTTTAAGTCTTTCTGCATAACAAGCACACATTTGAAGTCTTCTGCATAACAAGCACACATTTGAAGTCTTTCTGCATAACAAGCACACATTTGAAGTCTTTCTGCATAACAAGCACACATTTGAAGTCTTTCTGCATAACAAGCACACATTTTAAGTCTTTCTGCATAACAAGCACACATTTTAAGTCTTTCTGCATAACAAGCACACATTTTAAGTCTTTCTGCATAACAAGCACACATTTTAAGTCTTTCTGCATAACAAGCACACATTTTAAGTCTTTCGTATGTATAAGGGCAACATAAACTTGGATTCTCTACCATAAGATGTCTGGAACATTTGAGTCAAAGTATTTTTTTTAAAACTATTTCTAGTAGTAAAATCCAGTCGCGTGATTTCAAACCCACTTCAAATGTGATCATGATTGTCATTGTATGTGGTATGTTCAATGGTATTACTGAAATGTCTAAACAGATAATTTTATTGTTTATTGCCTATGGAAAACGTGTCATCAATTGATATATAAATGTGAACAAGATGTTTCAATGATGAATTACACTATAATTCTTCAGCTACAATACACTCTTTAAAAATACATATTGTCAATATTCAAACTTCTATCAAACCTTATCATTAATGTTATTGCCTGTAGTATGTTTAAAAACTTCTTAACTTGGACAAAGTATTTTCTTAAACTTCTTCTTATAGTAAAAACTATATCACGTGAATTCAAACTCAATTCAAACATGCTTGCGATTGAGATTGTCTGTGAAATGTTAAAAAACTTTTATGGTAAGTATATTGCGCTTGTGAGATGGGCTGAAGCAGTATTGTTATGTCCAAAAGTAGCAACTTCTCAACGGTAATCAAGTGTTCACTGCTTTTCCATCACTAACTAAGGTAAATGTACACTTTCAATTGAAACTGAATTGTGTCTAAACAGCTATTGTTAATTTGCAATGGAAAACTTCTCATCAATTAATACGAGCCACATTATTGAAAAGCAGGGCTTAATGCATGTGCTTAAAGTGTCATACCAGATTAGCCTGCGCATTCTGCACAGAATAATGAGAGGGATGTCACTCTCTTCTTTTATGGTATTTTCATTTAATAGAGAAATTGCAGTGTAGTCAGGAAGTGTTGTCCCGGAATAGCCTGTGTGCATTGCACAGGCTAACATGGAACTACACTTCACACACATGCATAAAGCCAAGTTTTCTCAGAATGAAGCTAATATTATATAATAACAAACATACTTGTAAAATGCAGGAACCGACTTAGCACGGATTGTGACAATGTACAGACTTTATGAAGTGAAATGTACCGACTGTGTGAAGTGAAATGAAATGAACAGACTTTGTGAAGGGCAATTGTGAACGCCTGTTTGAGGCTTATACCTCCACTGTCATCAGACCCAAATATTTCAGTGATCTCCTCAACAGTAGGGACTTGATTAAGGGCCTCATTTGTTCCAACCTGGGTCATATTGGAAGAAGCCTGGGGTGTGCTGGGGATAACGCTAACTTGGGGCACCATGCTGCCATCTGAAGTCCATTGGCATAGCAACACTGCTCAGTTATTCACAAATGTGAAAGTCCAGTTGTCTTGAGATTATGTTACCTAATCCTCTTTTACTTAAGATAACCATGAAAGGCAAAGGCTGATATAAATAAATATATATCCTCAATTCCATGGAAAAACATGTACTTGGGTTAGACCATGAGAATATTTCCTGCCTAGGGATCGAACACAAGTACTATTGGGCAAAAGGTGAACACCATATAAATTTCAATACTCTAACCTAATGAGATTATGTTGCCTTGGGATGTTTTAAATAAACCTAACAAATATTTGGGCCCTGCTCTGTGAAAAGGGGATTAATGGATTTGAGTAAAGTGTCGTCCCAGATAAGCCTGTTTAAAATGGGAAAATAGTACTTAATGCATGTGCAGTCTGGACATGCTGATCAGGAACGACACTCTCCGCCTTAACAAGATTTTTGCTAAGATGAGACTTTCTGCAAATGAAAAATACCATAAAAGCGGAAAGTATCATCCCTAATTAGCTTGTGTGGACTGCACAGGCCAATCTGGGATGACACTTTACGCACATGCTCTAAACCCCCTTTTCGCAGAGCACGGCTCATTTGTACCTTGAAAGCAAAAGCCAGACTTAAATTGTGACTAAGACAAGCCTGTTTCCTGGTTAGTACCAATTGAAAGATACCCAGAGCCTGTATTCATCACAGAACAAATTAATGTTATGGTGGTGTATTTGTAGGAGTAGAAGTACTTTGCGACACATGTGATTAGTTTGTTTCAGTAATCCTTTTTTCAATCTTTAACCCATTTATGCCTAGTGGACTCTCCCATCCTTCTAAATTGGATCAATTTATTTACAAAATTAGGGATGCCTAGTATATTTATTTCTATATCTAAAATATTTCTTACAGAAATTCCTTTAAGCAAACAACGTAGACCCTGATGAGACGCCGCATCAGGCCAAGGCCTTTTTTCTAGACGCTAGGCATAAATGGGTAAACATGCGCTTGATTTAAGTAACATGCTATTTATAAATGTGTATTTGTTGTGAGCTATCAATATGCCATTCCCTACTTAATAAAATGGGGAAATATAAAAAAGTGTCCAGATCCAATCATCAACAAAATAAAAAACCTTGAGCCTTGTTCTGGGAATATGGTGCTTAGTGCATGTGCATAAAGTGTTGTCCAGATTAGTATGTGCAGTCTGCACAGGATTATCAGGGACAACACTTTCAGCACTTATGTTATTTTTTGTTTAAAGAAAGTCATATTTTAGAAAAATGCCAGTTTAGGCAGAAGGTGTCTTCCTTTATTAGCATGTGCAGAAATTTTGTGATGCAAATCTGTTACTACCATTTTCATTTACTCACTCATTTACTCACTTCGAGGATTGCCATATCAAGGAGGACCTTGTCTTGACCATTGTAAGCCATGAAATGGCAATGTTTGACTGATATGGAGGACCATGTCTTGACCATTGTCAGCCATTAAATGGCAATGTTTGACTATCTAAGTAATCAATAGCTATGACATGATATTCTTGTAATAGTGCTTAGACCATGTCCAAATCTGTGAAAATGATGGGCAAGCATGTGGCTTGTCAAGAACATGGTCATTTTCAAGTCAAAGAAAAATAATTTTGCTGTAACCTTGTTTGATCATGTTCATATGATTGAATATCATTGTGACTATTGTCTGGATCATGATCTTGGCAGGTTACCAAAGGGCTTAACTCATTCATATGAATGTGTTTGTTGAAGAATACGTACCTTCCTTGTCCCTCAGATAGGCCTGGGTGTGCTCTCTACTTGCCTCTCCTATGGGCGTTAACTGGGTGTGGGACTTATCCCCATGGCCTTGACCTATGGGGGGAAGAGGGGCGTGGCCTGACAGGGGGGCAGGGCCTGTCAGGGGGGCGGGGCCTCCTGAGCTTGCAGAGGAGGCATCGTCCTTCCAGGTCACACTGTGATCTCCAGCCCCTGTGGGGTCAAATTGGGGTCAGAGGTGAAGGTTACACATCACTAATTCTTACACACGTTCTAAAATGTTACATAATCAAACATGCATAAGGATATAGTGTATACCAGAAGTTAATACAGAGAGATGGCTTGATAATTTTGCAAAGACTGCACATTTTTTAATTAATTCTGATTTTCAATATTTAAATGTTACTGATTTAAGAATCAGAATTATAATAACAATTACAATATAGTTTTTAATAGAAAATTATTAAGCTATTTACTGTTTAATAGACCAGGTTAACTCTGCCATTCATCAAATAAGCCAAAAGCTTCAAGTTAGAAAATCTGGTTATACAAATTTCCATTTGCCGACAACTTTTTCTTCATTTACCAAATAAAAAAGCTAAAATGAGATGAATTTCTTTGCTCCACAGTAAAGTTGGCAGAAGAAAATGTTGAGCCTTGTGCAGCTCTGTAAATTATTCTTAAAGAGCATCACTGTCTGCATTCCCAATTTAGGTACACCGAACATGCATACATCTTGTTTAAAAACAAAGAGCCGTGCTTTGGGAAAGTAGTGCTTAATGCATGTGCAGTCTGCACAGGCTGATCAGGATGGACACTTTCCATCTAAACTGGATTTTTGCTAAGAGGAGACTTCCTTTAAACAAAAATTCAATAAAAGCAGAAAGTGTCATTCCCAAAATAGCCTGTGTGGACTGCACAGGCTAATCTTGAAAAATGCTTTAAACACATGCATTAAGCCCAGTTTTCCCAGAACAAGGCTCATATTCTACGTGGGTGCCTGTACATATTGCACTGACAATACCAACCAACTGCAGACCACTGCAAGACACATTGGGCACTCTCAAAAACTCATGCAAGCCACATCTGTTCACAGGCAAGCCATATGTGTTCACAGGCAAGCCATATGTGTTCACAGGCAAGCCATATGTGTTCAAAGGCAAGCCATATGTGTTCACAGGCAAGCCATATGTGTTCACAGCAAGGCATATGTGTTCACAGTTAACATTATTTGTCAACATCAAAAGCTAGAGTGCCACAACTGGGCCACATTTACATTGACAATAGTAGTATGGCCCTGACCTTGAAATTTAGAGTCTCAAAAACTTTTAGTAATTACAGTTATCTAATCGCTAATATTTTGTTCTAAAACTTCATAGGACAGGATTTTAAAGAAAACATTAAAATTTGGTAAACTTATTTTTAACTTGTATCAAACTAGCATGATTTTGATTCTGAATGGCCACTGATGTCACTATAATTATTTGAAAAAAAGCTTATTCAAATAGATAACAATTAAACTTGCAGAACAAATTTGACAATTAGCAAAACAAAATGTCTAATATGCTGAATTTCTTATAATGAGAAATGTTGTCAATGGCTGTGGGCTACAGGAATCATAGCTAAAATAGGGGGGGGGGGCTTTTAAATAACAAAATATAGCAATATCTTCCTATAGTGTAAATGGGTTTACAAGAACATGCAATAAATGTCCATTTGCAATGCCACAAAGGGACTGAACTCTTACCCCTGCGTGGTGCCCCAAGTTTGCCCCCTTTAAAGGAGCCCGAGTGATGTGATTGGTCATCCCGTTCCGGTAGATTGGCATCAAGGACTTTAGCTGGTATGTTCTTGTGATCATTGGATAACAGCATTGACTGAAACAGAAAAGACAGACCCATCATTAAAGGGACTTTTGGTAAGTTCACAAAATTGTATAAAATTGTTTCCAATGTGCAAATTTTCCTTGTAATTTTGATATTTGCGAGGTAACAGTAATACTGAACATTAACCATTCTCTAAAATAGCCAAACAATATGCAACGTTTTACTATTTAAAAATTATAAAGCGTTAAAAATTCTTGTAGATTTAATAATATGGAGAGTTCTGTTGTTACCATCATATTTGTGACATTACGAGTGTTGCGTATATAAGTATAAAATATACGTTTCAATATATTATCAAAGATGACCGAGTGATTGAGGTGTTAGACTTTTACTCCAAGGGTCAGTGGTTTGAGCCCTGTTGAGGATTGCTTTTTTTTCTATATTTAATTGTATTCTTGTTATGTACTTGAGCTATTTAGTTCCTGAATTGCAAACATTTATAAATTTCAATCATTAAATGAAAAACTTCAATACATGCAAAAAGCTGTTGGAAAGTCCCTTTAAATACTGGGTTAGTGTCTCTGTGTACTCAAATTTATCAATCAAGTTCCATTAAGGTTTCAACAGTGAAGTTTGGTGGTAAAAAGTTGTCTTTCACAGGTATGTACATGATGGGGTCAGAAAAAACTTGAAGGAATTATATTTCATTTTTATTTAATTTTATTCATATAGTGGACGCCGTTGTTTATAAAATTATTTAGTGGAAGAAAATAAACATATTTTGTGAGTGTGGGAAAAAGGACTCGTGTCTAAATATAACTAGCCAATGTCAGCTTTCAACTTTCATCAACAAATAAACGCCAATATTGCAACATTAAAAACAAATACAAATTAAATACAAAATCCTTTAAATATGACCATGTTGTTGTTTTTTTTTTGTTGTTGTTGTTTTCTTGGGGGTGGGATTGGTTAAAACTGAAAAAACACATTGAACATGACCATGTCCAATTACAAATACCCCCCCCCCCTCTGCACTGATAGGTCAAGGGCAAATTACTCGGGAATTTGGGAATCACTGAGAATTGACAGTTAATTGTGATGATATGTTATAAGATTCTTTTGAATTGCTTGAGATATGACTGAAAGAAGTTCCTTCCTTACCGCCCAACAAACATCGAATCCAATATACCCTTTTCCTGCTAGAATATAAAAACTGACCACAAATCATGTAATCAAAACACCTCAAATGAGCTGCACTGTGGGAAAACAGGGTTTAATGCATGTGCATAAAGTATCATCCCAGAGTAGCCTGTGCAGTCCTCACAGGCTTATCAGTGACCACACTTTCCGCCTACACTTGATTTTTGATTATATGAGACTTCCTTAAAACAAAAAAAACTTAACGTCCAAAGTGTGATCCCTGCTGAGCCTGTGCAGACTGCACAGGTTAATCTGGGACAACACTTTATGCACATGCATTTAGCCCAATTTTTCTAGAGAAAGGCTCATATATATCAAACAACAAACAATATTTCACTTACACATATAACAACAGGTCTTTAAAATGAAACACTGATTACCGGCATTCTGGGTAACAGATAGCCCAGTAGCAGACTATCATAGTTACTGGTCTCAAAGAAACCCGAGCCCAGCCGATGGAGCTTTAACTCATCCCGCAGGTTACGAAGTTTGTAGCAGTGAGTGCGTTTTAACCTAATTTTCCGTTTTGAAGGCAGAAAAGGTTTTCCTACAAGGAACTTCCTGGGTATTGGAGGTAATGTTGCCACAGTCATTTTCACGTTCCAATGCCGCGGTATCGGCGGTAATGATGCTACGGTCATTTTCACACTCCAATTAGCACTTGTTATACTCCAATTAGCACATAATTCCCACAATTATGAATCAGCCTATTTTGCTTTCATAAACAAACAAATTTCAAATTGTATCAGAATAAACTTGTATTTAAACCAATCACAACACTCGGTAGGTATCACTTGATTTTGTTAACATAATTAAACTGGTCTCGAAACGTTAAGATTTTAAAATGTTTGCAAGATAACAGAGGTAGGGCGCATCTTTAGGTTGGCACTGATGTAATAATTTTATACAATATGTTTGTCTAATGTAACAATCAGTAAGATTATATTTATCATATTATAGTAAAACATAAAATAACTGTTTGCTGCTTACAATATACCCGTAATATTAATGTGTAGTCAGTTAGTGTTTAAAATATTTAATTTCAACTTGTAACCTTTATATTTCTAATTATGAGTCAAAACAGTTCAAGAGTAACTTAAGATTGTTGTGTAATATATTTTGAAAAAATAAAATAAATATAAAGTATGATAATATATATTCCAAAAAACATTTGACTATCAATAACAAATAATTATTCCCTGTTCAGATAGTATGAAAATCTGAAAAGAATGCATATGAACAAATATTGCCTTCACAATTTATGCCTTATCTTTCTCATCAATTACTGGGCTAATCCTTCACATATGATCAATTGATTTGGTAAGTCACACTGTCAATCTATGAAATCAAACTAATTCCCTCCAAACCTGAGTTCTGCCATTTTCTCAAGAAATAATGACATTGGATTATTGAACCTAAATTCCATTTCTTCAAGGACCGATTTTCACTTTCGTATATCAATTTTATGATTAATACTTTTTGACAAGTTAATCTTACATTTTCAATCTTATATAATCAGTGTACATAATGATTTCAAAAGAAAGCTATTATACTGGCAGGTTAGAAAGTTAACAATTTATGTTTGCCTCTTTAATTCTTATTAAAAATTACAAATATTTTTTCACTCCTGAAATGAAACCTTATTTTAATATGTTTGCAAACTGACACTCATAATTGACCCAAATGACGAGTAAACCCATATATAAGATCGATAATGTACATGAACAAGCGTATAAATTGAGTGAATCTTTTATTGGATTTTCAAGTTGCATTTATATTTTATGTTGTTTTAAATTTTCTTAAGAAATCTTTCCAAACAGAAATTATCAAATAAATACATTGGGGTCATCATGAAAACCATGTCGTACTTTTCTATAACATTTGAAAAGCAGGCTTAATGCATGAGCAAAAATGTCCCAGATTAGCCTGCACAGTCTGCACTGGCTAATCTTGGACAACACTTTCCCCTTTAATTGTATTTTTTGTAGATTAAGTCTTTTCTTAGTAAAAATTCAGTTTGGGCAGACTATTGTCCCTCAGATTAGCCTTTATGCACATGCATTAAACCCTGTTTTCCCAGCGCCAGGTTTATATACCGTAATTCTGCGAATATAATACGCACTTTTTTATCTGCAGAATTTTTTTACAAGTAGGGGGTGAGTATTATATACGAGTTTAGATCAGAACAGAATTGTTCCTGTGAAAATTTTCAATTTAATCGTTGTTATTCGCTGCATGGCAGCCATTTTGAACTGCACCATTACATCAAAAGGGGCAACCGGGATAGCGCTGTTGTTCGTCATTTGAGCCATTTGAGAAAATATTGAGAATTTGGCTCAATCAAAATCTTATTTGCGAAAATCTAGTAAAATTTCCTTGAAAACATCCGCCATTTATATCAAACTGGTTTTCTATATTTGTTTCTTTGTTTCAATGAAAGTGTTCGCAATTCGAACTGTAAACGAAACCCGGTCTGTACCCGATTATGAGACGTCGCTTGACCTTATTGTTATTGAAGTGCACATGGTAGCTGGGAAATTAACACTGAGCTCGCTTACACATGAAATGACGTTGTTGAATGAAACGTGAGAACGGGAAGAGCTATTGGATAATATTGGGTCATTCATGCGCAGACACTGTATACACTGAATACACAGTTAATATTGTCGTCTGCCTACAAAATAGCGATGCTAAGATGTATAAAGAGATTAGCAAATGAAAAAAACAACCTAACAATACCTGTAAATAAATATTTCTAAGCTGACCACTTTTTATCTTTCTACCGAATATTTACCATACATGTATCTGAAGCAAAGAGTGGTAATTAAATAATTAGTTCTTTGACGCTTATATTACACCTTTCTGCCGATTGCGGAATTAAAGTGAAAGGTGATAATTAATTAATTTGATTTTCACTCCCAAACTATCCTTAATGACAGCGGCGTATTTTAATTAAAGGGATATGAGAAAAACACAAGCGAATAATTGTATTCAAAGTTTAATTAAAGTATCGAGTTTGTAACACTTCGGAAGAGTAATTCATCTAGACTACTATAAAAACCAAAGTAACCACTTTGTCTACTTATTATTTTATTATGATTATCATTATAATCGTCCTGAATATTGTTAAATGGAATTAATTTTGTTTTTTAAACAGTGTCTCTGTTTCTTTCTTTTGCAATTATGACTGCTTGACCCGGGTGTCAGCAGGTGGCCCGTGTGTTATCGGTAGCAATCAACGGTAATATAAACAATAGACAGAGATATTTATTATGCAATTGTCATGACAACAGCACGATAACACATCGCAATCAATATACCGGGGTATTACTGTGAAACAGATGCTTGATAACGCCAAATTGATTTGCAACTTTCACAGCCCAAAAATAAATTGACACATTTTTTCGGAAATGGCCGATTTCGGACAGTGATTTTTTTAGTGCGTATTTTACTCAGATTTTCAATTTTTACCGATAAATTTCGACCAAACCATAGCCTTTCATCAATTCACCAATCCATGTTGTTTTTCCATTCGTTAAACTTTGCTTATTACATACAATTCAATCCTTCTTTCATGAAATGAGCCTTGTTATGGAAAAACAAGGCCTTATGTATTGGCATCAAGTGTCGTCGCAGATTAGCCGTCCACACAAACTAATCAGAAACAAAACATTTTGCTTTTATGTATTTTTTCATTCAAATGAAGTCTCTTCTAACCAAGAGTCCAGTTAAGGCAGAAAGCGCAGGCTAATCTGGGATGACACTACTCACATGTATTAAGCCCAGTTTTCCCATAAAGTGGCTCATATAATCCAACAAATGTTTGACATCACCTTACACTTGCAGTACAGACTGGTGGTTCATGTTACCACTTAGAGATCATGTGTGAATAAATAACTTAAACCAATGTCTGACTTTCAATAAATCTCTAATAAAAACATTTTCATTTAAATCCTGATATCTTGAATCACAATTTAAAAATCTGGATGTTAAATCAAACACATTTGAGTTCATGCAAAAATATTGTTTAGATGCATTAGCCTAAGTAAACAAACTGAGGTCCCTTGATTTGACCAGACATTATAAGGAAAATCAGAAGGCTTTGACATTTGAAATCAATCAATTATTGAACCTAAGGATAAAAGAAACCTATAATGAAATTTCTGCCAAATCAAGCGTGCCTAATCTATTGCTCAGGTTAATTAACACTTTCTAGTTTATAATCAATGAACGGCTATTGCTGGCAACTAGATGAACATCAACAGTGGAATATAATTATAAACATCAATAGGATAAAGAACAAAAAACCTTTTTTTTTAAATCCCTATATAAGATTTTGTACAGTAAAGACACACATTAATAAAGGTTATTAAACCAACAACTATATTTTTTGAATATATAAGGTAACATTTAAGAATAAACAAACATTTGTATTCCAGTTCAAAGCATTTTATCTAATTAAATCCAACCATTTCACATCTGAGGCAAGCTATTTTAATAGTTTAATTAACTCATCAAGCCATTAATACACTGATACTATTGTCATCGGCATTTTAAATGCTACTATTTAGGCCTAATAAACAAATTCATAGTTTATTATAATTTTGTGTGTGAGATGTTTTAAGATGCATATTGATGGTTTGTTCCAAAAATTTATGGACACATATTTGAACCACATAAATTATTTAAGTTTGTATTGTCATGTATACACACATGTTTTTTGTAGGATAAACAACATAGTGAGTATTGTTAAGAAAAACAATGTCACCAAAATGATTTAATTCACTGGTACTGTGCTCCTATAATCACCCCTAAAACATTGTGCTTTTTTATGAAAGTCATTCAGCTACTGGAGGTAACATTTTACCCAAAAGGTTAGGTTGCAAGCAAACACCATTGATAGTGATTTAAGATAAGTACCATATACACAACTGAATTATTGTTAGGACTGACAAATTGACAGAGGAAAATCATAAGAGATAAGTCATGTTTAGCCCCTTGATCCCTTGACTGCTCCAATACGTATTTTGACCCATTTGTAGTCCCTCAGAAAAGTCATATAGAATTAAAGACCTTTCGTACATTATACTTAGATTCGAATTGTAAAGGCTTTATTTCCAACCCTAGGCTACTGATGAGAATCAAAAAGCATAAAACCTGATCAGCCTGCGAGTTACTTGCAGGCTTTTCTTGTTGTATGCTCCTTGCATTATATTATAGCCAGTGCCACTTTGCGTCTTAGCAGGGAAGGGTTATGGGCTGAACTGGAATTCATGACACCCTTATTGTTTAGCCTAGCCTTCAAATATAGCAATTAAATGGAATGTGTAGACAATGAGGGGGTAGTTTAACAGTGTATCAATCACACGCATTGTTGATCGC
This sequence comes from Dreissena polymorpha, assembly GCF_020536995.1. NCBI lineage: Eukaryota > Metazoa > Mollusca > Bivalvia > Myida > Dreissenidae > Dreissena > Dreissena polymorpha. The sequence continues at coordinate 12,753,544 of NC_068364.1, read as the reverse complement.
CATGTAATCCACAGACCGATTTGACTCCTTCATCAGACAAGTAAACAATTATCTATTTGAAATTATAATACGATTATCTATACACCTCAGATATTCCCACAATAAAAGTCTGCACAAAGTGTTTAAGACCATATAAAATAACCTAAACAACCATTTTGTGTGCACAGTCCTGCAATCATTTATAAACTGATTGTTTTTTTGTGTAACAGATTGTACCTTATTTAAAACAAGAGCACCGCATAATGGGTGCCACGCTCGGCTGGGCAAGCTTGTCAGAATGATTATTTTATTTTTTTAGAGGTCACAGTGACCTTGATCTTTGACCTAGTGACCCAAAAATGGGCGTGGCGTGTAAACGTGTGTTTGATTTTTTTAACTTTGGGCCAATGTTTAAGAACTGGATAGCGCTTTTTTTTAATAATATGGAAAATGCAGTCCAGTTGAATGGGTTTTTGTCAGACTTCTTTATAATAGGACGAGGTTGTCGTCAGGGAGACCCTATTTCAGCATATATATTTATCCTTTGTGCAGAAATACTAGCTATTAAAATAAGAAAATGTAAGCAAATGAAGGGAATAACAATTGACAACGAAGAATATAAGATATCACAATTTGCTGATGATACCTATTTATTAATGGACGGGTCAGAAGAAACCTTGAATATTGCATTACAATTGTTGCACTCCTTCTCACAATATTCAGGCCTGAATGTAAATTTTGAAAAAACTCATGTTGTCTGGATAGGAGCCTTAAAATACAGCACACGATCCATAAAAACAAGATGGAAACTAGTGTGGGGATGTACCCAATTTAAATTATTAGGTTTAACTTTCGATGTTGATCTACCTAAAATGATTGAGCTAAATTATAATGACAAATAAGTTAAATTAGAAAATATCATTGCACACTGGAACAGAAGAGAGCTAACTCCCTTAGGTAGGATAACTGTTGTTAAGACCTTGATACTTCCAATGTTTATTCACCTGTTTGTCTCTTTGCCACAACCCGGAGAAGCTATTTGTAAAGTTTTAAATGATAAAGTTCTCAAATTTGTGTGGCAAGGGCCTTCAAAAATCAAAGCAAAAGTCATAACAAAAGATTTTGATGAAGGGGGGCTCAAAATGGTGGACATAAATGCATTTATGAAAAGTTTAAAATTATCATGGATAAGAAAAGTTATTCAAGGCCAGAACAAATTTACATCCTTGGCTAGAAAGTTAATAGATTTTCATAAACTACATGTATGTAATACAGGCAGTTTATACGCAATTTCAGCTGTTAAAAATATAACCAACGCTTTTTAGATAGATGTTTTAACAATATATTCTGACTTTGTTAAGAGTATTAATATTGACTCTGTTGATAAACTTGTAGATATGCCTTTGTTTTTTAATAACTGTTTATTAATCAACAATAAATACATTTTTTGGAAATATTGGTATGATGATGGCATTCGGTTTATTAAAGATATTATTAAAGACAGTGGGCAGATTTTGTCACTGCAAGAGCTACAAGCCAAAATGAATAAACCGGTAAACTTTTTACATTATGAAGGTATAAAAAAGGTTCTTTCCACATTAATTGTCTCGGTGCAAAATGTATAATTAAAAGATTATAAAGTACGTTCATATCCCATTTTGTCGACCTATATAAAACCTATCATTCTGAATTCTTGTAATAAGTTACTATACAATATGTTAAAAGAGAACTCTGAAATCCCAGAGGCGTATCCAGAAAATTTTCAGAGGGGGGGCTCAACAGGGGAGGGTGCGGGAGGGGTGTCCCCTTCCGTCGTCGATTTTTTTTTAAATGGCACCTTGAAATGATGCGATTTCCTGCTATCTAATCAGCATTTTGCATGATAAAAGTGCATGTGAAACAAAAAAAAACTTGAGTTCACACATCAAGTGTGACAGACACACGGACAGACAGACACACAGGGGTAAACCAAATGTCTCAAACCACTAAAGTGGTGGGAGACATTATCTTTATCCATAACTTTTTTAACGGAGTTAGATGGGTGGACCTCCTATTTAACCTTGTTGGATATCCTACTGGGTCGACTTAAGTACAACATTAAAATGTTTATGTCCATGTCCCTATGAATGGAAAGCAGGCACACAGCGGACAACCTGTCCTGACCCATTGATGATCTTAGTTTTGTCTTAACAAGTCCTTGGGCACTGATACTCCTTTCACACTCGCATGATGTGACAGGGAACACACATGATATGGACAAAACAGTGTAAATGGTGGGGTACAGCTGGGAATCACAATGTGCAACAGAGCCCTGAAGGGAAGAAGGTGGGTTGGGTACACCTTTCCACCTAGCCTGCCATATAAAGTGCAACTCGGCAGGGAGGGACTGAGGGGAAGGGAGATATAGCACTGACAGGAGAGGAGCACATTTGTTCAGGTATAAACTTCAATCCCATGGCTGCCTTAGTCTGCAAATCACTGAATTGGGTGTCCATTTCGTTCACAAAAGTGTCAACAAAGGGAGTCGTTAGGTTTCTTGTGTAGTTTAATTCGGGTGTTGCTGCCTCGATGTTGTCACGCTTTAAGAAAATGATTCAGTTTCATATAGCAAAGTAATTCTTCATTTTTGAGTCTTTTAATTTTAAAAACTATGGATGAACATCAAAGAAGTTAGCCCGATTTGTAAAAAAAAAACAAATAACAAAATAATTGCCATTCATTAAGTGTGCAGTTGAATTTCACTGGCAATAACTTGTTACTCAAAAGGATTATCACTCTAAAGAGCTAATACCAATTAAATTCATCAAAGAAATTACAGAGAAAATAATAATGATTGTCCATTGCGTTCGTCTAAACTCTTTAATTGCTACAAATTGAAAGATTGTTTTTCACAAGTTTCATGCGGCAGCCATTTGTAAACATTTATCTATAGGTTACAATATACTAAAATATTTTGGAGTGCAATGCTATACTCTCTAAAAACATGAACATCATTTATAAGAAGACACAATTCTCTGTAGGGGCACTTGCCATGGCTTTATTTTAGAATGTTTCTTTGTGCATGTGGTAGGGAAAACATTGATGTTTAACAGAAATGCACTCTTTTGCTTGAAGGTTGGAGACTACATGAGACTTTGACAGATGGCGGGAAACCCTTCTCAACTGGTACGAAGCCGGATAATAGATGGCCATAAAACAGTGACCGCTGATTCGCGTCGAATTCTTTCTTGCATAACGTATGACCCCCCATTTTTATTGTTTAAATCATTGCGGCTTGGAATGCTCTTTAAGAAAAGGTATGGTTATGGGGATGTCTATGCGCAAAAGTTTGACTTTATTTTTTGTTAAAGTTATTGCTTTCACATTGAATTTGTGTAGGAAATCTTTTAGTATATTGTGACCTAGATTGTTTTTCACAAGTTTCATGCGGCAGCCATTTGTAAACATTTATCTATAGCTAAATGTATGGATGAATTTCATTAGTTGAATGTATCTTCTTCAGCCAATCAAATAGCGCAGTTTATTACTTACAGTCAATGAAGCGTGCACTTTAGCTGACAAAGGCTAGATCGTCTGTACACATGCATGGGGGCTAATCACACAAATGGACAGCTGTTTATGGATTAATTAGGGACAAATGACAGGAAATACACAAGTGGATTGAAACTGTAAGGGGCTCATTTTTATTAAAAATCGTGTCTAGCAAGCCAGCTGGGGGGGCTTTAGCCCCCTAGCCCCCCACCTAAATACGCCTCTGAATCCCCACATGCCAAACAAAATGGAATGAATACTTTGCAGATGATTCCATACAATGGAAAAATGTCCATGGACAAGTGTTTAAAAAAACGAATAATACATATATTCAATGGTTACAAACTAGAATTATCCACAGAATATTGGGAACGAACTCACTCCTTTTTAAAATGGGCTTGTCCGATAGTAAAACATGCACATTTTGCAAAATGTCAGAAGAAACAATTACCCATTTATTCTGGGATTGTAACACAGTAAAAATACTTATTAAAGATATCTCGGATAGCTTAAAAAACGCAAATATACAAATAGTAATAAACAGCAAAATGTTCCTTCTTGGTGATACAAACGTTAATGACAACTGCTTTATTCTTTTCATGGAAGTTAAAAAGTACATTTTTGAATGCAAAAGGAAAGAAGTAATTCCAAATTTTCAGGGACTTAAGGCTAGCCTAAAATTATCTTTAAATACGCTGCGGTGTAGCTTTTCTGTGAAGGCATTTTGAAAATGATGATATTGTCCCGCAAGTTTGAACTTTTATAGGGTTGCCCTTGTTTGTCAGTTTACTAATTGGCACCCGAAATCATTTAGGATTAACATGTTTAATGTGACATTCTTCGTGTCAAACTGATAACGCGGCCCGTATCAGCGTTGATTGCGCAATGCAATATACACACTCCAAGAAAGGCCCCGAACTGTTGTTTGTCAATGGGGTGTCAATTAACGACTTAAATTGACTGGCCAATAATAAGTTTCTGTGATCACATTATGAACAGCCATTAAAATGTGTGAATTGCTCAAATTGCGCAATGCAATATACACACTCTAAAATGGGCCCGAACTGTTGTTTGTCAATTAGGTGCCAATTTAGGGCTTCAATTAACTGGCGAATAATAATTTAGTTTTTGTGATCACAGTTTGAACAGACATTAAACTGTGTGAATTACTCATAATACTAAGACTTAATAAATAAGCAATATTTTATTGTAAAAATGAATAAGATTCATCAAACCAAACAATTTGATATTGGTTAGCCTGTTACACCACACGTCTGCACAAGATTATCACGATACAAATATTTAGCCCTTCTCATAACAGACCTCATTTTAAAGCAAGATTATACGATTTTGTCAAATATTTATTAATTTATATAAAATGTGTAAAAAAACTTATTAAACATATATTGCAATTTAAATTAAAATAAAAGTTAAGAAGAACATGTGAATCTAAATTTAGTTTAACGGATCATTTTACTTTTCTTTGTTCTGTTAGAAAAGCGCGCGAAAGTTAGCGTGGGTCTATACACTGTTGAAGAAACAGCAGTGTAGCAAAGAGAATGCTGTATCTTTGATGTTACGCTCATTTAGGTAGTTTATTATTGAAACAGGTAATGTTCTGTGTACTGATTTACAGGAAAATCTGGTCAAGACTGGATTTAATTTTGGCTATTGTGAAATATGATCAGCAGTGTTTAGACTGCGATAAATGGCAAAACAGTTACAAAATGTGCGAATGCAACGGCTTGCGGATATGGTCAATTATTACCGGTAATACATTGTTTTGAATGACGTTTTTGTTTAAACTAATGCTTTCAAATAAATTTAACGGAGAAAATATATAAAGACAATGAACATGTGAGAGGACAAATGAAAGCATCGTTTTAAGATGAATCTTCGAACTGAAATAAAACACGAAAGAGGATTAAACATTTAATGGATTAACATGAATGAATGCATATTTGGGAATATTTCATGATGATTTATGTGCGTCGTGTACGCCGGAGTGTCTTATGTATGGAAAAAAATAAAAAATGTTAAAAAATAGGGGGTGCGTCTTACATTCCGGTGCGACATATACCCCGAAAAATACGGTATATAGGCAAACACAACAAATGAATCAAATAAAGGAATTTTTTGGATAGTTATAAGATTAATATGTAATTCATAAATGCATGAATAACAAAAATAACTGTTATTAACTCGCAATATATATGAAACTTGCAAAATGTGTTTTCTTAATCAAGTGACACTATGTTGTTTGCATATTGATCATTAAGTTTATATTGATTGTGTTGTAAACTGCACTCTAAGTGTAAAATCAAACTTTGTTAAAAAGATCCATTTTTAATGACACTAGCAAATGTACTAGGTTTTATCTTTTTGAACATTGTAACCATAGTTGTTGTAAATCTGACTCTTTTCTTGTGTTACTATGTTGTTTACATATTGTTTATATTATTATTATTAAGTTTATATCCATTGTGTTGTAAAATGCACTATAAGTGTAAAATCAAACTTTGTTCAAAAGGTCCATTTTTAATGACAATAGCAAATGTACTAGGTTTTATCTCTTTGAACACTGTAGCCATAGTTGTTGTAAATCTGATCCTTTTCTTGTTTAAGAATTTACACATAATATTATTGTGTTATACATAAATAATTATTTAAGTTAAGTAAAAAAGGTAAAAAGGTTGAAGGAAGTATGATCCTAAATCAGCTTGAGTAATGATTGTATTAAAATAGCGAAAACAAATTACATATGGTAATTTATGTATATGAACAAACATGCCTTTGCAAGTTGTGTGTATATGTATATATAATGAATGAATAAAAGCATTTAAACAGGAAAAAAAAAAAAAAAAAAAAGTTTCGAAGTTGTAAGTGGAAGCACTTTGATTTTAGAGCCTATGTTAAAGTTTTATATTAGAGGTCACAGTGACCTTGACCTTTGATCTAGTGACCCAAAAATGGGTTTGGCGTGTAGAACTCATCAAGGTGCATCTACATATGAAGTTTCAAAGTTGTGGAAGCACTTTGATTTTAGAGCCAATGTTGAGGTTTTAGCACGACGGCGGACGGCAGATGGCGGACGCCGAGCTGGCTATGACAATACCTCGTGTTTTCTCCGAAAACAGCCGAGCTCATAATAACTGTTTAAACCATGGGTCTTCAGTGCCCACAGTTTTAACAGGAAGGCCATCACCAGGGCCCTAATCCGCACACCCAAAGGACTAGACTATTATGAAAGAAAGTAAAGTTTACAATAATAAAATTACTTAATGAAAAATAAAAATTATATTTTTATACACATTTGAATTTTAAACAAATGTTTTGACAAAGTTTCAGGAATATTCAACAAAAAATAAAACTTCTAGAGTGTTAACAACCTTTTTTTAACTAGACCTTATGACCATGTTTTTGACCTCTAGTTACTCATTTTTATACTCAGCCATGATTTCATTTGATCAAATCCTCTTATCAAGTATTATGAAGATTGCATGTAACAAATGTGGCCAATAGAGCAATAACAAGGATTCACTAAATACAAATAAAACTGCCCCGGCCTCCTGGCAGCCTTTTTTCAGCAAACCATTTTCATACACGTTTTACATTTTAATATCATTACAACAAAATTAATGTTCTGACCAAGTTTTATGAAGATTGGACAACAAATAAGACATCTTAGAGTGTTAACAATGATTCACAATAGCCATATTAGGAAAAACTTTCCTAGCAGCCATGTTTTGCGATGGAGCACAACCATTTTCAAACTTTGCCAAGCTTTCATAAAAAAGAATTTCTGACTAATTTTCATGAAGATTGGACTAAAAATTCACCTTGATACCCCATAGTATATGCCCTGCAAAAAAAAGTAGCATGAAAATTCAAAAGGGCAATTACTGTGAAACTTTTAAAGCAGGAGTTATGGCTCTTGTGGACTGCACTTCCAGTGAATAACAGTTGACACTCTTTCAAAAGGTCTAGTAAGTATTGATTGTTTCTAAATATGTATGTTTTGTGCAAAAAAAATGGGGGTTTAACTATTAATGTTCTTATAGCAATTACAACATTATTATTAGCTATTATAGTGTAAATTGATAGATCACAATGTCAATTATTTTGCATTTATGTTATTTGATAATGATATTAAATTATTTGGACATCACATAAGAAGACAATCATAATTATAGTCATGCTATTTTTATACAAGATTTATGCAAAAATATTACTATATATAATTTATGTTGTGAAAGTACTTATAAATCTTACATAGTATGTTAGGTTACAATAGAAGGTAAGGAAAAAAAACTTTTTGGTGATGAAAAGTGAATTTTTTTAACACTAGTCTGACTGAACAAATGAATTTAAAAGTAAATGTTGTGCTTTGAATTACCATTGAATGTGTTTATAACTCATATAGTTTAAAAAAAATATGCCCATTCAAATTTTAAATGTAAAAAATTAACAAAGGGCAATGACTCTACAAATATGGAAGCAAGAGTGATGCACTGCATATCGCATCAATGAGATCTACCTACCAAAAATGGATATCTCTTATAAGATATTCTCCATTCAAACTAAAACACGAAACTAAACCATGGTTAATTACTCTGAAAATATAGACACAAGAGTTATAGTTCTTGTTCACTGAACATCCCCATAATGACATCTAGCTACCTATTTAGTTTACAGTTGATACCTCTTTTAGTGTTCATGGTATTGAGCAGACAAAATTTAAGCAAAACAACAAATTGCAATAACTCTAAAAATATGCAAGCAAGAATTAATTTCTCAAGCATTGCATTCCCCCTAACATAGATGAACCTACCATGTAAGTTTCAAGTTAATAACTCTTTTAGCTTTTAGATTTGCTCCAACAAAATTTAAGTACAGAGCTGTCATGCCTAAAAAACAGGCATGCAGCTTTGGCAGAGGGAACAGATCAGTTCAGTTTTAAGAACTGGTTTTCCAACAATGCCATCATTCCATCGTGCCTATGAAGTTTTGCCTCGATACCTCTTATTATAATGCCATCATTCCATCGTGCCTATGAAGTTTTGCCTCGATACCTCTTATTATAATGCCATCATTCCATCGTGCCTATGAAGTTTTGCCTCGATACCTCTTATTATAATGCCATCATTCCATCGTGCCTATGAAGTTTTGCCTCGATACCTCTTATTATAATGCCATCACTCCATCGTGCCTATGAAGTTTTGCCCCGATACCTCTTATTATAATGCCATCATTCCATCGTGCCTATGAAGTTTTGCCTCGATACCTCTTATTATAATGCCATCATTCCATCGTGCCTATGAAGTTTTGCCTCGATACCTCTTATTATAATGCCATCATTCCATCGTGCCTATGAAGTTTTGCCTCGATACCTCTTATTATAATGCCATCATTCCATCGTGCCTATGAAGTTTTGCCTCGATACCTCTTATTATAATGCCATCATTCCATCGTGCCTATGAAGTTTTGCCTCGATACCTCTTATTATAATCCGGATATTCCTTGGACAAAACATTTCAGCACAAACATTCACATGGGCAATTACTGAGAAAATAGGAATGCAGGAGTTAATGCTACAATGGCATAGAGGTGACATTCACACATTCACATGGGCAATTACTGAGAAAATAGGAATGCAGGAGTTAATGCTACAATGGCATAGAGGTGACATTCACTCCTCTTTTTTTAATTGCACTCCTCTTCTTTCTATCTCGTTCCCACGACATACTAACTAGATGGAAAAACTTACTAACTCATGGGAACGAGTTATCTATGTCGTTGGAACGACTAATTATGTTTAGGGTTTAGGGAACAAGGTAGAAACAAGACTATTGCCTAACAATATAAATCCCCTACCGACGAAACTCCACCAATTTCAGCAATATTTCTAGTCTATTTGTTGCCATAGAAACCAGAATCTTGATGTAGGAAAAAAATGAAATGACAGGCATAATCTCCATTACTTTTAAAGTTATTGCAGGATCCAGAAAAGTGTGACCGACTGACAGACAGAGCGCAAACCATAAGTCCCCTCCTGTTTAACCGGTATGGCACAAAAAGAGGAGTGCAAAACTAAATAAAAGAGGAGTGAGATGAAATGAGTGGTGCAGTAAATAAAGGAGGGGTTACTCTTTTGGAGTAAGTATGTTGTGGGAATGAGATAGAAAAAAAGGAATGCATTTTAAAAACCAGGAGTGTATGTCACCTCTATGCCACCATAAAATGCTCTTGTAAACTTCACTTCCAATCATTGAGACCTAACTACCTATGTAATGTCATGTTGATACCTTGTATACTTTGAAAGATATGTCCCATTCAAATTTTAAGCGTGATGAATTGACAAAGGGCAATAACTCATAAAGTATGAAATGAGAGTGATTTTTCTTGTGCGCTGAAAATTCTAGTAATGAGATCAACCTATGTACTTTAAACTTCGAGATGATACCTCTTATAGTTTTCAAGATATGTTGCGACAAAACAAGAGATGTGTTTGTCAGAAACACAATTCCCCCTTATGCACCGCTTTTTTTTACCTTTGACCTTGAAGCATGACCTTGACATTGACCTTACACCACTAAAAATGTGCAGCTCCATATGATACACATGCATGCCAAATATCAAGTTGCTATGTTCAATATTTCAAAAGTTATTGCATAACTTTACTATATTAAATTTTTTAATTTTCGACCTTTGACCTTGAAGGATGACCTTGACCTTTCACCACTCAAAATGTGCAGCTCCACGAGATACACATGCATGCCAAATATCAAGTTGCTATGTTCAATATTTCAAAAGTTATTGCAAAACTTTACTGAAACCTTAAAGTTTTGGGACAGAATGACAGAATGACAGACAGACAGGCCAAAAACAATATACCCCCAATCTATCGATCCGGGGGCATAAAAAAATATTTATCAATAAATTAAGGGCAATAGTTCTTAAAATATGGATCAAGAATCATAGTTGTTGTGTATTGCATCTCCCCATAATGGAATCCAGCTTCCTGTTAAGTTTTGAGTTTAAACCTCTTTTAGATTTGGAGATTATGCAAGAGACAAATTAATTACAAAGGGCAAAAATTCTTAAAACAGGTTCAAGAAGACCTGACAACAACTACAAAAACCAGGTTGCCTGATGGACAGCCTTTGACTTGTTCAATCTTCTTACATTTTTATTGTGAATGGAGGCACTTGAACTTGTTTAAAAATGATTTGTGTGAAATCACAGCAAAGTCTCACCTCAACGGCCTGTCTCATGTCGAAAGTTGGCAGTTTTTGGATTTCAGATCCATCTTCAGAGAGCTCAATTATCTTACTGACATATTCCTGCAGAAAAATACAAAACATGGTAAGAACACAGCATTATGTGAAGTTGGAATAAGACATCAATTTGGGAATAAATTGTGTTTTTTTCAAAAGTGCATAATATGCAGTTTTACATGTTGCATTTATTTAAGTTGATTATATTATATATTATAATTAAAATAGATACTTGCCTATAAAATAGCAGCATTTATATTGATTTTACTACAAAACTGGATTTTTTTTAAATTTTTAAATCCTCATAAAATAAAACTGTGTCCATGTGGCACATGAACACAGTTTAAAAATACAGTAAAAAGGATAAAACTACAATCACTGTTAATGAAAAAGTCATGGAAAATTGCTTATTAAGCTTGAAGTATAGATAAAATATTACAAAAATAAATTCAGATCATGAAATGAATAGTTTTGTTTGAGAAAATCACCAAAATGATGTTCATTCTCAGTTTGATGTCTTCCAAATTCACATAATACAGTGTGGTAAGCAAATTAATCTTGATAAAATATTTTTTTCTGTAAAAGCTGTTATCCTTTGATGATGTCAAAAAAGTATCTTAATCAAAATTTAAACAATAGAGAAACATATGAGTATTTGTCATAAACATGTGGATATAGAAGCTGCTGCTCACTATTAAGTTTGTAACTTCAAAATTGAGTTAAAATCAAGGGAGGTCAAAAGGTGAACTATTGTTTCTTGGGGGGCGTATTGTGTAACAAAATACCAAAAGTTAACATTGATCATTAAAATAAACTGTAGATTTCAATAAAAGAGAAATATAATCCCATCTACTATTGATGTAGAGCTTTGACATCAAATACGACCATGACCTATAAGGTCTGACCACAAGTAGGACAATAACCTTTAAGTTAGCTATCTGGTTCTTTAATGTGAAACACTGTTTCATGTATATTGACATGTTTCAATATATTTTCGAATCATTGATCGAATGGCAATATACACCTTGGACAAGCATTCTGAGATAACAACCACAAAGTATGACCTTGACCTTAAATGTAACAAGCTGGTTCTAGTGCAAGACACATTGTCTAAAATATGTTTACACTTATTCTGTTGTCCAAGCAGGTTTATGAAAGGACTCTCAGACAGACAGAAAAGGCTAACAAACAAAGTTTTTCCAATAATGTAGGCCGGCCTCTTCTTACTGGCAGTGGGGTATAAACCTATTAAAAATATGGGATTTTATTAATTTTTGTTAACTTGAAATTGCATATTGGTTGAGTCTTAAATCTATGGATTTTTTCTCTATGATAAACAAGTATGTTCTGAGTTTAATTTCGTTGAACATTTGATTTTATGGTTGAGTAGACCCAAGAAAATCCATGGAAATATTGTAAAATGAATAATATTTGTTTCACTGATATTGATAACAATTAATTAGACCTTTTTAAACAACTTCCTTGACTAATTAAGCAAATTTCATTGGTTCAACTTTCAACAAAATCACTAGGGAGCTGAAGTTGCTTCACATAACAAAATAAATAATCACCTAAATACAAAATAAAATTTTCCCTTACAAGTTACAGAACTACCATTTCGTTCATTCATTGTTTCGAAGTCAGAACAAGAACAGAAGGGAGATCACTCTCTTTACCTGCTGTTTTTCCAGAGCATAGTGCACTGCCCCTTTAACCAGCAGGTCAGTCAGAACCTCAGCCTGGGCTTTCTTGTCCAATTGTCCATATATGGTTTCCTTGAGGTGACCATCTGCGGTCAGGCTGGCAACCTTGACCGACCCGGCAGCTGCCCTTGACCTGCTAACACGACCTTCTTCATCCAGGTCATCATCAGGAATATCGAAATAATCTGAAAAAAGTAATTAAGATTGAATTTTTAAATGTATTGTAATTAACAAGTTTTGGAGCTATAATGTATTAACACTTTATTAATTGAATTTGCAATAAGACATACAACTTTTACCAGACATCATTATAGTGCTTTTATCAAATACAACTGTTCATTTTATGTTCTGGATGTATTTTTATAATATTCCGTCTATAGTATCATAGGCACTTTTCTGTGACTTAGATGACCACTGATGGTATTTTTATCATTTTGACAGTATTTTTATACTGTGTTCACCCAAGAAAGGACATTACAATTTAAAAATCCAGTTTTAAAATAAATTAATTTATATGATGGAAAATGTATGAAAGTGACTATTTTACTTATAACTTGTGCAAATAAATAAAAACGTTGTTAAAAGCACACATTATTCCAACTTAATATACAGTGAACCCACGTTTATCCAGAAACGTCCATTACGGCAGAAATTTCCAGATAAACGAATCTTCCGGATTATCAAACCAGTGCCGTTTTGACAAGAATTTAATACTTACCTTATGACATACACCTTACATTTATGTACGTTTACATACTTATTTTGCATCAAGAATGATATTTTCTTGTTACGCAGATATTTATTTAGTTTATTTAGTTAAAACAATTAAATGTTATTAAACATATAAATACAAAAATGCGTATCCGAACTGTAGTGCATGTACACACCATAAGTACTTCGTGTATCTCGTGTGATACTGACGCAGTGAAAAGACATTGCCCTGGGTGGCACGCGAGCTGTAAGCCGGAAAAGTCACAGAGTTACAAATCAAGGGTGTTGAAGGCAAATGAAAATAAAACAGAAAACTGCTATACTGTTTTAATATCTTTATTTATAACCCGTCTCAGAATGTTGAAATGATTAAACTAGCCACATCAGTGATTTTGTTTTCCTTCTTTGGACGGGTCCTTTAAACGGACCCGTTCCCAATGACCTACTGACCGATTTCCAAAATGAATCGGAACTGTCCCAATTTCCTAAACAAGAGCACCGCATTACGGGTGCCAGGCTCGGCTGCAAAAGCTTGTCAGTATTTTTATTATTTTATTTTTTTTAGAGATCACAGTTACCTTGACCTTTGACCTAGTGACCCTAAATAGGTGTAGTATGTAGAACTCATCAAGGAGCATCTACATATTAAGTTTCAAAGTTGTAGGTGGAAGCACTTTGATGTTAGAGGCAAAGTTAAAGTTTTATATTAGAGGTCACAGTGACCTTGACCTTTGACCTAGTGACCCAAAAATGGGAGTGGCTTGTAGAACTCATCAAGGTGCATGTACATAAATTATGAAGTTTCAAAGTTGTAGGTGGAAGCACTGTGATGTTAGAGGCAAAGTTAAAGTTTTATATTAGAGGTCACAGTGACCTTGACCTTTGACCTAGTGACCCAAAAATGGGTGTGGCATGTAGAACTCATCAAGGTGCATGTACATATGAAGATTCAAAGTTGAAGGTGGAAGCACTATGATGTTAGAGGCAAAGTTAAAGTTTTATATTAGAGGTCACAGTGACCTTGACCTTTGACCTAGTGACCCAAAAATGGGTGTGGCTTGTAGAACTCATCAAGGTGCATGTACATACAAAGTTTCAAAGTGTTAGGTGGAAGCACTTTAATTTTAGATCCAATGTAAAGGTTTTAGCACGACGCCGGACGGCGGATGGCTGCCGGCGGATGATAAAGAGACTATGACAATACCTCGGAGTTTTCTCCGAAAACAGCCGAGCTAAAAATACACAAAATCCCAATAAAAATAGAATAAAAAATCCCCGAAAACGCCAACTTGATGTATTTCCCGGCCGTTTTAACTTGCAGCCGATTTGACTACTCAATCATTGACTGGTTTAAACATTAAACGTTACATTTGTACATTAAATACGTGTATGTTATTGCGAAATATAGGGCTGCAACGGATATCTGAAATATCTGAGATTCGCGGATCCAAACGAGGATTCGCAGATCTAACTGTGATTGGTAAAATCGGTTGCGAATCCGGATCTTATTGAGTTTAACCTTTCCTTTGCGGTAATTGTTTCTTTCGCCCTAAAACTTTCAGTAAATTGTTTCTTTCTGTCTGAAAGGCTGACTGGTATGTAGTTTGTCACAATTGACGCTACTTTTCCGACAAAAACATGGTGATACACAGTCTACTTTCGTTATCGATGGTGCAAAATGGCGCAGAATAAAATTCGCGATGCACCTAAACAATTTAAAATCCTCGGAGTGGAAGCATTTCGAGTTTTATCGGCATACTAATTACACAGTATTTTATTGATACTTAATGCAGATTGCGTGTGATGCGTTAATTGCTTGTTAAAATACAGCGTTATTCATATTATATCTGACTGACATAATTGTGTTTAATATGAGACATTTATTAACTTTATAATATTAGACAAGAATGTGTTCAATTTGTTTGCCCAATACAAGTTGAGCCTCGCCAATAAAGTTTGAAACTCGCCTTAAACGAGAAAAAGGCAGAAACCAGGAAAAACTCGGCCTTATATGAGAATCTTAACTTTCAACTATTTGGACGCGATTTTGAAGTTGTATGCTTAGTTTTGGTGTAAAAGTTTAAATCTTTAAAGATATACTTTAAGCACTCAGCCCCTTGTATATTCAGCTCCCTTTTTTGACAATAACAATATAGTGCAGTGTAACCACAACAGTAAGGATCAATATTAGAGCGTACAAAAATAACAACTTTCAATATTTTCAATGAACTACAATGATCGCCCTTAGAAAAACTTATTCTAAATCATGGAGGATTTACACATTACAAATGCAATTCCTAATGGCAATAAGTAAGTTTTCAATCCTTATTGTCTTTCTGAGTTGTATTAAAAACAACGGTAGTGGATCCAGTGTGGCTGGAATGTTATTCAGGTAAATTTTGCATAATTTCGCGACCTGTCATATTGTGTTCCTGCATCATGTAATGTCTAGGAAGCATCTTTGGTCATATACTTTGTTTAAATGCTATTGTTTCTGTGCACCAATAAGTTGTATAGAACAGAAATTTTGCTATTTTCAAAACTTCATTCTTCATTTAATATCAAAAACCTGTAATTCGAAAGTGAAATTCAAGCTTTCAAGCTGTCTTCAGCTCAATAACAAAGCCAATATGAATTCAACTAATTAATAACATTATATTATTATAAATGTTTGTCGTTTAAATGCTTTCACTTTTTTGTGTATGTGGGATTTTGATAGTTTTTGAGAAATTTGCAGAATCTCGACCCGGGTATAAAAGTTTGTTCGAAAAACGTAAGTGCATTTTTTATCTTCTTAGTATTTGTTTTTGATGTCAATATTTCTGCTTCCACAACTGCTGTTGCAGCTGCAGCTGCATCTTCTTATGCTGCTAAAGTAGTATAAATATTAGTAGCTGTATATAAAGTTTATAATAATAATACTTAATTACTTTTTTCATAAGAAATAAATAAGTTCTGGTGGTTATTGTTTATAGCAATATAAATTATAATTTATCATTGATTTTGTTTATTTTTACTTTCAAATTAGGATTCGAACCGATATTCGATATCCGAGCCTTTGGATTCCAATTCGGATCCAATTGAAATTTTGGATTCGCTGCAGAACTAGCGAAATATAAACCAGTCTGAATTTTCTTACGCTTTCACCATGAGTCGCAATAGTAAGTATTACAGAAATAAAGTAAAGCACAGTGGATTCAAAAGCAAATTGTTAAGCGATTTTGGCTTCGTAAAAAGTTTGGCGTCTGTTTCGTCCACCCATTCCCCTCAGTATACTGCAACAAAAATTGTCGAAGATTCTCATCAGACCAGAAAGACGCCATTCTTGATATATTTAAAGCAGATAAAAACAGAGAACTCCGTCTGTAACATAATCTGTGTTCCAATATGTTGTTGTTTGTGCAAGACTGTGAATAAAAGATTATGTTGCTTTCCTGTCTCATCTAAAGCTGTCAAAAGTTAAACAAAGTCATTAAAATACCATTCTTCAATTGGTACAATTCACAACTTGATTTTTTCCCAATTTGAAGATTTCGCTACTCATTTTTTCCCAATTTGGTGATTTCACAACGCGAAAAATTCCCAATGGCATGGGTACCAGACCCATTCCCAATTGGTTGAAAAAAATCCTTAGCACAACTTTTCACGCATAACAAGTTCATTTCGTAAATTAATCCGTCACTTTTGTTTAGCAACAATCCTTGATGGTTTGGTCTTGATGAACAGTCATAATTCCTGTTCCTACACATTGTAATCAGCGTCTTAATTGGTCGCGTGTTCAGCTCTTAACAAGATTAAAGAAAATCAAACATCAAACCAAGTGTGTCATTTAAGATGCATTGTGTAATGCCGACACCAATTTAAGTTTCAGGAAAGTCGGAGTCGAATCATTTTTTCTTTAGTCAAGCGTATTAGCTATCACTCCTAAACACAGTAATATTTCACGCTTCGGTGATCGCACTTTTGTTTAAACGACAGGTTGGCCAATAAGCCTAAAACAACAATACTTACCACCTTGGTGAATGCGCTTTTGTTTATTCAGCGGGGGTCGATTAAGCCCCCATGTTGGGGAGCATCCAGATTAACGAGACATTAAAAACAGCTAAATACACAGATCGGTGTCGCCAAATATATGTCTGGATCTGGAACGCGAGATTCCGGACTTAACGCGGGAAAATACTACATAATAAATCCGTTCCCCTAGACTTTCGTCCGGATCGCAAATTTTCTGGACTATCAAATTCCGGATAAACGTGGGTTCACTGTAATAGAGTTTGAATAGAAATTAAACCTTAAAGTAGTAGGAAGATGTAGTTTATTCTAAATTGATACTTGCTGATCTTCATTTACACAAAACATAATCATCATCTCTCTGTAAAACTGTAAAACTGATCAGCAACACTTTAAAAAGAAGGATTAAATATCAAAAAAGCTTAGTACATGGAATTTTACAATTTCAGTAGTAAATACATTTGCACAACCATGTAAGAATCAAAGAAAGAGATGTTTGTTAAACATGCATACTGATCCCCTTCCAACAACTTGTATGAATTTTATTTTGACCTCATTCTGTGAAAACTGGGCTTAATGCATGTGTGTGCAGACCCCACAGGCTTTTCAAGGACAATACAGTGAGTTTCTGCTTTTATGAAATTGTCAGTTTTTAAACGAAAATCTAATTTAGGTGGGAAGTGTCGTTCCAGATTAACCTGTATGGACTGCACAGGCTAATAAGTTAATACACATGCATTCAAGCCAGATTTCCCAGAACTAGGTTCATTTGATTATAAACTTCAGTCTGCACATGCTAATTAGGAAGACACTGTATTGTATTTCTTTTTGTTTAAAGAAAGTATCATCTCAGCAAAATCTAGTTTAAGTGTAAAGTGTTGTCCCTGATAAGCAAGTGTGAACTACACAGGCTAACCTGGGACAACATGCATTTATCCCTGTTTTCCCAATGCATGATTCATATCTGTCAAACAGCCTATTCAAAGTACGAGGTATTAGGTAAACAGAAAATTTAAACCCTTTTCCACTTAGATACGTATTTTTACGTATTTGCAGTCCCTTACAAAGTTACATTTAATAAAAGACCTTTCTAACTAGATTCAAGTTTTTAAGGCTTCATTCCCAACCCTTATATACTCCGCCGGATGAGCAACAAACGGCATAAAACCTGAACAGACTGAGAGTTACTTGCAGGCTGTTCTGGTTTTATGCTGTTTGCCCATAGACATTTTCACTTTGCTTTTGAGTGGGAAAGGGTTAACTGCCACCTACCAGTTTCCTGAGACTCTGGCCGGACTCTGTAGAAGGTGTAGCCAGACAAGCTGCCAGGGGACATAAGCATGCTCCGCATCAACTTGTAGGGTGTAGGGTAGTGTGACAGGTCGTCGTTGAGGCGTCTGGAGAGGTGGGGCAGTAGTGGGTTGTAGTAGAACAGAGACTTCTCTGTCAGATAGCCTATTATTGTAGAATGAATGAATCAGTGTTTTTCTCACCATTTTGGGAATGGGGCAGGGTACCTTTGGATTGGGAAATTTGCATCGTTTTGACTAAAGTTGGGAAATTAGTGTGTTTCTTTAGAAAAAAAAATTGGGGGGAGGGGGAAACCTTCCATTGGGAATTGTTTGCTCCCATTTGGAAAAAATGTATACTTTTTATTGAGAAAGGGGCCGCTTATCGGAACCGGATTTTAAATGAAAAAAACACACTGTGAATTGTCAAATATTTTAAACAATTTTAACGCATTCAGAATGAATGAATGTAAACATTGCATGCGAAAGTGAACAAAAGATTAAACTATGTTTAAAATCACTGTACCCTAAAATTAAATCAAAATTTAATTGTGAACAAAAGTTTCACGATTCAAAACACCAGTCCCCAGTAAACTAAGATTTTCCTTTACTTATGTATAATAGATATTAATACCCATTACTTTAGATAATTGGATAAAATAATATTCCGACAATATCCATTCACTGATAATCCAGTACAACCATGATTACCATTGTCAAAAGTAAATTTACATGAATTTCTGTGGGCTGTTTTGAAAAAAATATCTGTTATTTTCATTAATGATTCCTTCAACAAGATGCCTACATGGATTGTATGTGAAAGATCAATTTTACCTAAGCTGTTTAGTGACATAAAGAATCATTGTTTTGACAGATGGCACATGCATTTCTACATCTTGGATGGAATAATACAAGAGGTAGTAACTTTGGACTTGATTAGACTATTATCTACAGGCAGTCAAAATGTACTTTAACAAATATAAAAGCTAATAAACACATAATATATATTAAAATGTAATTATCATAAATACTATTACATTATTATATTCAAAAATATCCATTTTATATAATATACCAGTATGTCTGAACAATATTGCTCACATTTTGTATAATCATAATGAAAATTGTGTTTAGGAAATAATACAAATACAAGTGATTCATGTTTGTGTTGAATTGTATTATGTTTAGCTTCAATCCTGATCCAAACTTCATTCAGAAGCAAGCATGCTTATAAGTTACCTTTACTAATAACTTTTTCCAAGACAGTGTCATCCCAGGTTTTTGTCCAAGTTGAGAGATATCGCTTGGCAGAGAAGCCCGGCCGGATCTGTCGTTCGTAATCAAAGCGGCGTCTCTGTTTCCTCAAGAACTTCAGGTTCATTTTACCTTCGTCCTTGAAAACAAGAATAGTTGATTATGAAATGTTGGAATAGGATAAAACTATAATGTTCCAGTTTTGCTGCTTGTTTCTACCGGAAATTTAGAACTGTAATTACTCTAAGCTTAGACAAATTTAAACAAGCGGGCCTGAAAGGCCCAAAGTCGCTCACCTGAGATTCAAAGGAACTGACCTGTACTGTGCAGCCCAAGATGTCATAAGAACAAAATGTTCTTACCAACTTTCATGACTAGTGAACACCCTGGCAGCCATGTTTTTCTACAGACCAAAACCATTTTTATACACATCCAAGATATCATTTAAACAAATATTGTGACAAAGTTTCATGAAGCCATATTAGGAAAAAAGCCCAGCCCCCTGGTTGCCATATTTTTCAAGCAACTGGAACCATTTTCAAACTTAACCAAGATATCATTGGGAAAAATCTTCTGACAATGTTTCATGATGATCAGACAATAAATATGGCTTCTAGAGTGTTAACAAGGTTTTACTATATATAGGTATATAAGGAAAAATGTCACGCCCCCTTGGCGGCCATGTTTTTCCACCAACCGGAACCATTTTCGAACTCATCCAAGATATCATTGGGACAAATCGTCTGACCAAGTTTCATGATGATCGGACAATGAATGTGGCCTCTAGAGTATTAATAAGGTTTTACTCAAGCAATATATAGCCATATTAGGAAAAATGCCCCGCCCCCTTGAGGCCATGTTTTTAAAGCAACCAAAACCATTTTCTAACACATCCAAGTTTCATTGGGACAAATCTTCTGACCAAGTTTCATGAAGATCGGAAAATAAATGTGGCCTATAGAGTGTTAACAAGGTTTTACTATAGCCATATAAGGAAAAATGCCCAGCCCTTTGGCAGCCATGTTTTTCAAGCAAACGTAACCATTTTCAAACTCATCCAAGATATTATCGAGAACAATCTTCTGACCAAATTTCATGAAGATTGGACAATAACTGTGGCCTCTAGAGTGTTAACAAGGCAAATGTTGACGCCGCACAACGGACAGGAGGCGATCATAAAAGCTCACCATGAGCACATTGTGCTCAGGTGAGCCAAAAAGAATGTGTCAGAAAAGTAAGATGTTCCAAAAAGTCAATATCCAAAAAAGTAGATACCAATGTTATAATTCTGTGTATAACAATACTTGCCAACATGATATGTAAGTAAAGTATTCATTGATATTTGTTATAACTGTTATTCATATTGACACTTTCCAAAAAAGGCAAAAGGATTAGGTCATAAATTTCAACAACAATAGATGAAAACCCTTTCTAAAATACTAAACAATAACACCATCTACAACATGTTAAATTTTACAATGCAAACCACTTGGTAGGAAAAAAAGAATTCATTATTGACTTACAAAACTTCCATACGACAAAATGGACTTGGCTAAATCATCAACCGTTTTAAGATCATGATCAGCTGACGAAGGCAGCGTCTCAGTTGACTCGGTCACATCTTGGTCGGGATAGAAGCCGATGGATTTGTGTTTTTCATGGTGCTTCGGTTTTTTGGTCCGGTGCGCCATGTCCTCTGAGAACAACAGCAGGGCGCCTTTCCTGGTGGTGAACGTTTTAGGAAGATGGACAGCATCTTTGGAGCTGCTACTGGTGTATCTGTGAAAAATGAGAATTGTAGAAATTATGTGGAAGTATCATTTGTAAGCTAACAAGACCTTTCTTTCGGAGTTTTGATCATAAGAGCCTTGTTCCTGGAAAACTGGGCTTAATCCATACTTGTAAAATGTCGTCCCTGATAAGCCCATTTAGACTGAGCAGGCCTATCAGGGATCACACTTTCTGCCTACTATCAATTTTTCCTCAGGGACTTCCTTTTAACAAAAAATACCATAAAAGCAAAGATAGTGGCATCCCCGATTAGCCTGTTCAGATTGCTCAGGCTAATCTGGGATGACACTTTACGCACATGCATTAAGCCCAGTTTTCCACAAACAAGTCACAATCTCACTCATCATTCTTATTTCAATGGGTTTACTCTGACAGCATCAGTAACAGAAAGTCATTTTAGCAAAGAAACACTCTTTAAATACAGGTTATAGGTATTTAGTAGCCATGATTGGTATTTAATGTCATATAACAATCAATGATAAGGTATAAAGTGACATTCTCGAGTCTTTTCCATGGGAAGAACTACTACTCTGCAACTCCGTAATATCACGGTCCCTAATATCGGGATGTCCAATATATCACGAGTTGGCCAAATACCCCATTTTTTAACCCACTTTACTTTTCTTTATTATCCATTATTAAAAAATACAGTTTGGTTTTCCTTCATTCTACATCACATTCACGCTTGTGTACCGCCACAAACAATAACCACACTTGCACAATTGTGTTTCACATTAAACAAAATTGAACTTGCTTCGAACTGACATCATGCCAGGTGCCAATCACTTTCTTCTTGGTAAATGCAGCAACAAATAAGCACTCAGGCTGCCAAATACACACAGTCCCCACAGGCAGGTGTATACAATAACTATAAATGTCACAGATTAATACTGATCTCAACAAACTTTGCATATAAGATTCAGCATACACTACTTGTCTTAAAGTTAGAGGAAGACAAGTTTTCACAGTTTTTTAAAATCTACGTCCAATTTTTTATCCAAAAGTAACAAGTTAGTTGTCTCCCATGCGCTAAGAATTTTTATATTAAGGCAATTGAATATTAAAGCCCATGCTTTTCACAAGGAAGAGTGATGTTATATTGTACATGAGGTCTAATTTTTGCATGCTTTTAATCAGTGCAAAGAATTTACCAGAAATACACGAGGACTGTTCATTTGTGGCTAGATTTTTTCACCTTTCGTGAACAATAAAAATTGGCAATGCTTTTCAGATTACACATTTAATTATACACGTGAAAATACTCACATGAATAATGCTTCATGAAATTCAAATGTATCATGAATGCAACAAGGTATGTAAATAGTGTGATTTGAGATTGCCAAGCTTTGCTAATGCATACATATACATGCATGTTACATCGTGATCCAGATGTATTGTCATTGCGATCCATGGATCTTGCAATCTATGATATAACGAATCTGTAGTCAGTGTTTTTTTATGGCAATTTCGGAGACGATATTTGGCCCAATTCCCTTCTAAAAAGAGTATATATTTTTCCCCAATTTTGTAGAAAAAATCACCTCCAACAGTTAAAAAATTTTTTTTTTAAATTGTTTAGAAAGAACTCTCTTCTGATAACTATATCTCAAATTTATTTTCATGTGTATTCATATAATTAATATCATAACATATAAAAGAGTGAATTTTTTGTTTTCCCCTTTTCCAAAAAAACTACGCATTTTTCCCCTTTGGACGGGCCCCGCCACCATTCCCCTATTTGTGAAAAAAAACACTGGTAGTGTAGATTAATGATTTGGAATGAAGATAAGAATGCTCCCACAGTGGGTATCAACTAGGGAACCTCTCTGCCACACAGTGGACACCATACACGTATCATCTTTTGCAGTTTTAGGAATTAATACATTTGGAGAACCATACTTGTAAAACAATTATTTTATATCTTATAACAACTCAATGCTTGCTGTTCAAGAAGCAAGGTCGTGGTAGGTTACTAACAAAGCACCTTTATAATTTTCAGTAAGAATTATATGGTTTTTGCTTACAAAAGAATAAAATATAATTCTTTTAAGCAATATCTACTTCATTATTACATTTTTATCTAAAAAAATCTTAGCTTTAAATGGCCAGAGATGTGTGGAATTTATTAATTTAAAGATTTAACTTAACTTTTCCTTAAAAGCAGAAACGGGCCCAGGTCTATTTAGTTTCAGCATAATAATATTGGTCTGAAGGTAAAAACTAAATTAATTAATAAATTCTCAGGTCTTTTGCTGGCTATTTTGGGAAATATGGAAAAAAAATCGTCCACTGATTTGGGAAAAACTAATTTAATAAACTCCTTATAATAACTGAAATTTGAAGAGCAAAATAATATAAATTATAGTTTGGTAGATATAATTGAAATAAAATAAAGACATAATAATCATCAGACATTTCTTTCTAAAAAAAAAACATTAAAAAACGGATTTTGGGAAAAATCTTTTTTTAAGTAGGGACTTTGTTTTTACCACGTTGCTTTGGCAATATATGTATAATGGATCTGCAGAACCGCCAGGAAAAAGCCTGTACCTGGACAGAGAAAACTACCTATAAGGTACCTGTTATGATTCCATAGTCAAGTCAGAAATAAACTTAATGTTAAACTGTGGACAACGAGAAATACCTTCAAAGTATCTGTTATGGTTTGATGGTCAAGAAACAAATGAAGAAAATGTGTGACTGTAGACAGTGAGTGTTACCTTGAGGATATCTGTGATGGTTCATGAGAGAAGCCATATCTAGATTGCAGAGGAGGCAGGAAAAATGGTCGATCATGTGACTGCTCCACAAAGTTGAAGTAGTCCTAAAAACACACATTTATTACAATGAATTAGAGAGATTTCAATACTTAAGAAAACTTGCAAATGATCCCAAATAAACCACTTGAACTGACTATGGAATTGGTGCCAATGGTTTAAAGGAATAATGACTGTATATTTGAAGATATGAATTATAATAACAATGCTTGCCAATGCGGTCCGTGTATATACAGTCTTTTCCTTTTTCGTTTTGTATTCGACTCAACGAAACATGAGAATCAAGGCATATTCGTTTATATTCCGATTTTCTAATAACCGAAACAAAAACAAAGTACGAAAACAAAATCAACTTCTTTTTATCGTTTTCTGTTGTACTAATAATAAAACAAAATGCGAAATGTATTTCCCCCTTCAAATTTCGTTTCAATCTTCATACAACGAAAATCAATGATTAAAACTTGGTCTCGTTTACCGTTCTTGGTTTGATATTACGGTTTACAAAAAACGAAAAATAAGTGGCGCTGTTCAAAAATCTATAAATAAAAAAAGATCTTTGCTCTGTGCTGCTGTCTTGGGGAGGTAACACATTTGTGGCTATTGCTCGTTCTTTTTTCCTTTACATAAGAATACATCACTTATTTCGATCAGGATGGCTTCTCATGTGCATTTTTGGGGGAGGGAAAGACACCTCGTATTAGGGAAGAATACGTGGATATTTTCAGTTGTTTTTCGACCAGGATGGCTTCTTACGTGCATTTTGGGGGGAGAGAAAGACACGTCGTATTAGGGAAGAAGACGTGGATATTTTCAGTTGTTTTTCCAAATTAAGTATTTGTCCAAATTGTAATTATCATAATCTGACATCTAAATGTTTCCCAACGTACCGGTATTTCATGTCGATCAAACCGAATTGATAGGGCTATAGTTAGTCTCTTATGACACTTCTTTTTCTTTGCTCGTATGACACTTCTTTTTGTTTGCCCCTATACTATGCAAATTCAGTACTAATTTTACAAAAAAACAAACTCGTTTTAGTCCTATAATTAGAGAGAGGCCCTTACATTTTAAGAGCTGTAATACCCCTTCCCCTGATTCCCGTATTCCAATTATTATTAACCCTTAGACCGGAATGATGTTTAAAGAAGGACAATAATCGGCGGCGGCTGCTAAAATGTCCCCTTTTTACATCACCGTACATAACAGAATGTTTAAGTTGTATTATTACTGCCAATATTGAAATAAAGAACAAGACACATGGACAATAAATAAAAAAGTGTTTGAAGCTTATGAAATGGTTAAGTGCAAGGTGTCTAAAATATAATTTCTAATTCGTTTGATTAAGTACAAATCAATGTACATGTTACATTTCACAACTGAACTGTGATATGTCTAGTGCTATTTGCTCTGATAGAGTTATAACCAAACACCTTATATGAAACCATTTTGCGCTTGAAATAATTATATATAATATTATTAATAATATTAATAAATGTGCCTATTTAATAACTTATAAAAAAACATATTTAATGTTCCGGAAAGAGCCCTCAAGATGAAGTAGGCGAATAGCATGCGTAACGCCTATAGAAACTACTTGCACGCGTTGAAAAGTTCCGTTTTAGACAATGGTTGTCTCCTAAAATGGAACTCGAGTACAATTATAAAAAAGCTTGTACATCTGTAACTATTCATGTATGGTTTGCAGAGATAAACGCGCATTCAAGCAAGCGTTGGCTTGCGTGATCTTTTAAAGTGCACGAAAGTCGAAAAATGTATTATATTATTCCTTTTATACACATCCTGTTCATGTAAAAAGTCATTCGAAAAGTGGAAAAAAAGTACCTTAAAAAACATTATTCATAAATTTGTAACAATTTCATAGTTGTAACGTATATGGTATTTTAAATAATTGACTTTAACTAGCGTTGATTTTTCTATTATTATAATTTAATGGTCTTGTAATATAATGTTACTTGATCTATTTATTTTCCCATCAGAGTAGCCAATAATAGCTGTCCCAAGACTCGACTATTCTTCGTCTATAATTGTCTACATGTATGTATTCAAAAATATTAAGATCTAAGGGAGAAAATTGCGCAAAAAGATCAATCACGACTTATCTCTCCAAAACAGCGGAGCGCCCCTCGTTTTATGTATACCATTTTATCAATTCAAGAACGGTAAATGGAAACAGGCACTGTGTTTCAATTTTCATATATTGATTTTAGTATAATTAAAATTGAAACGAAATATGAATAGAGAAATAAGATTTTTGTTTTGTTTTGTTATTAGTACACTGAAAAACGATACAAAGAACTCAACGTTGTTTTTTTGTTTTTAGTTTTTGTTTTGGTTATAAGAAAATCGGAATATGAACTAATATACGTTGATTTTTGTTTTTCGTTGTGTCTAATGCAAAATGAAAATGGAAAAGACGGTATATACACGGACCCAAAGTATCACTATATTTCTTGCCACATTTGTTTTGACAGACCTTCTAAATGAGACTAATTTACTTTAATGTAGCATTAATTGTGTTTACACATAAAATGAAATAAAAGTTTCAGAAAAGTCCACTCATGGGAGATATAGATTAACAGCAATTTTTCTTCCCCAATTGGGAAAAATTAGCGAAAAAAAAACCTGAAATTGGGAAAATCCACGTCGTGAAATCTTACAATTGGGAAATATAGTTTTTTTAATTGCTTGGTATCAACAGCAAAAATCAACAAATATTGATTAACATTCAATTTGGCTTGTAATGTTCAGTGTTAGTGCTCATTTTATTTATTAACTTGCAGATAAATCACATTTGGAACAAAATTGACTGGATTTGGCTTCCTTTTGGGAAATTTTCGGACAGCAATTGGGTATTTTGTAGTTTTTCTTCAATTGGGAAAGTACCTGTTCCGGGTACTTTATAAAGAAGGGAAAAAATCGCTGAGAAAAGACCTAAAAATACAAGCTCAAACATTTAACCATACAGTGTGATCTTGTCCTTGTTTTGCTGTGATTTACTTCTGTACATGGCCTCAATAATCAAACAATTTAGCTAAGTTTCTTTGATTTTCCTTCATATGACATGGTGATCTAGTTTTTAACCAAGCTTGACCCAAATTTAACATGGCCTAAATATTGTCAAGATAAACATTCCGACCAGGTTTGATCAAGACTGAGTCATAAATGTAGCCAGTCGAGTGGTCACAAGGTTTTTCTACGATCTTACCTAGTAACCTAGTTTTAGGACACACATGACCATATTTGACTTGGCTTAGATATTGTCAGATAAATATTCTGACTAATTTTCATCAAGATTAAGTCATAAATGTGGCCTCTGACTTGGTAGCAAGTTGTTGTTTTTTAAGATTTTAGCAGCTGACCCAGTTTTTGGACCCATGAGACCCAAATAAGACCATGCTTACTCTAGACTGAGTCATACATGTGCAGGAGCCGTTACAAGGTTTTTATAAGATTTGACCTGAAGACTTAATTTGTCTACACATTTGACCCAGATAAAAACTCAGTATAGACTATGTCAAAATAACAATTCTGACCAAGTTTTATCAAGATCGAGTCATGAAAGTTTTTATCTAGAGTGGCAGCAAGGTTTTTCTTAGATTTTAGCGACCTAGTTTTTGGAAGAATGTAACCCAGGCCCCGTGTTCACAAAACATTTTTTGCAATCGAAAATCGATTTTGCTTGTCATTGAAAATGGATTTCCATTGTAGTTGATAGGCAAAAATAAAAATTGATGTCAGTTAAAATCGATTTTCAATTGCAAAATCGTTTTGTGAACACAGGGCCAGATTTGAACTCGGCTCAGATATTCTCTAGGTGATATTCTGACCAAGTTTCATCAGATTTAATGAAAATGTGGCCTCTAAAGTGGTAACAAGCTAAAAAGTGGGCTAATTAAAAGGACTTGTTCACAAATTGTTGGAAGAACAATTTTCCATTTTTTGTCACAGATTAAATTGTCAAAGAAGAATGTACATCAGGGAGTGAAAGAACATTAATGACACAGACTTTTAATGCAAATACAATGGCGTTTATTAGAAGTTAACACTAGATATCTAAATGATTTAATAATTTGGAGTGTTTCGGTTGTGTTTTTTATATTTTATTACACTATTGGATTACTTATATAAAGTATAAAATGCTAATAGGTAGAATGGCCCTGTGGTTATGGCAGTAGCTTTTTAATTCAAGGTTCAAGCCCATGTGAGAACAATTTGTATTCTTTTTTTTTTACTTTCTTAACTTCCAACTAGATTCCTACTGGAGCTCTTTATTTCAGATGTTAACATGCATACATTGAAAGCATTTCATGAAGAAATTAAAAAAGTCAGAATCTGTGAACAAGTCCCTTTAAACTTGCGCGGTACATATGCAAACCACTATTTTGTAGAGTATCTCCCCTAATGCAAGGTTGATGACAACCATATAATTACAGTTTGAAGTTGGCAAGAAGTTTTTTAGATGTTTCTGTGTTGTTTTTGTTATATGTGGCCATTCATGTGGTAAGCTAAGTAAGGGAGTATCAATATCAGTATGTGAAACAAAGTATATATTATATTACCTGTGGTTCGAATATAACATCCACTTTTTCAGTTCCATTTCTCTTAATTTCTCCCACGCCACGTGAAAGAAGTGAAAGGTTAAGGGCGCTTCCAGTCGCCATTTTATCTAGTCTAATTACCTAATATCTAACCAATTAAAAACCAATTAAGGTGATATAGTGGTTACATTGCTTTCAATTTTCTTCTGACCCCGTAAAATGGTGTGAAATTTGACAACCGCCTAATGAAAAGTAAATTTGAGATAAGACAATAGGGTCATTCACGGTTTATTGCCACTTGACAGATAAACATTACTCATAAATCAATTTAGTTATTGACATTTAACGGTTACTTTAATCCGCCATGTTGTTTATACGTTGCTGGGTGCGCGCGCAGATTTTAAGTATACTATACCAAATTATTCACGGTTACATTCAACATAGTTTTACTGTGATACCCACCTGTAACACTCTTATCATCTACGTTAGTGAACTTGCTTTGGAATTGTCGACCACTTACGTCGTTGAAGCAGAAGAAATGAAATATGGTCGTAGCAAGTAGTTCACGATTATTCCCCATGCTAATTTTTTGTGATCTGCCAGATCATCTGGTCGAGAAGTGAACACACGTTCGCCAGACCGACAGGTCACATAATTGTTAAAACTGTATATTCATATATGCAGATCTTTTAGACATAGATGTGGTACGCAATTCACCGTACATATGGCGACCGACAGGAAAGAACGCTAAATTATTGTGTCATAATGGCGCTTTTATTTGTCGTGTTTGTGTTCACTGGTGCGTTTGCTTGTTCCAGTTCGCCAAAAATACCTTTTCAAACCCGTCAAAGGGACAACACGAGAAATACGTTCTGGCTCCCTTTAAACGCCCTTATGGAGAGTTAACTAAGGTGAACTAGTGTGTTCGCGAGTTTCGCTTTTAAATAATTTTGAGCATTCACACGCGCAACTCGCCAGACAGTGATAACAAATCAACGATCGAGTCTACTTTAGATGAGCCGCGTTTCTGGAAAACTTGGCTTAATGCATGTACGTAAAGTGCGAACTGCGCAGGCTAACAACCCCCGTTCTCACAAAGCTGCGACTTTCCGGCGATCATCCCGATCAAGCCACGATCTGAAAAAAGGATCGAAGCCGATCGGAGTATAGATCGAGCAATTTGGAAAATTATGGTCTTCATTTCAACCGTTCTACGATGCCCCTACATCAAACTCTTACTGCGTTTACTGCCGCGACATTCAAGATCATACTACGACGCTACGCAGAGCTTTTTCTGCGCTTTTACTACGATCTCGAAGATCTCTCAGCGATGCTTCCGCGCTGCCTGTACGATTACGGCGCTTCTACTACGCTCTTTTTACGACTTTACACCGATTCTTGTTGGCTACGATCCCGCTACGCTTGTTTTGAGCATGTTCAAAATAAGCGTGGCGAGAGCGTAGAGCTCTCCGATCATGAAGACTCTACCGCGATCATACTGCGCTTATGAAGACTCCACTACGTTTGTCCTGCGATTTGTCACGATCGGCCACGTTTTCGGCCACGCTTTAATCATAGTAGAAGCTGCGTCTATGTGTAAACGGGGGGTTTAAGGAACACTCTTGTCGCTTTGATGGTATTTTACGTTTCAATGAAGTCTATTCTTAACGGAAAGCCAGTTTAGACGGAAAATGTTATTCCTGATAAGCCTGAGTTTTCTGCACATGCTAATCTGAGACGACAAGTTACGCACATGCATTAAGCCTAGTTTTCCCAGTGCGATTCTCATATGTGCCTTATGATGTTGATGCAACTGCTGAGAATTCTGCAACCAAAATTTTCAACTGATATTAAAGAAACCGTTACTGCCATTCATTCAACGCCTTACTTAATCCCTCCGACTAAACCAGTGCCAGAAATCAGTAAAATCTATTGAAACTACGACGTTATCAAACATTTGAGATTTATTTAGCCACAGAAGTGTTTTGGAATACACTGGTCTGATTTTAAACCAAACTCCTAGCGGAGTTGTCGTTCCATGCTCTAACATGTACCGGTAATCGGCGTGCAAAATATTTTTTAAATATGTACGCAATCTGGTATGCTAGCTGCTCCAACATGAGATCAACTACTGAGTACTGACGCAATATTATTTAAGAACTATACACTTCCATGATAGATATTTGTCATCACCCCACCCCCCCGCCCTCTTCCATCTCCATATTACAATCAAACTACAATTAAGTCGATGAAATACTTGTATCTCTTATATCGGCTTCGTTATGATTAACAACGGCATATCTGTACACAAACATAAGCACTGAACAAAAACATGAGGCACAAAAACGCATTGATAAATTTATCGTCATTCATTAGTTACGATCTTTTTGTTTCAAATCTGAATTGTCAATAACGTGCGTTAAATACCATACTAGGAGCTAGTCGCAGAGTTTAATTATACACGCACTTGAAAAATTAAATACCCACGCGGTGATATAACGAATAGATTTAAACCATGGTAGCTCTGTTTGATAAAGAGTAAAAATCAAACTAAAACGGAAGCTACTGCATGCAATGAAACATGCACTGAACGAAGGTTTAGAAAAAAGACAACATAAATCAAGGAAGTGCACTCTATAATTAAAATTAACAATGGATACATAAGATAACGTTGTAATGTTACCGGTGATTGATGTGTAAGTCGGGAATGCGTGCTGAGTTAAGGAGATATTGGTGTCACTAATATAGAAGGTATATAGTTTGTATAACTGCTTATATGATATAAGCTTCGCTCTGGGAAAACCGGGCTAAATGCATGTCCGCTAAGTGTCGTTCCGGATAAGTCCGCAAGGACACATCTGGAACGACATTTTCCGCTTTTATGAGTTTATCATTTAAAGGAAGCATTTTCTTAACGATAATCCAGTCCGCCCAGGCTAATAAGAGGCGACACTTATCGCACATGCATTAAGCCCCGTTTTCGCAGAGCGCGACTAATGTGTTTCTGTTACAAGTGTCTGACGTCCTTCAGCACTATTGAGGCTGCATTATTGTTCTTCGATCGCATTACGAAGAATTGTTTACGAAACTTATTGGATCATCCCAAATATCGTATGGTAAATGTTTGCAATCTTAGTATTTCAATTTTATATTCGGGCTGTTTATACATGTTAGATACATGTAGTCTCATCTGGTAATTTTTTATTTGTTGAAAACTCAACCCGGAAGCGGGACGTCGTGAAGATGTACGGGCGACCCCGCGTCAAGAAAGTCTTCTGCAAGTACCATCAGAACAAGAAGTGCGAGTACTTTTGCAGAGATCACAAGGTTTGAATAGTTAAATATGTTTGGTCTGACAAATAATCTAAACTTGTTAAAGAACAGTTATTTTAGCAATATTTTTTAAGTGTCTATCTTTGGTATTGTTGTGTTTTCAAACGGACAGCATTGTAGTTTCATATTTTGTTTTATTCAAGTGACACATAGTACATACATATAATAATTATTATATACAATTTCAAATCGAACTCAAATATTGAAATGTTTAATATATTGAATCATGAAATATTTTATATCAATTTTTGAAGTATTTCCCATCCATGAAAATGGCTTACGGGTCAATAATCAGACATCGATAAGTGTAGCCGTCTTATGCCTGTAAAAGAGAATATAATAAAATAATCACTTATAATAACCACAATAAAGTAATATCGTAACCGTATACTTTCTCGTTTTAAGTTGCAATCCTTTATGAATAAAGCAAATTTATATATCACTCGTTTATCCGTTATTAGGCATTTAAGTCTGTCATTATTAGCGGACATCATTTCAAGGATTATGACGATGTCTGTTTGTGTTAAAGTTACAGGGGGCAAATGTAGATTTTCTTTCGCACAGACACTTAAAGAGCTTTATACATGTATTTTCCAAATCAAAAATTGTGCTTGAAAAACATTAATCTAGCCATAAACTTAAAACGGTATATATGTATATGAAAGAACATAGTTGTAGACAATGCTCACAGCGCCACCACATGCAAATATCGCATTTAAATATGCCCATACAGGTGTTAATGTACAGTAAATGTCTATATTATCCACATTAAGGTGCTACTGTGTGGTACCTGTCTCCGAGACAAGCACAGGGATTGTCAGATTGGGGATGACCACGAATACAAGAACTACTATGGGAAGAAAATCCGAGAGGTACTTAGTTTTACTTCTAAACGAGTCTAGTTTAACCCATTTATGCCTAGTGGACTCTCCCATCCTTCTAAATTGAATCATCATGCAGCGTCTCATCTGGGTCTACACTGTTTGCCAAGGCCTTTTTTTCTAGACGCTAGGCATAAATGGGTTAATTCGATTGTTATGAAAGCCTTAGGTATTTAGCGACACTCTTATGTGTGTGTCATGAAGGGAAGACCAGTAGTTGGTGTGTTTGTAAATATCCCAACAGCTCGCAAGGCGTAGGAATTGGAGCGGGAACCTCCATGGCAAATATCCGCACCATTATCTGTTCATGGTGCTTTACACTCTTATTTCACAGATGATCGTAAAAATAATATTTCTAGAGTAGCCTCACGTATAATTTACATTTCTCTGTCCCCAAAAGTGAAATACATATCAATACATAACAATTATATTATATCAGTTTGATATACCAGCAGTGTAACTGACCAACCCAAAGTGCTAAAGCTAATCTAGGCTCTTGTTTTAACCAATCACATTGCTTTGATCCACACAGGAATAGTTGAACTTTGTTCAGGAACAGTTGATGAATATTTCATAAAATCGATAAACTCCTCCTGAAGGATTTTTACACTTTCCTAGTGCATACTGATGCACGTTCTGTCATCCATGGCTTCATTTTAGTTTGGGGATGCTGTATGGTAAATATACTTCCTAGGTGGCGCTATAATGACCGGGTGTTTTTAAAACGCAACTTATAAGTGATATTGCGCGTAATTGTACGAAATTGAATAAGCCTCGTTCTGGGAAAACTGGGCTTAATGCATGTGCGTAACGTGTCCCAGTTTAGCATCTTCACATCTGTGACCACACTTTTCACTTGGATGGAATTTTGGTTTTAAAGAAAGTTTCTTCTAAAAGAGAATCAAATCTAGGCGGAAGTGTCGTAACGGCACCGGCTAATCTGGGTTGACACTTTACGCACATGCGTTAAGCCCAGTTTACCCCGAACGTGACTCAAATAATACTCTCAGGTAAAGGTGATGATCGAAGCAAACAGGAACGAGCTGGTCTCGCAGACTCACACAGTGATATCGGCACTGGACTCGGGGATATCGAAACTTGAGAAATTTAAGGTCAGTATTGCGACGCATTTTATGTCTAGATACTATTTATCCATTTGTAAAAATATATGCTTAGTAAGTGGATTTAATGAAATAATAAGAAAAACTGTTTAAGCCGTGCTGTGTGAAAACGGGTTTTGGATTTCATAAATAAGAAACACTGTTTAGCCGTTCTGGGTGTATTGTTCAATGCATAAGCGTTAAATATCGTCCCAGATTAGTCTGTACAGTCCGCCACTTTCAGCTTTTATAGAATTTTCGTGTTCATGAAGTCGCTTCATAACGAAAATCCAATTAAGGCGAAAACTGTCGTCCCCGATAAGCCTTTGCGGACTTCTTACACTTGAAAACTGTCGTCCCCGATAAGCCTTTGGGGACTTCTTACACTTGGAAACTGTCGTCCCCGATAATCCTTTGCGGACTTCTTAAACTTTACATGGCGAAAACTGTCGTCCCCGATAAGCCTTTGCGGACTTCTTACTGTCGTCCCCGATAAGCCTTTGCGGACTTCTTACTGTCGTCCCCGATAAGCCTTTGCGGACTGCTACACTTTACACATATGCATTAATCCCCGTTTATCCAGAGCGAGACTCAATTAAAGTCCATTTCATAAATTGAAAAATAATATTCATCAACGGTTACGTCATTACTGATGCATGTTAGAGAAATGATGAGTAAAGACTTTAAAGGTGCCTTTTCACAGATTTTGGCATTTTTTAACTTATTCATTAAATGCTTTATATCGATAAATGTAAACATTGGATCGTAAAAGCTCCAGTAAAAAATCAAGAATAAAATTAAAAAAAGGAAAAGAACATTGCCCGGACCAGGTTTCGAACCAGTGACCCCTGGAGTCCTGCCAGAGTCCTGAAGTAAAAACGCTTTAGCCTACTGAGCTATTCCGCTGAGTACACTTACTTGACGTATTTTATACCTTATATAAGCAATCTTCGTAGTTTCACAGAATTTAACGACAAAAACAGAACTCTCCAAATTATTCAATCGTTTCGCGTTGCAACGCTTTATAATTTTTAGGTTTTAAAATCGTCAAAAGATGCATATAATGGCTATATTAGACCATGGTAAATGTTCAGTATTACTGTTTCCTCACAAATATCATAACTAATACGAAAATTTGCGAATCTGAAACAACTTTTTTCAATTTTGTCAATTTACCAAAGCGTGAAAAGATCCCTTTAAATGTCCTGGTATTTGGTTATTTTGACAAACGTTATAAGCATGTTTTGTTTGTTACGTTGTGCATGATCATATGCATATTCTGGTTACTCTAAATGTTATCATGATTATACATCCAAAATTAATGACAGCTTTGTTATACATTTTAATGAATGACAACTGTGTTATACATTCAAACCTAGGGCAGCTTTGTTATATGTCCAAACGAATAACTGCTTTGTTATACAGCGAAATAAATGATTGGTTTGTCATACCTATTGTGAGTATACATCCAAATAAATGACAGCTTTGTTATACGTATCATGAATATACATCCAAATGAGCGACAGCTTAATTATACGTAACATGGTTATACATTGAAATAAATGACAGATTTGTTATACCTCCAAATAAATGACGCCCCTGTTATACCTCCAAATGAATGACATCTTGGTTATACATTCAAATAAAGGACAGCTTTGTTATACATTTCCAGAAGGATATTGATCTAGTCATAGAGAGAATCGGCGACATGAAGTACGACGTGGGAATACACAAGTCTGAGATCGAACGGACAACCAACGCTCTGCAGGAGATTGACAGGTAACGCCGCAATCAGCGTTACATGTATATTAGCCCATTTATGCCTAGTGGACTCTCCCATCCTTCAAAATTGGATCAATTTATTTCCAAAATTAGGGATGTCTAGTATATTTATTGCATTAAGAATATTTCTTACAGAAATTCCGTTAAGCAAACAGCGCAGACCCTGATGAGACGCCGCATCATGCGGCGTCTCATCTGAGTCTACGCTGTTTGCCAAGGCATTTTTTCTAGACGCTAGGCATAAATGGGTTAATTCATTGTTATTTATCAATGGAATAAAAATAATATGCATTCACAGTGGAAAATAAATAACATAAGAATAACGTGCGCTCGAATTTCGAATGAATTTATTATAAGTGTGATATGATGCCACGTGATATTTACACAGGACTTTAACAGTTATTCTCATACTACATGTATACTTCCCCGGTGAGTATCCTATTGCAGTTGAAGCGAATTGAGATCTTCTTTTCTTGTTTTATTTCAATTGCAATTCTATGATATTATTGTATATTTACGCTCGTGTGTTTTGTGTTTTGTGGTTAATTCTAGCTTAGAGTGAAATTCGGCATGACTTTATACTGGTTTAAAATCTCAATACTTTGTAAAGACGGTTCCAACGCCTTGACCCCATATTTCTCTCCACATAATGTTTCTCGAGTTTCATTATCCCTACTTTGGATTAATAAAATATCCAGAAGGAAAACGGACACAAGTAAAGACTCTATGTTTTATTCTCTATAGGATATACCTCAGTTGCAGTGTACATATTAATTTGACACTTGACCCGTTCTGGAAAAACTGAGCTAAATGCAAGTGCGTAAAGTGTCGTCCCAGGCGAAAATGTGCAGTCCTCACAGGCTCATCAGGGCCGACACTTTTCACGTAAGATGGATTTTCGTGTAGAAAATACTTCATTAAAAAAATCTATAAAAGCGCAACGTATCGTCCCTGATCTGGAACGACAATTTACGAACATGCATTAAGCCCGGTTTTCCTAGAACGAGGCACCCCCTGTCACTTCCCATTGCAGACAGATGACCAACGCGTATGACTTGAGGACGTGCCAGCAATGCTATGCAGATATCGACCTGGAAAAGGTCAAGTTTGAAAGAAAACAGAGAAAACTGTACCAGGTAGTAATATTTGTTCAAAAGCCATTGGTCATCACTAACACTGCTCTTTTAAATGATTTTAAAGGCGAATTTATCATAAAAAGGATACGTGTAAAGAAAGGAAACTACTACTACAACTATTAAATACGCGTATTTTATGTACCACGTTCTTATATTGGTCACGGACTCTAGATGAGTCAATATACGCTCCGTGTATTGGTGAACAGTACTTTAATGCAATGAACTTATAGAAAAACGAGAACAATCTTTAATAAAAATAACAACTGAAATATCGAATATTGTTGAATATTGTATTTATTATCTAATGTGTAATGACAACGCGTAAAAGAAATGTGTCATATGTAACTTTATGTATTGAAGTTAAAAATATCTTAAATATCTGACATTGTAGCATATAATATTTATTATTTAACATGTTATGTGGTATATATACCTCTATCTATTGAGGTCTACATGTAAAATATCTAACTCTATGCATTGAAGAATACATGTGTCATATCTAACTCTATGTATTGAGGTGCCGACCCGTCTGAACGATGACGTCACCGCTTCCATCCACAGCCTTCAGCGCCGTCTGAAGAACATCAAGAACGGCATCAACTCCCAACTCAGTTCAACCAAGCTCGCACAGTACTACCCGAACGCAAGGTACATAGTTCACATAGCTCACCAAGTACTACCCGAACGCAAGGAATATTGTTCACATAGCTCGCACAGTACTACCCGAACGCAAGGTACATAGTTCACATAGCTCAATAAGTACTAGCCGAACGCAAGGAATATAGTTCACATAGCTCGCCCAGTACTAACCGAACGCAAGGTACATAGTTCACACAGCGCGCACATTACTACCCGAACGCAAGGAACATAGTTCACATAGCTCACATAGTACTACCCGAACGCAAGGTCGAAAGTTCACATAGCTCGTCCAATACTACCCAAACGGAAGGTAAATAGTTCACATAACTCGTCCAGTACTACCCGAACGCGAGGTACATTGTTCACATACTGTAGCTCGGCCAGTACTAACCGAACGCAAGGTACATAGTTCACATATCTCGCCCAGTACTACCCGAACGCAAGGTACATAGTTCACATAGATCGCCCAGTTCTTTCCAAAAGTAAGGTACAAAGTACACATAGCTCGCCCAGAACTATCCGAACGCAAGGTACATAATTCACATAGCTCGCCCAGTACTACCCGAACGCAAGGTACATAGTTCACATAGCTCGCCATGTACTACCCGAACGCAAGGTACTTAGCTCACATAGATCGTCCAGTACTACCCGAACGCAAGGTACATAGTTCACAAAGCTCGCCCAGTTTAACCAGAACGCAAGGTACATAGTTCACAAAGCTCGCACAGTATTACCAGAAAGCAAGGTACATAGTTCACATAGCTCGCCAAGTACTACCCAAACGCAAGGTACATAGTTCACATAGCTCGCCCAGTTCTACCCGAACGCAAGGTACATAGTTCACATAGCTTGCCTAGACTACCCGAACGCAAGATACAAAGTTTACATAGCTCGCCCAGTACTACACGAACGCAAGGTACATAGTTCAAATACCTCGTCCAGTACTTCCCGAACGCAAGGTACATAATTCACATAGCTCGTCCAGTACAACCCGAACGCAAGGTACATAGTTCACATATCTCACCCAGTGATACCCGAACGCAAGGTACATAGTTCACATAGCTCGCCCAGTACTACCCGAACGCAAGGTACATAGTTCACTTTTAGCTGTTACAGACCAGTTTTAAAACAAATAAGGTTACTATGTCTTTGTCATGTATTCAAAGAAATCACGTTCAAATATTGTATTTGGTTTTTATCATCCTGTATTAAGTTATGTGTATAATCGTATTGTTCTTTGCTGGTATACAAATCTTAAGTTATGTTTGTTGTTTCCCCATATTTATGTATTTATTGTGCCATTGTAGTAATGCTAAATAATTGCACGTTGATAATACTATTGACATTATGCACATTTTGCTATGTTATACATCGAAATTGGGCTATTAAGGTCGCCATGGTTTAGTGAATATGATGTCCGCCTTGCAACCGGAAAGTCACAGGTTCGATCGCCACTATTGGAGCTTCCTCAAAGACTTCTAGTACAGGTTATAGTCGCAGTAAACAAACTCGAGAGCGTTTCAAAAAGCCTAAGGCTTTTGATGCAATCGATTTAAAATAAATAGGTTTCAAATTAAATTTTTCTATGTGTAAATCAATTTAAGGTCCTTCAAGGAACCGACCACGCCGTACCTGCCGTACTTTGAGCTGGAGAACAAGGTGACCCACAAGAAGCCCAAGGACCACGCCCGCAACCAGGGCCGCCTGGCTCAGTGGTCCAACATGGAGGACGTCCGGTTTGACCTCCGCTTTCAGTCCACAAGGACGCCGATGACAAGGCTGCCAACGTTAAACTGAATCGACGAGGCGCATTCTTGGAACACTGGACTTAATTTATATGCGTACAGATTCGTCCCTAATCAGGGACGACACTTTCTGTTTTATGATATTTATCTTT
Organism: Dreissena polymorpha; assembly: GCF_020536995.1. NCBI lineage: Eukaryota > Metazoa > Mollusca > Bivalvia > Myida > Dreissenidae > Dreissena > Dreissena polymorpha. The sequence continues at coordinate 12,713,894 of NC_068364.1, read as the reverse complement.
TAAAGAAAGAAGCAGAGATCCATTCTAGACGGAAAGTGTCTTCCCTGATGATCGTGTGCGGAATGCATAGCATAATCTGGGACGACACTTAACGCACATGTATTAAGTCCCGTTTTCCCAGAACGGCATTAAGTCCCGTGTTTCCAGAACGCGGCTCTATCTATTTACCACAAATTCTGTGGGACACCATTAATTTGTGACAATAACATATCTCTTAATTCAATTCTTATTTACCGAAACACACCTATGCATAACTGGCATAACATCGTCTAGAAAACACGGTGTTAACCGAAACGATGTAAATACCACAAAAGGTTTATGCATGCGATATCTCTCATGACGACACAAAAATAGGCAGTTTTCTTCTCCATTATGAAAAGCGTTAAATATTTTTTAAAGTAAACTTCCGTATTATATTTGAAATTATATGATACCAAACTATTGGTGTTAGCCAAAGCACGATTTCTGTTAGCTAAAGCTGTTAGCTAAAGCTGTTAGCTAAAGCTGTTAGCAAAAGCACGATTTCTGTTAGCGAAAGCTTCAAATTTATGTTTTAATACTTGGTAAATTAGCATGCCTGACTATAAACTAGTATTAATTATGTGACTATGTGAGCAGTTTGTAGACTATCAACATTTTCATAGTCTGTTTCTGCAAAATATGTTAATTACCTGTATTTGATTTTATATCCAGTGTACTATACTGTTTGTTTATAAAAATGTTGACATTGCCATCAACGTGTAAATGCACATATGATCCGCAAACGATTGTTTCAAACAATCGTGTTTTTGTTTGTGTTTGTGGACATACAATTCCTGAGATAGTTTGTCTTTTTGTGCCCCCGGATCGAAAGATCGGGGCATATTGTTTTTGGCCTGTCTGTCTGTCTGTCATTCAATGTGTGTGTCCCAAAACTTTAACCTTGGTTAAAGTTTTGCAATAACTTTTGCATTATTGAAGATAGCAACTTGCTATTTGGCATGCATGTGTATCTCATGGAATTGCACATTTTGAGTGGTGAAAGGTCAAGGTCATCCTTCAAGGTCAAATGTCAAATATATGGCTTCAAAGCGGCGCAATAGGGGGTATGGCGTTTCGGAAAACACTTCTCTTGTTTTTAAATTTAATTGTTAGCGTATTTAAAGAAAGTACATGTTTTCTTTTCAATGAATATGCATGTATAGCTGAATGAGTGTTCATCCGTTTCCGTTATTTTAACTTATGTGTGGGTGCATATTTTGAATTGAAACGTTTCTGCTTCTGCGTTCATAAAAACTATTGTATATATGCATACTTGATATTGAAACGTTTACTGCCAGTGTTGAATCCTCAAAATGTTGTGCTTTTGACCTCAAACAGAGTAATCATATAAATTGTATTTATGTCACTGCTTTTTATGTAAATGATTCATGTGTCATGTGTCATTATTATTGATGACAAAACAGTACTGTTACTTGCAATAACATTGCGTTTCTTGTTCTTTAACATTTATGTTCTTGTTTGATGTTTATTGTAGCGACCAATGTCCACCTTAAAATCATTATTTAAATTGGAAGATTGTATAGTTTGCTTTTTTCACTTAAAAAAATTGTCACAAACTGGCACAAATTAAAATTATACAAAACGAAAGCATCCTTAAAATAACAAAAGTCAAGATAACTCTCGCAATCGAAACAATATTGGAAACACATTTTGTTAAGTTTTCTTTTCTACGTAGAATACTTGTTTTATTTGAATAATCCGAATTAGATGCATACGTTAACAATTAATTTGTGAAGTTTAACTTCATTTTGTTTTCAATACTCATACGAGTTGTAAAAAATACAACAACGCAAATGCATGTTTGTATCTTTTCCCTTTTTTGCATTTTCGTTTCAATACGATCAATTATTAAATATAAGGAAGCATTTTACACTTCCACATTGTAATGTTTTTATAAGAAGTTTAACCATTTTTTATATCCCAAACGTATTTAAAGCATTTAATAACGTTTGGGTAACACATATCACAAACGAGTGTGCCCAATATCGAACCCTGGAAACAGAAAAAAATGGATTTAATGGTTTATTATGTGAAAATCGAATATAGATAAACAATACCCTTTCAGTTGAGCGTACCAATGTGTACTTAACAACACTATTGATGTAAGGTTTCCATTGCACACTTATATATATGTTAGTGCATTGATTCAGTTTCGCTGAAGCTTATGAACCAAATAGGTCGACACCTTTGGGTTGGATTTGTGCAAATGCTGTTTTTTTCTTACATATGAGCTTCACTCTGGGGAAATGGGGCTAAATGAATGTGCAGTCCGCTTGGGCTAATTAGAATGGCAATTTACGCCCAAACTTGAATTTGATTAAGAAGAGACGTTCTTTAGTTTAAATCTATTAATTTTTAAATAGAAAGCCTTAGGCTGTCGAGTCCATTTCCCGGGACTAGAACCAGTACTTGGTGTGTATGGGGGAAATCTAAAAAACGCTGCCACACTGTGGATCGAACCCGTGACCTCCCGATCGCTAGGCGGACACCATATCCACTACACCAGTGCGACCCCTATGAGACTTTCTTTAGACGAAAAAATCCATAAATGTGGACCGCACATGCTAATCTGGGACGACTGTTTTACGCATATGCATTAAGACCGGTTTTCCCAGAGCGAGACTCATATCTGTTGCATATACGGCACTACACTTGCATTTTATTACACTATTATAAGTTATAACTAAGAATAATACATGAAATCAAGTCATGTGCCAACTATCGCTCTTGGCAGAATTTTGCTGACGACGCATGCTGGCAAATGAAACAACGGGTTGTTTGACCGGACTTTCCGTGATTCCCGGCAGTGCTGGTAGTCGAACCGTCCTATCGTATCTGTAGTTCGTGAATCGTCCTCTGCCTTCGTGTATAATTCTTCCATCGTCTCCCGTGATGGGCTTTCGTACTTTACTAAAGCTGGCCAAGAGGGCCACCTTGTTTCTTTGGCCACGTACCTTGGCGAATTTCTTACTGATGTTCATGTATGGAGGGTTGTAGGAAAACTCCTTGAAAGGTTTAACGGAATCGTTCTGCTTGAGTTGCAATTTCTCTTGGCTGGCAGTGAGTTCCAAATCCACGTCGTTTCGGATGGCTTTTAGTTTCTTGGTCAGTCCATTGAAATGAATTTTAATCTCGTCATGGAAACGACCAGGCGTGAGAACGATCTTCTGCTGTTTCCGTTCAAACTTGATCCTCTCTATGTCCACGTCAGAGTACAGCTGCTTACATTGTTTCAGTTCATTGGCGGTGGTAAGGGATCGCTCGATGTCCCGCAAATTTTGTGACGTAAACCGAATCCCGTTTCTCTGATGTTCCACCTCGTTCTTCATCTCGTGCAGTCGTTTGATAACTCCATCTACATCCTTTTGATACTTCACGAGTCTTACAATACCCGTATCGAGAGCATGCACCACGCCGTCCGTTTTATCGATAATGTCATTCTTCTCGTCTTCAATTACTCGACCCGCGTCGCGGATTTTGCGCCCGTAGAAATCTTTGAACTCCCTCTCGTCGGCGATTTTGCAGCCGCGATGTTTCTCTCGGAGGCATATGCTGCACAGGAGAACGGTGTGATCTTCACAGAAGTGTTCACATCTCTTGTGAGGATGGAACTTGCAGAAAACCATCTTCCCCACAAATCCGTACATAGCATTAATAACGCTTCAGTCGTCTTAATATATGTCACATAATGATACAAAAACGCTTGCATTGATGTTTATTTATCCAGTTTTGAATATTCACATCTAGAATTTAATAACTGATTTTTAAACAGATTGGAGCGCAAACCATTGAATCCCTTTTAAACAATATGCTTGTGCCATTTCTACATAAATATCTGTCTCCACTTAACTAAATATCTTAGCACAGTTAACGCTAATTCACCGTATACAATCGTCAACCAACAATCTGTTGAAAATGGCATTACGAAGTATTGGCACATGCGAAGTATCACAAATCTATCTTGATGAGGCCATTGTAAACAATGATTAAAACAATATCTCGGGTAGTTAAATCTCAGGTTAAAGGTATAACGTCAGAAGGTGTAGTAACGAAGAATAAGAAACGGTACAACTCTTTTGTATACTCTTCCTTTAACTATTGTTTGCGCAATAAATAGCATATCTATAGCGAGCGTTTTGAATACCTGATGGATTTGTAAACGTGTTAAACAATAATGTAACCAAATAGAACGAATATTGACGTTTTATGTGCAAATAATTATAAAGTAAATATGCCGAAGTAAATAAGTTACTTGTATGCAGATCAACTACTTGGATGGGCTTGATATCCTCTGTTATACAAAAATATTAATCATAAATATAAAATATCAAAACTATTTTGATTATCAAATATGTTCAGTTATCACATTTCTCTTTATGACTGTCGCAAGGCCTTTGCCTAAAGCTGAAACCAAAAGCGTATAAGTACAGATTGATCTTTATAAAATAAAGTAGCAATGCTATTATAAAATGTTCTCTAATGACGGTATTGTCTGACACTAATGAAGCAACGTTTGTGAATTTGTAACAGACAATTTGTCAATTTACATTTGTGGCAAATGTGGTTCATTATTAACCCATTTATGCCTAGCGTTTAGAAAAAGGCCTTGGCAAACAGCGTAGACCGAGATGAGACGCCGCATGATGCGGCGTCTCATCTGGGTCTGCGCTGTTTGCTTTAAGGAATTTCTGTAAGAAATATTCTAAATATGGAAATAAATATACTAGACATCCCTAATTTTGGAAATAAATTGATCAAATTTAGATGGGAGAGTCCGCGAGGCATAAATGGGTTAATCATTTCACGAGAGGACACTATCTTATCAAGTCTTTTCGGTGTTCTGAATAACCAATTATAGACCTGTGTCATATCTCATCTAGAACTGTTATTGAAGATTATTGACTTTGATTGATATATACGGACAACGGAACGAAAGTCATTTTAAATATCTCCTGAACTCTTATGAAGATGAAAACGTTGCTAGTTTTTGTGGCCGTTTGCTTAGCCGTTACATGTAAGCATGTGAAATTGTTAATTTATTATTTAATGAAGAATACATGATGATTTTCGATGAATGTATGGTTAAATGAATGTATTTTGCATATGTTTATAATGCTTGTTTTTGAAAGCGTTCTTTGTGATTAATTTTGAACTGACAATGAGCTTCGACATTCCTTTGAACCGTTTGAGCTTTAAACGTATTTTTGGATTGATGACCATGCTGAAATATACACTGCACATTAATGAAACATTTCTCTCTGTTTTGTAATATCTTTGATCCGAATGTGTAAGCAAGATTTAATAATTTTTATGTTTTGTTTTAGTTATCATTTCTATCGCATTGTCTAGCATAGACATGGGTCACTTGCCTTTATATCTATGTATTCAGTCGTAGTTTCATTCCGTATTCTAAGATACATGTATTTAAAAATAGGTATGATTTGAGAGGAAAATTCAATTCCCAGACTGTCAGAGTTGTGGGGGGACGGGTGACTGTACACACTGGTGTTCGGACGGCTACCACGCCCAATGTGTCGGCGGCACCTGCACGTGTCCGGCTCGTAAGTCACACAGGAAGCTCACGTTTATGACTCATTTGAACCGCATTCTTGGAAAACGGAGATTAATGCATGTTCGAAAAGCATCGTCCAAGATAAGTCTGTACAACGCGCACAGGCAAATCAGGGACGAAACTTTTCAATTTAATGCAATGTTTAGTTTAAAGGCATCTCTTCTAAGCGAAAATCCTGTTTAACCGCAAAGTAACGTCCGAGACTAGCGTATGTGAACTGCACAGGCTAATATGGGACAATACTTAACCCTTTCAGTGCTGGAACCGAATTTTGAAGGCCTTTGCAAACAGTTTGGATCCAGATGAGACGCCACAGAACGTGGCGTCTCATCAGGATCCAAACTGTTTGCTATTCTGATAGTATTCTTTGAAAAAATCGAAGAAAATGCTAATTTTATCAATTCAGCAGACGACATTTTAGCAGACGACAAATTTTCCAGCATGCAAAGGGTTAACGCACATGCATTAAGCACATTTTCATAGAACAAGGCTCATTTGAAAATTAAAAATTCCATACCAATACATCGAGTATCATCAGCATGACCTTTTTGCAGCCAATTAACCGGAAAAAAATATTGTTATGTGATCGGTTTGACATTTTTCATGCCATGTCTTTGGTCGACATATTCCCATCCATCACATTGGTCTAAAATAGTTGCATTCGTTCAAAGGAAACTTCAGTGGAGAATATGGATAGTACATGAATTTAATTTTACTCGCGTTTGTTTAGGGAATTGTGAAGCATCGTTTACGGTTGTCTAACATTCATTAATCTGTGGTCTAAGTAGTTTCACGGGTTATGTGTTTCCTATTCGTAGACCATTGTGGCGCCACCACGAAGTGTCCACAGGGAGCCGGAAGTGGATGCCCTCCGTTCTGCTCTACCACGTGTACTACCATGCTGTGCTCGTGCCACTGCTAGAACGCCTTGGTGCAGTGAAATGTCTGCTGAACGAAGGAATAAAATGGGTTTAACAAATTTGTGATCTTGTGCTATATCAGATATCACATACTGTTAAAACATGTGTGTGTATTGCAGCGCGTATGGATGACCAATCAAATGTCATGTACTATTTACATATATGTATGTGTTTCGAGATTAACATCAGAACAGATTACAAGTATTAATAGTAATTTCTTTTATATGGAGTCTTATTATTCCTATAAATTATACCTAACTTTAATCAGTTGGTAGTTGTTGAAAAAAATATTTTCCCCAATAATTCATTTTTTTACCTATAAGATGCATACCAAAAGCGGTTTGTGAAACCAAGTCACCTAATGTGTCAAGCCGGACATCTTTCCTTCCTGAAATCAAGGTCTAATATATATGTGTCGTGTTCTGAGAAAACTGGGCATAATGCATGTGCGTAAAGTGTCGTCCCAGATAAGCCTATGCAGCCCGCACAGTCTAATCAGGGACGACACCTTCCGCTTTTATGATATTTTTCGTTTAAATAAAGTCTCTTATTAGCAAAAATCCAATTTGGGCAGAAAGTGTTGTCCCTGATTAGCCTGTGCGGACTAAACAGGCTTATCTTGGGCGACACTTTACGCACGTGTATTATGCCCAGTTTTCTCAGAACACGACACATATAAGGTGTAATCATGATTGATCTCCTAAACTTCGGACACAACTAATCTAATCGATAACAAACAACGCTGGCCATTTTATACACAAACAAATAAGGCACAACTCTGCGAAAAGTGGTTTTAATGCATGTACGTAACGTCTCGGCCCAGGTACTGGGCTCGATCACCAGGGCAGACACACCCTTTTCCCTTATTACTTTGATTATTAGCCTATTGAAAATATAACGTATTGTTAATTCATTAATTTAATGATATTTTTCAAAACTACGCAAATTTGTGAGCAAGACCTTTTAGTGTACGTTTCAATATATGTATTAGAAGTTGGAATGTTAAATTTCATGTGATTTGAATATTGAATATCTTTGTTATTTAAATTGAACCGATGACTAACATTTCTATATTTAAATAATCGTGCCGTCACTCCAAAAGGCAATTATTGTAATAATTCGCTCCGTTATTCGGACGATCTAAAATCGGGTACCGATCACTTGAGTTATTTTAGTTCGTATTTCAGCGTACAGTTTACATTTACGCTCGAGTAAACTTGTATAAGGGTATAAGCGCCAAATGTTAAGGCTTATGTAAATGGGCTGAGCAAATAAAAACATTTATTAACACTGGATACGTATTAGAATAAGTATCAGTAAACAGTAGAAAAAATAAATTAAGGAAGCAATTTTTCTAAAGAATACCGATATACTAGTATATGTTATTGTGATAGTTTGTGCCATATTCGTTCGAACGAATTCAAAAATAAATAAATAACGGATAGGTACATAATGTTCTACTGACGTATTATGTAAGCTTTTTTGTAAGTATATTTGTGTACGATATAAAAAGAGGTGTACCAGTAAACATTTAAAGTATTAAGATGCTTGGAAATAACATATGTGTGAAATTAGGACTAATAACAACAAATGTGTAAGATATTTAAGAAATCCCTCGTTTGTAAAGATGATATAAGTGTTATACGAGTGTCAGACTCGACGATTCCGACAAGAAGACTCAAGACTTAGGATTTCAAAACAGGCCGGATTTGTAGAATCTCAAAGTTGTTTCAACAACTTATAGATTATTCTGTAAAATAATAATGTTGATATGTGTATGTGTCCCTTTGTGTGAAAATTCAAGAAGTAGGTTAAGCACGCAGAAACTTATCATTCGTAAAATACAAATGGGCCGCGCTCTGTGAAAAAAGGGGTATAATGCATGTGCGGAAAGTGCCGTCCTAGATCAGCCTGTGCAGTCCGCACAGGCTAATTAGGGACCACACGTTCCGCCTAAACTGGATTTTTGCTAAGTACAGACGATTCTGTAAACGAAAAATATCATAAATAATTTAATAATGAGGAGATAAGTTACACAATTATTTCTTGGGCCAATCATCTCATTTCTCTTATTCAAGTTGTGGAGTTGTCAGTTATTGGCATAAGTAATAGCGTTCAGTACTGGTAAACAAGTGTGCCAAGGGAAAGTGAAGTAAGTGCGTTAAGTACTGGTAAACAAGTGTGCCAAGGGAAAGTGAAGTAAGTGCGTTCAGTACTGGTAAACAAGTGTTCCAAGGGAAAGTGAAGTAAGTGCGTTCAGAACTGGTAAACAAGTGTGCCAATGGAAAGTGAAGTAAGTGCCTTCAGTACTGGTAAACAAGTGTGCCAAGGGAAAGTGAAGTAAGTGCGTTCAGTACTGGTAAACAAGTGTGCCAAGGGAAAGTGAAGTAAGTGCGTTCAGTACTGGTAAACAAGTGTGCCAAGGGAAAGTGAAGTAAGTGCGTTCAGTACTGGTAAACAAGTGTGCCAAGGGAAAGTGAAGTAAGTGCGTTCAGTAATGGTAAACAAGTGTGCCAAGGGAAAGTGAAGTAAGTGCGTTCAGTACTGGTAAACAAGTGTGCCAAGGGAAAGTGAAGTAAGTGCGTTCAGTACTGGTAAACAAGTGTGCCAAGGGAAAGAGTGATCATTTGAGCCTCTGTTTGGGACATCTGGGTCTTATGAATGTGCGTAAAGTGTCATCCGATATTAGCCTGTACAGCTCTCTTCTAAGCGAAAATCCAGTTTAGGTGCACTTCTTTTAAACAACAATAAATGCAATAAGTCCAGAATGCGGCCCAATTAACCTACAATACTGTTGAAAATGTGCAAAAAATCCAAATGAGCAAACAAACTCACGGATAAACATCTTAAGTCATTACAGCAATGCATGGTGACAATAGTTTTACAATAAAAATAATAACATTTTGAAACGGTCTATTATGCACGAAGGATATACACATAGTTACCACTGGGCACACGCACGGTATGTGATACATATCTCATATCTCAAATGTATTGAACACCCCGGGGCTGGAGATCTTATCGGGGTGTAGGTGGGGAGCTTTTGTTTTCACCCCTTCACATTTGAGGCGGTGGTGATTTGGATAAGTTCATCTGGTTTAAGACAAAGTTACTTTATATAAATTCTAAATACATATTACTCGATTGAAAAGACTTTTTATTTAAACAGAAAGTAACTTTAAGTTTTACATTTACTAAAAATCGATACCGGATGTTACGAATATTGTGTGGAAATAGATCTAATTTCATTTAATAAAACTCGACATATTCGGTTATTTGAATAGTTTATATTTGCTAGATTACTTATATGAACACAAAACCACGAATATTACGAGAACATCGGTATGTACAATTATTACTATTATTATTATAAAAATAAAAACAAATATGTATGTAAGAAAATAAAACTGTAATAAAGAAAAAAAAAACATTGAGTGGTTGTGTCGCTCTGAACTTGAATCATTTACACTAGTGTACAACATAGTGTATTCTACAACAGAGGCAAATGGTTTTGAAGAACAACAGCAACAAAAACGACGCATGTATTATGCCACGAAGATATTGGGAACATATCAACTGATGCTGTTTCCGACTTTTCATTTCCGAGCTTGTGTTAAAGTGTTTGCTTATGATTTGCACAATTATATATAATCAAATAAGTCAATTTCATTCGTACACTATTTTAAAGTGCTTTATTCGATGATCTGAGGGTCGCACTGGAAAAAACGTGCTTAATGCATTTGCGTAAAGTGTCGTTCCAGCCTATTAACCTATGCAGTCCGCACAGGCTTATCAGGGATAACATGTTCAGTTTTTATGGTAATTTACTTGAAATGGAAGTCTATTGTTAGCGAAAATCCATTTAGGGGGAAATTTCTTCCCTGATTAGCCCGTGCAATGACACATAAAGCAAATGCATTAAGCCCCGTTTTCACAGAGCGCGGCTCATTGTTATGTCAAACACGGTGTTATAAAGTAATTGTTGAAAACCTTGTTTGAAAATGTAAGTGCAAATTTTTAAATTTGCAAAATAGAGAAAAGTTGTGTCGAGTATTAAGTCCATGGATATCTGTTCAAGGCATAGGAAGCAAACTTAAATCCAACCTATTTGGTTGGTCAAGATAAAGTCAACGATGAAAAGTACACAGTCTTTTTATAAATATTAAATTAAAGTCTATGATCCATATTTCAGAATTGTGTGACGCATACACAAGGCTTACACATTTTCTTTTGCGTTATTTCAATGTTGTCAATGCTTGCAAGTGTATTTCAACATTTCAGAACTGCGCGCACAGATGGCATAACCTCGCAACAGAAACGACAACTAAATTCAGCGAAGATGTCAATTAGCTAAACATCAGAAATGATAATAATTTACTAATGGTCGTGGATTGGAAAATACATGAACATTTGTGTGAAAATTGCTAAGATCCAACATACACTTACAAACAAAAGATTCAAAACCCACCGACCTTGAAAACGCTACCATGTGGATTAATATTGTTGAATGTCATAAGACCGCCCGGATAACAGTGGTCCTTTTCATGTGCCTTGTGCATGTGCGGACCTTTCGACTGCCGGTTTATAGTACTAACCAAGGTAAGCAATCGGTTAAAATATTACTGGAATGTTCATTATCATATAATCAAGCAAAGCAACTTAAATGTTCGAATAATTACAGCGTTATGGGACCGTAGTCAATTAATATTTGGAAGCCTAAACCAAGCTACTCGTTTAATGGCCACACAGAAACGACTCTCGAAATAAAGCAAAATAACACAGTAAGTAATACACAATCGTCTACATATACATATAAAAAACAAATGAACTACATCTTGCCGAAGGCATTTTGGAACATGGAGATGTAAAGTAGAGATGAAAATATTTGCGTTCATTTAAATTAAATCATAGTTTGATTCAGTTTGAAATGGATTCCGTTAGTTGACTGCTTGACCTCGACTTCTCATATGATTCCGTTTACAGCGAAGATCAGTTTGAAGTTCTTCTTAGAAGGGCAACAGAAGCCGTTAGAAAACCATTTTGTTTATATCAAATTTATATATAACATATGTGGGAAATTTGACTTATTATTTTTATGGTTGAATATTGATATCGGATTTTCAAACAACAGCGATTTTTTATTCATAGTATCTGTGAAATTTGTGATCGTACACAGACTTTTTAATAAAATCACATTCTTGTTTGAACCGAACGCTTAAAGACAACCTTGACAATAATGCAGGAAATATGTCATTTGTAAAAATTGTGATCCAACAATGTTTTCAATAGTATGGGTTGATTTTAAGAACAACCAAACATTGATCTGATGTTAATTATATCAATGACTCTGTCGTTTTTCTGTAATAAGCGGCAATGTGGTACGTGAGATAAATAAGTACATCAGTGATTTTTTTTGGACCAATTCTTCTACCGATACAGCACTCCTTCTAAAAATAATATTTTGTGCCGGCGCCTATTGGTTAAGGGGTGAAACTGTACAAAGATGCTCAGTTGGAGTTTAGTTTAATATTATTTACATTAAATAAATATCTGTTTATATTCTATCACTGTAAATTAAAGGTAAAATTTTGAAATCAATATTTAACGCAGGCTGCTAAGTTTAGTTTATTGGAATATAATTGTTTACCCATTTATGCCTAGCGTTTAGAAAAAAAGCCTTGGCAAACAGCGTAGACCCAAATGAGACGCCGCATGATGCGGCGTCTCATCAGGGTCTGCGCTGTTTTCTTAAAGGAATTTCTGTTAGAATTATTCTAAATATAGAAATAAATATACTAGACTACCCTAATTTTGGAAATAAATTGATCCAATTTAGAAGGATGGGAGAGTCCACTAGGCTTAAATGTGTTAATCGAGAGTGAGCGCAGCATGCTCAGATAAATGTTAATTTTTTACGTATCGGTTATGCCTCGGTCACACTGTCACGAATCAGAACTACGAACGAGCTACGAATACTTTTCGGCACAGTTCGTAGCTATCCTTACTGGACCGTGACTCTCCGTACTCGATCCGTGATCAGTCGTAGTAGTTTTTGGATGTCCGTAGCGACTCTTGACAAATTTTTAACATGTTCAAAAATTTGCTACGAATTTATCGATCGTAGCGTATCCGTAGGAGTCCGTACTAAACCGTACTTATCCGTACTAGTTCGTAACGACAACCGTAGTCGTCCGTACCTTTTCGTAGACCATTTTTTTCAAGTACTTCTACGAATTGATACGAAGAACTACGAAGCGGTACGGTTACGCTACGTATTAGCTACGAGTATTCCACGGATATACCACGGAAAGCCGCGGTTCTAGTACGTTGTACTACGGATAGGCAGGAATTTGCACGATCTTGTACGATGTACTACATTTCAGCACGAAACAGTACGGACATGTACGGTCCACTACAATAAATTGCTAGTGAAATACATCATTGAAATTATAAAGCAACCGTACTTGCATTTGTTGAGTTCACAATCATCAACCGCCAGCAAATTGCGTTTGCGATAAATTTGTTACACTTGGATATTGATATGGCACAAAACACAGGTGGTTAGCGTGTGGCTATGATATTTATTAGTGATAACATCATTTTAAATGATACATAATCATCTTATAACAAACAAATGATGTTTTCACTAATTAATATCATAGCCACACGCTAACCACCTGTGGCACAAAATGCAGAGGCTGTAGTCGAGCTGCTTGACGATATGCACAGAGGTTATAATGATTCAATATCGTATAACTAGTATAGCTTTGTGCTAAAGGTTACGTATTTTGCAAATATTAGAATTTGAACTTACTAGTAATACTTTTTTTAATTTGCAAATGGTGTCTGCCTCATATGCCTTTTGAATCTTGCTCTTACTTTTACGCGATTTATTAATTGTTAAATTAATAGCCGACATTATAAAATACAAAATTAATCATACTTTCCTAATCATAATCTATATTTGTACATCAATAATTACATACTGTATCAGGTCAGAGAAGAAAAAGTAGGTGGTGGATAAGAGAATGGCTTTTAAGACGACCCGGCTCTTGGTTTAGGATGGAGGATGTAGACTCTTCCCCAGACACGGCTGATTCTATTATTTCTGTTACGCGCTGTTGCTGCAACTGGAATGTTCTCTTTTTGGGAGGCATCATGTGTATGTCAATACAAGAGTTTGTTAGCGCAATGTTCAATCGTAGTTCGTTCCTACCAGTCCGTACCAGTCCGTCGCAATTCCAACTTCTTCGTAGCGGACCGTTCTAGTTCGTACTTACCCGTACTAGACCGCAGCGGATCCGTAGTTATATCGTAATTCGTGTAGCATCGTACTTTATCGTACCAGACCGTAGCGGATTCGTAGTTTGATCGTACCGATTCGTGGCGTTCCGTACTACATCGCGTCGATCGGTAGTAGTCCGTACCTTTCCTTGTTCGTTTTCCAACATTTTGATGGTAGATTCGTTGTGCTCCGTACTGAAATCGTAGCGGCCTACGAATTTTGACAATTTCGTAGTCATTCGCAGTCGATTGAATCGTAGCTCATTCGTAGCTCTGATTCGTGACAGTGTGACCGAGGCATTACATATAGGTCCATTATTAACTAGGTGGTGTGTGTAATCTCTGAATATAGTGTAGATTAAAGTATTTTAAGTAATAATGCAGTCGCTGTTGGGCTTTGATGGACTTTATACAAGAATAAATAAATATGAGATAGGCTCTGTGAAAAAGGGTTTTAATGCATGTTCGCAATGTGTCGTCCCAGATTAGAATGTGCAGTCTGCACAGGCTTATCAGGGACGACACTTTCCGCTGTTATGATATTTTTCGTTTCAAAAAAGTCTCTTCTTAGTAGAAACCCAATTTAGGCGGAAAGTGGCGTCCCTGATGAGCCTGTGCGGACTGCACAGGCTAATCTGGGACGACACTTTACGCACATGCATAAAAGCCCTTTTTTCACAGAGCACCGCCCATATATATTGAGCGAAACAATGTGAACCAGCAAGATGAACACGATTAAATCCGTTTATTGTCAGTTGATTTTGATGATAACGACAGATAATGTAGTCAGGACTTTTGGCCCTCTGCGTCCAATGGCCGCGGGCTGATTTGAACATCTGAAACAAATGACAACACAATGCAAATATTTACCTACTTGTTTACAATATTAGTTCAATTTGTCTTTGAACTAACTTCCGAAAAATCGTTGGCTTGATGTTTTCCTTTAAAGAAGCCGACAACGCGTGAATGTAATATCTTATCGGCGATTATATAAATACGTTGGCATAGTTAAAGGTGACGAATTATTCATTTACAATCTCAGATCATAGATATCACTCGCGAATGCACTAAAATATTAAGAAAGAAAACTTTATTTTGTTTCTGTAACCAATGGACCTTTGATTTTATTACACAAAAACACATGTGTTCAAATTAACAAAAATACGAAAAATAATCATATAGTTTTGTTCTGTACTGTTTGTAATACTACCATTGCCTTGTTATATCGGAATTTAATTTATTTAGTTCAAACAAATGTAGGTAATTTAACCATTTTCATTGATTTCCACTGGGCGGGTATACACATTTGAGTGTTTGCCAGTACTAGTAAATCTTAAGTGTTTTCCGCGTTTTATTCTTCGATTATTTATTTCATGTGCTTACAATATTTATAAAGTGATTGTGTGTTTTTAAGTTACGATGCAAATGCAGGATAAATTAACATTGTTGTTAACAGTATGAATGCTTAAGTAGTATTTACTTATTCCGACTTCGGGCAATATTTTAATTCGGATCTTAACATTCACTGCAAACCAACAAAACAATTAAATCCAACTTAAGATGTGCATATTTCAGAGGCTGCAAGGATCACAATATCGGATGTTTCCTGGCTAAACAGACAAAAACGAGAAGCTGGCCGTTTTCCGGACAAGGCAAGGATTCGGATATCATTTGATAGTCGTCTGATTGATTTCGACATTCAAAGAACTTACCCTGCGGGGTTTGCGCCTCGAGTGTTCGTGAAGAGAGAAGGGGCAATAGTTCAGAATCCTTATCAAATGTTGGTAAGTACCCAACATATAAATGCTACCAAGCTTCAACATGCGCAGTCAATAAAAACGGCACGCGCAGATTAAACAATAAAAACATAAACTGATTGTTCCTCCTTTCGTAAGTCATTTAAAATACATGTACATTATATATATATATATATATATATATATATATATATATATATATATATATATATATATATATATATATATATATATATATATATATATATATATATTTACAAAGAGGGGTGACGAAATTGATTGGAACTAAGTAGTTTTCTTTTGATATTCGTACACCCCTGCCCCGATTGAAGTTCATGTCGATTTAAAAGCCTACAATTGAATGTTCTTTAATTGCTCAGGTTTGCTCATAAAGAGCATAATTTGATTTTATAGATTTTCGATTGATTCAGCGACAATACGTTTAAGTTTAGTGATACACTTAACACCAATCTTCGACAATCAAATGAGTGTACTGTTTTTTTTAAACCTCCGTAATGGAAATTCAATTCAATCCCATTTCCGTTTATAGCAAGCGGGTATCTACCAGGATGTGTCACATGGGGGAGCGTTCCTATTATGTCATCGCTCCGCTAATCGCTCCATCGAGAGCCCGGATGAGTCGAGAGATGCGTTCGAAATCGTAAGTAGATTTTCATGTCATAATCTCTCTCCATCAGCGTGGATTTCAGATTTGTTTCCTCAAGCAAATATGATATGATTTTGACGAATGAACGAATATCACAGGGTTTAATAAACTGTACTCGGTGTTCCATTAAACGCGGCGGATACACACTTTTAGTGAAGTTTAAATAATGCTTGAAGCACAGTCTTATTAATTTAGTCGGATGTAAATAGTTATCTATAAATACCATTTCTTGATGGTCGAAGACGGTAAGTTTGTATGACTATCTACTCCATATCTAAACGAGGAACGCTTTACACTATCATAAATGTGGATGCAGATTTTTAGGAAATGATATAAATTATTGTGAATGCATACGAATTGGTTGTAAATTGAAAACTGCGAAACCTTTAAACTATAAAAGATGTATCAGTTGTGTGCGTAGATGACAAATACCTCACACAATTTAACCTGCTACAATAACCTGTGAATGTATCTGCAACAGCGAGATTCACTCGTTTTGTTTAAATGCAGCGATTCTCTAATTCTCATCAATACAAAATATTTTCGACCGAATTGTAAAACTTAAAAGTACACTGTTCATTAAAATAAAGACAAAACTGCGCTACGAAATAATTTTTGATAGAAATGTCAAACGATTAAAAAGTTAGAAATTTACGAAAATGACTCACACACATATGTATTCTCTTACATCATGTTTCTAAACAATACTCATGTCAAATCAACATTCCAGTTTGGATCGTTCCATGCCGACAACGACCAGTTTGTGGTGCAGCCAAGTCCCGACAATGTGAAGGGTCACATGGTGTCCAAGATAGCAAATGAGAAGCTTTTTTTCGACAGCACAAAACCACAAGGTACTTGACTGAACCGTTCATGAGTCAAAAACATACGTAAAATAAATGTCCTTATCCAGAATAAGTTAGCAATATATAACAAAGCTGAACAACTGATTGTTATGAATGTATATAAAATTTGTCACATGTAATAAATCTAACCGCTTCTATGTACATTTAATTGGACCGCGCTCTGTGAAAAGGGGGTTTAATGTATGTACGTTGAATGTCGTCCCTGATTAGCATGTGCAGTCCGCACAGGCTAATCGGGGACGACACTTTCCGCCTAAGCTTGATTTTTGCTGAGAAGAGACTTTCATGAAACGAAAAAATAATAATAAAAGCGGAAAGTGTCGTCCCTTATTAGCCTGTGCACATGCTAATCTGGGACGACACTTTACGCACATACATTTAACCCATTTGTTTCACAGAGCACAGCCCTATTTCATTTTTTTTTCAGACTATACATATAAGGCCGGACTCTTGGAATCAGCAGCTCGTCAACACTTGAGATTCAGACGCCAGACAAAGAAATATGAAATCGAGTTACTCTCTGTAGTGGACTACAATTCCTACTTGTTGTAAGTTGTGTTTTACTGATGTAAACTTCTAGATGTTGCTAATTTGGTTTTCTGTCGTTGACATCTAGCTCTATTTATTATAGTTTTGTTGTCGGTTCTTTACTACAAGTTGTACGTGTCGTAAATTTTGTGTTCTGTATTGACTAATACTTTTATATGTTATTAGTTGTGTTTTCTGATGTTGACAATCGGTTTCTATATGTTGTTTGGTTTGTTCGCAGTTGTTGACTCACCATTCTATATGCTGTTTGTTTAAATGTTTTTGTTGTAGATTACTATAATATTCCTACATGCTGTAAATTGTGTTGACTGTTGTAGATCTACAGTTCTACATTGTGTTGTTGTTGTAAACATTCGACGTTTTAAAGAAAATATTGGCTTAGTGACAAATTAGCATCACATTAGTCAACCGTAGAAAGCAAAGTTCACAAAAAGCGCCTCGTACAATTTTAATAATGTAATTTAAACGCTCACGAACGTACTTGTTGCACTCTGTGGGGTAAGACAAAATATTGCGCCTGAAGTAAATAGCGTTTAAACATCACCCATCAATCTCTCGTGGGACCATTCCGACAATCTGATATTGAGCCCGTGCGGTGTTCGATATATAGCTTCAGGGTATACCATCCTGCGAAATGGGACTATATGACTAAGAGCAGTATGCTTTATTATACACAATATGATATGAAAAAGGGTTGAGAAAGTAGCTCGAGTTTTATGAGTAATAATTAACCCATTTACGCCTAGTGGACTCTCCCATCCTTCTAAATTTGATCAATTTATTTCCAAATTAGGGATGTCTAGTATATTTATTTCTATATTTAGAATATTTCTTACAGAAATTCCTTTAAGTTAACAGCGCACACCCTATTGAGACGCCGCATCATGCTGCGTCTCATCTGGGTCATCGCTGTTTGCCAAGGTCTTTTTTTCTAGACGCTAGGCATAAATGGGTTAAACATGTTTCATAACCATGGACCTGCATGGAATATATGTACCGTACGTCGATTGTCTGACCGTCGGCTAGACATATTGCGGTTCTTTGGTTAAAGTAGGCCACATTATAACGCTACGGCATAGTTTGAGCAAGGACACTGTTTTGCGCGCAACTTCCAAAAACGACGTGTGTTAATGACTTAAAAATATTCGTTATTTATACGTTTTCTTATGCTAGATGTTTCACCGCAACTCTCGCGTATTATTGCAGCTGGTACAATCTGACAGCCGGCTCCTCGGACAGACACACAGACACAGTGGCCAACATCATGGAGTACATGACCTATATGGTCAGCGCTGTAAGTACATTACCTATATATGAGTAGGTCAATGCTGTAAGTAGACCTGACCTTTATGGTTAGCGCTGTAAGTACATTACCAATATATGAGTAGATCAGCGATGTAAGTAGACCTGACCTTTATGGTCAGCGCTGTAAGTACATTACCTATATATGAGTAGGTCAGCGATGTAAGTAGACCTGACCTTTATGGTCAGCGCTGTAAGTACATTACCTATATATGAGTAGGTCAGCGATGTAAGTAGACCTGACCTTTATTGTTAGCGCTGTAAGTACATTACCAATATATGAGTAGGTCAGCGATGTAAGTAGACCTGACCTTTATGGTCAGCGCTGTAAGTACATTACCTATGTATGAGTACGTCAGCGATGTAAGTAGACCTGACCTTTATGGTCAGCGCTGTAAGTACATTACCTATATATGAGTAGATCAGCGATGTAAGTAGACCTGACCTTTATGGTCAGCGCTGTAAGTACATTACCTATATATGAGTAGGTCAGCGATGTAAGTAGACCTGACCTTTATTGTTAGCGCTGTAAGTACATTACCTATATATGAGTAGGCCAGCGATGTAAGTAGACCTGACCTTTATGGTCAGCGCTGTAAGTACATTACCAATATATGAGTAGGTCAGCGATGTAAGTAGACCTGACCTTTATTGTTAGCGCTGTAAGTACATTACCTATATATGAGTAGGTCAGCGATGTAAGTAGATCTGACCTTTATGGTCAGCGCTGTAAGTACATTACCTATATATGAGTAGATCAGCGATGTAAGTAGACCTGGCCTTTATGGTTAGCGCTGTAAGTACATGACCTATATATGAGTAGGTCAGCGCTGTAAGTACATGACCTATATGGTCAGCGCTGTAAGTACATGACCCATATGGTCAGCGCTGTAAGTACATGACCTATATGGTCAGCGCTGTAAGTACATGACCTATATGGTCAGCACTGTAGACCTGACCTTTATGGTTAGCGCTTTAAGTACATGACCTATATATGATTAGGTCAGCGCTGTAAGTTCATGACATATATGGTCAGCGCTTAAGTACATGACCTATATGGTCAGCGCTGTAAGTACATGACCTATATGGTCAGCGCTGTAAGTAAATGACCTTTATGGTCAGCGCTGTAAGTACATGACCTATATGGTCAGCGCTGTAAGTACATGACCTATATGGTCAGCTCTGTAAGTACATGACCTATATGATCAGCGCTGTAAGTACATGACCTATATGGTCAGTGCTATAAGTACATATCCTATATGGTCAGCGCTATAAGTACATGGCCTATATGGTCAGCGCTATATGTTTATGACCTATATGGTCACCGCTGTAAATACATGACCTATATGAACAGCGCTGTAAGTACATGACCTATATGAACAGCGCTGTAAGTACATGACCTATATGGTCAGCGCTATAAGTACATGACCTATATGGTCAGCGCTATGAGTACATTGCCTATATGGTCAGCGCTATAAGTGCATGACCTATATGGTCAGCGCTATAAGTACATGGCCTATATGGTCAGCGCTATAAGTACATGACCTATATGGTCAGCGCTATAAGTACATGGCCTATATGGTCAGCGCTATAAGTACATGGCTTTATTGTCAGCGCTGTAAGTACATGACCTAAATTAACAGCGCTGTAAGTACATGACCTATAAAGAATACCAACAACTATTATACGAATGCAATCATCGATACTCCAAAGTCATCACTTCCCACACCACAGTAACTGTACCCACCTCAACCACAACAACTTTGACCATCATCACCTGCACTAAAATCACTCCAAAGCTGTTATCAAATCTCTTCCATTTCCTCAAACTGCTCCCAATTTTTCAAACCTTACACCACCACTTCTGTCAGCACGCAATTTAGCTGTTATCTCCGCGAATTCTATCACAGCCGCTATCACCTCTTCATTCAGATCCATCAACTTAACCACTAAATTTATTCCACATTCGCGGTTGTAATCGTAACTCACATTATCTTCCACTACTTCCACTCTCTTCCACTACTTCCACTCTCTTCCACTACTTCCACTCTCTTCCACTTGTACCCTCTTCCACTACTTCCACTCTCTTCTACTACTTCTACTCTCTTTCAATACTTCCACTTTCTTCCACTACTTCCACTCTCTTCCACTATCTTCTATTACTTTCACTCTCTTTCACAACTTTCGCTCTCTTCCGCTACTTCCTCTCTCTTCCACGTTATTGTAGATGTGTCCTGTTTTACTCTGTAGATTGACGTGCGGTACCAGTCGATCAGTGGAGAGCCGTTCACCATATCCGTACTCAACTCCGGGGTGTTCATTGCTGATGTAAGTACCAGCCAACATTCTAACAAACATCGTATCCGATTCATAGACAAACACTCAATTGTTTTTGTTGAAGTACACCCAAATGGAAACAAATGAATGCTTGCCTTGATGGTTATTTATGTGACATGTAAACCTAATGCTCAGTAATATTGAATGACTCTGTTTACATCTTCTAACTAATATAATTACAAATCAGTAACCCCTTAAAAAAGCTCTCTTAGATGTATTATTAACGTATTTTACAATAATTCTTAATTTAATGAAGCAAACACACTTTACTCCTTATGTGCATGCTTGCGGGGCCCCAAAAATGACTGCAACGTGCAATAAATACATGTTCTTGTTTTGACAAAATTGTTGTCCTACAAATTGATGTGTGTGCATATATTAACTGTCTCTGCAGACGCCCGAGGCCTCCCCCTGGTCGGTAACCAAGGTTACAGACGGTCGGTTACCAAGCAATGAGGGTCTGACGGCCTTCACCGAGTGGGTCAAGTCCCAAACGGGCCTTCCTAAGCACGACCACGCCATGGGGTTCACAGGGTAAGACTCGGGGAGGGTGTGGTATGGGGTTCACAGGGTAAGACTCGGGGAGGGTGCGGTATGGGGTTCACAGGGTAAGACTCGGGGAGGGTGCGGTATGGAGTTCACAGGGTAAGACTCGGGGAGGGTGCGGTATGGAGTTCACAGGGTAAGACTCGGGGAGGGTGCGGTATGGGGTTCACAGGGTAACCCTCGGGGAGGGTGCGGTATGGAGTTCACAGGGTAAGACTCGGGGAGGGTGCGGTATGGGGTTCACAGGGTAAGACTCGGGGAGGGTGCGGTATGGAGTTCACAGGGTAAGACTCGGGGAGGGTGCGGTATGGGTTTCACAGGGTAAGACTCGGGGAGGGTGCGGTATGGAGTTCACAGGGTAAGACTCGGGGAGGGTGCGGTTTGGGATACACAGGGTAAGACTCGGGTAGGGTGCGGTATGAGGTTTGCAGGGTAAGACTCGGGGAGGGTGCACTATGGGGTTCACAGGGTAAGACTCGGGGAGGGTGCGGTATGGAGTTCACAGGGTAAGACTCTGGGAGGGTGCGGTATGGACTTCACAGGGTCGGGGAGGGTGCGGTATGGGGTTCACAGGGTAAGACTCGGGGAGGGTGCGGCATGGAGTTCACAGGGTAAGACTCGGGAAGGGGGGTTTTGGGTTCACAGGGTAAGACTCGGGGAGGGTGCGGTATGGAGTTCACAGGGTAAGACTCGGGGAGGGTGCGGTATGGAGTTCACAGGGTAAGACTCGGGGAGGGTGCGGTATGGAGTTCAAAGTTTAAGACTCGGGGAGGGTGCGGTATGGGGTTCACAGGGTAAGACTCGGGGAGGGTGCGGTATGGAGTTCACAGGGTAAGACTCGGGGAAGGTGCGGCATGGGGTTCACAGGGTAAGGCTCGGGGAGGGTGCGGTATGGAGTTCACAGGGTAAGACTCGGGGAGGGTGCGGTATGGAGTTCACAGGGTCAGACTCGGGGAGGGTGCGGTATGGGGCTCACAGGGTAAGACTCGGGGAGGGTGCGGTATGGAGTTCACAGAGTAAGACTCGGGGAGGGTGCGGTATGGAGTTCACAGGGTAAGACTCGGGGAGGGTGCGGTATGGTGTTCACAGGGTAAGACTCGGGGGGGGGGGGGTGCGATATAACCGTACTAAGGTGCGCTATTTATCAGTTGTTATGCGTTCTATATAAGAACAAATGAGTATCTACACGCGTTAATGTAATAAATAAACTTCATAGTAAGAATATACGTGTTTAACATACGCATGTTCATGTTAACGACTGTATCTTCTGGTGACACTTATTGAGATTACACGTTCACTGTTACGTAAAGTAACCGGCTCGCGGATTAATTACGAACGTCATATAAAAGTGGTACCGTTTCCTATACAGAAACCTTTTGACAGGGTAATCTGAAGATAAGTCCGGTGAAGCGATATTGCATACATTCGGTAGCTATAACCATTTAAGGGATTTACACATCCCGTTGGTATTTCATTGTATTTCAGTTATGACGTCATCGGTATGACGTCAGGCTCGGACAGTTCTGGTATTGCAGGTCTGCGCGTACTTTGTACGAAGGACAGCACGTCATTGGTGGAGGACAAGTTCAACTTCATCACCATGACAACGGCCTCGCACGAACTGGGTCACAGGTAACTTTTGTATATGTAATCAAATCTTCAGAACGGTTACTAGATTTGATTAAAATGCCCCGATGTGATCTGCTCATCAAATAGCAACAACAATGCCTAATGCGGTAGATCTATTCAAAAGATCATAAAATCGTCAAATGCTTGATAGTGTAATAAAATGTTGAAGTTGAGGTGCCGAATGTTATTGACGATAATTATTCAGGAAGTTTCGCGATTTTCTGAGACGACGCTGGGTAACCTAGCTGCTAATGTTTCAGCCTGGGCGCTTTTCACGACGGCACGGGTAACACGTGCTCCAGCTCGGATCACTACATCATGGCCTCCTCCAACAATATCGTGCTGGATCCGGTCATGGCCGGACACCCCTGGAGGTTCTCTCGCTGCTCCGTGGAGGCCTTCGTTGACTACATAGGCTCTATGGACAGGTACTGTAAATGGTTATTATTCTCGAGGCATTAATTTTTGTTGTTTTTCTGGGTCGACCAATCCACGCATTTAACATAAACACATGGAAAACTGACCGGCGCAACTTTCTCATTTTTCCCACAAATCAGAAATCTGCTTGTACAGCCCAGGAAAAAAAATTGAAAAAAAAACAACAACGAAATGTTATGCCAACGAATATAAATGATTTTACAGTTCACGACAGGATTTTTTCACCGTAATCGTCTTTTGTAGTATTTTGTGAGCAAACTGTTTGTCTGTTAAGGTTTCATGCTACTTATGTGTGCATCTGCAACATTTTGGAAGACTTAGGCGGAATATGAACGTTTGGCGCGTTAAATGTGGTACTGTGGTAATGTGGTACTGTGCTACGATGCCGACATCCTATTCTGTACCGATTTCTACATTCAAGGAGATGTATATATTTTAAATAAATTAGCAATAAAAACAACGCTTTGAAAGAGTTTTGAAAAATTGCAAGAACAAAGAAATTGATATTTATCATGTGCTTTCTGAGGAGTTCGAACACTGGACCTCCTGATGCAACACCGTGTTTCATCGTGAGCTACACACTCGCACATATCAATATTTTCTCCCATGAAAGCCCAAAGGTCAGAATTTATGCAGAGAAGGCTGTCTGCTTTTGTATAGGATATGGAACCATAATGTTATATCTAACGTCCACAGGACGGGAACCAACTGCATGTTATCGACCGCGTTCCACTCGCAGGCGGCCACCACCAACCGCCCCATGGCCCAGGCCTACGCGCCTGATGCTACCTGCGTCAACAGGTTCGGTAGCGGATCCTTCGTGTGCAGGGTAATTGATTCGACTGGCGCTCGTTAACCCATGTATGCCTAGTGGACTCTCCCATCCTTCTAAATTGGCTCAATTTATTTCCAAAATTAGGGATGTCTAGTATATGTATTTCTATATTTAGAATATTTCATACAGAAATTGTATTAAGCAAACAGCGCAGACCTAGATGAGACGCCGCATCATGCGGCGTCTCATCTGGGTCTTCGCTGTTTGCTTATGCCTTTTTTCTAGACGCTCGTCATAAATGGGTTAATGGGAGCCAATTATATACCAACATATAATACTGGTGTATTTTTTGTATCAAAAACAGATCTGACTTCCGTATATAACATTGTTAAATCTTATGTACGTTTTATTTATGTGATAAAACGATGATTCAAGTATAGAAGTTCTTAGTTACAAGTCAGCCTCTCTCTGGAAAATGGGGCTTAATGCATCTGCGTTAAGAGTCGTCCCAGATTAGCCGGTGCAGTACGCAAAGGCTAATTAGGAATACTATTTTGTGCCTAAACTTGATTTTCACGATGAGGATACTTCCTTTATATGAAAATATCACAAACACATGCATTAATAACATTCATTCAGCCCAGTTTTCCCACAGCGCGGCTAAATTAGTCACTTGTTGATTTTTTTGCAGTCACTTCAGGACTATAGCGCCCTGTGTCGCTCCATGTTCTGTAACCAGCCCAACACGACCCAGTGCTTCGCAGTCATACCCGCCGAAGGGACCACGTGTGGCCAGGGCAAGGTACAAGTGTACATTGGTTTGGGTTCAGTAAGGGCTGTGTGGCCAGGGCAAGGTAGAAGTGTACATTGACTCGTTGGGGTTCAGTAAGGGTTGACTAGCAACAAGGAACAGTGTGCGGCTGGGACAAGGTACACGATGTGCATGGACTTGTTTGGTTTTAGTAAGGGTCGCCTAGCAACAAGGAACTTTATTTGGCCGGGACAAGGTGCACGTGTACATTTACTAATTTGGGTTCAGTAAGGGTTGTGTGGCCAGGACAAGGTACTCTTGTACATTGACTAGTGTGCTTTCAGTAAGGGTCGCCTAGCAACGAGGAACTTTATTTGGATGGGGCAGGGTGCACGTGTACATCGACTTATTTGGGTTCAGTAGGGGTTGTGTGGCCAGGACAAGGTACACTTGTACATTTACTAGTTTGTTTTCAGTAAGGGTCGCCTAGCAACAAGGAACTTTGTTTGGACGGGGCAAGGTACAAGTGTACTTTGACTTATTTGGGTTCAGCAAGGGTTGTGTGGCCGATGCATTGATTAGTTTGTGTTCAGTGGCTGAGGCGATGTACTCGTGTAAATTGACTAGTTCGGGTTCAGTGGCCGAGGTAATGTACTCGTGTAAATCGACTAGTTTGGTTCATTTGCCGAGGCAATGTACTCGTGTAAAATTGACTAGTTTGGGTTCAGTGGCTTAGGCAATGTACTCGTGTTAATTGACTAGTTTGGGTTCAGTGGCTGAGGCAATGTACTCGTGTAAATTGCTTAGTTTGGGTTCAGTGGCCGAGGCAATGTACTCGTGTAAATTGACTAGTTTGGGTTCAGTGGCCGAGGCAAAGGACTCGTGTAAATTGACTAGTTTGGGTTCAGTAAAGGTTTCCCAGCAAATATCTCCATCAGTTGCACTGATGTCGCTGATTTGTAATACACATTTCGATTGGTTCGTCATGAATTGAAAAACTGGTCAACAGATCGTGTGTATCCTATATTAGAACCTTAAAGTAAATTTCAGGAAATCGACTCGATTAGAACACTTCAGCCTTTAATAATAATGTGGCTGAAATAAACTTTTGTTTTATTTAATTTTACGAATTTTTTGCTTAACCTAAGCCGTTTTGTTCTTTCTAACTTTAAACTGAGAGTTTGCCAGTACGTCCTTTCTAATCAAATACAACTATTTTCAGTAACTTTTCGGGACCAATTTGACTCTTGTCCATTATTATTGACCGCCATGCGCATACGTATAAAATAAAATTTAGAAATTCGTTTTACGCGGTTTTAAGATATACTGTTTCTTTCGATTTGGCTTAGAGTCTAGGTTAACACAAAACCCTACCCTTATATTAAATGCATTCACAAACGTATCTGAGGCAATTTATAAAATCCTACACTAAACTCCGATTCTATAGTGGTGCGACCAGGGCGTGTGCGTGACGTCATCAAGAGCGCCTACAGACGTCACTGACAACTGTCCAATAGGCGACAGGCCGGGTCTGTTTGAAACGACCGGCATGACATGCGCCGAGTACATCGCGTCTAACCCCGGGAACTGCTACAACAACTACACGCGAACATCATGCTGTGAAAGCTGCAACAAGAAAGAGAAACCGAATCCAGGTATGATGTTGGTTGTTAGATTTATTGTTGGATTTGATGGTTCTCGCATATTATTTGTACACGTCTTTTAAGATTCAAGAAATGTTTGATTCTTGCTCTGGGTAAATGGGGCTTAATGCATGTGCGTAAAGTGTCATATGGCATAGGCAGAATCTGGGAAGACTCTTTACGCAAATGCATTTAGCCCCGTTTTCCTAAACCGCGCCTGGTTTTTATTTCAAATGCATGTATCGGATGGTGTCTTCATCTCACAGCTATGTTAACTAAGCTATGGATTTCTGTATGTCATCATTTTACATCACAATGCGCGAAAAGATCCACAGTCATTAGTATAGAGGTTATTTACGATGTAAAATGTTTGAATGCATTCGTTTTCTTATCTAGTTTTATAAATGCGTTGCGTTTATTTGACCGATATCCGTTTTCTGAAGATTGCAGATACGGTGATCGCGGTACATTTTGCTCCGGAATCCAGCGCTACAGTTGCTATAGCAACGAGAACTACTGTTGCGAATCCTGTCTGAAACTGAAGAACAGCTCCTTATCAGGTATTGGCCAATCTTTGACGTACACGGGATTAAATTATGTATTTATAGATCTAAACGTCAATTTATAAAAGAAAAAAATAAGACTTTTAAACTCTTTACATTTAATTAAAATGTTATTAATACTTATATATGATAAAATGGTGTGCCTTATTATTGTCCCTCATTTAAAAGAAAAATGTGCGATTCGGTCCAGTGCAAATGATATGGCAAAATGACGCTTTCCAGCGAACTGTTTATTTTTATGTGTGAAACAATAGCGGAATGAAATCAAATTTAATTGACACTTTCACATTCGTTTGCTGTTTCCATGGGCCATAGGTTGTGAGTACGGCGACAAGCTTACGGGTTGTGATAAGACTTACTGCCCGTTTTACTCGGATCAGGACCGAGTGGGATGCTGCGAGACCTGTTACGACCCTTCCCGACCCACGAGCCCCGCCACCACCACCGTGGTTACCACCGCCACATCTACCACCCTTAAGCCAACACCCGCACCTACCCCTTCCACAAAGGCAACAACACCACCACCATCAACACCACCAACAACAACAACACCCTCATCAACTCCACCACCACCAACAACATCATCATCAACACAACCACCAACAATAACTTCATCATCAACTCTACCACCAACAACGAATACTACTACTGCTACTACAGCAAGTTCTACCAGTACCCATTTCGCGTCCACACCACATCATACAATTGAAAAGGTGACACCAGTGATGACATCAGAGGTTACCCCGGAGAGTATGACGTCGACCACAGAAACCAAGACGATTAGTCCGAATAAAATTGAACAAGGTACATATATAACGAATTGTTTTATAGAATGTAATAAAACATATGTTATTATAATTTATTCGTTTACTGCTATATAAGGATTGCTCACATCGTCAATGTGTATTGCACAATCACAGTAAGCCTCAGGCACTAAGTATACGTTCAAATATTTAATGACACCTACTATGTTACTTTTTGTATCGTTTTGCATTTAAACAAGGATTGACTTCATTGGAAAGTCAGATTATAGGAAAGCCTTTAAAATTCATGCATAAATCTGTATCCATTCATCCGTCCACCCGCTCACCAGAACGTCCGCCGCCCAGTCACCAAACAACACCCGCTTACCTTAATCTCATCCATCCATCCATCCATCCATCCATCCATCCATCCATCCATCCATCCATCCATCCATCCATCCATCCATCCATCCATCCATCCATCCATACTTTAAACTTACATTCGAAGCGAGTGAGAAACAGGTAAATTACGGTTTTCGAGAGTAATGTCACACTCTTGTACGTCACTCTTTTTCATTGCTATGGTTGCAGATATCGTACCGGTGGCTATACCGATTGGTATCGGAACGGCTGTGGGTATCGCTATCATAATAACCGTATGTTGTGTGTGCCGGCGTTTGAGACACATTCATAAGATTCATAAGCAACAGAAACTTGCGGTCAACGACGGTTCCTATGTGAGTAATGCTGAGCATTTAATGTCTTACACAATGGACTCGCTTCGGGAAAACAGGGATTAATTCATGAGCGTAACTTGTCGTGCCGTATTAGCCTGTGCAATCCGCACAGGCTAATCAGGAACGATACTTTCTGGATTCTCGTTGAAAAGATACGACCTTTAAATGAAAAATTCTATAAACGCGGAAAGTTTTACCCTGGTTTGGCCCGGGCCGACTAGACAGCCTTATCTAGGACGACACTGTACGCACATGCATTAAGCCCCGTTTTCACAGAGCGTTGTTCATATACTAAAGATATGAATATAAATTGAGAAAAATAATCATCGACTCGCTGCTTGAAATGTTCAACCCTGTTATATATATATTTGTTGTTTATTAATTAAAGGTATGCATTGTTTCAATAGAACACGTACACATACACTTTTTTAGATAAAAATGAATTGTACTTGTATAATGTATAAGGAATATTACATTATGCAACTAAGACGTATTATGTGATCTAAATGTACATATTCATTTAGTTATATCTGGTAAAGGGCTGGAAAGAAGAACTAATGTTTAACTTTAAATGAACCGTCTGTTACTGCTAAGCTTTTAACCTTTTGTGATGTTTAAAATATACAAATGCCAGAAGCAAACCATTCCTGCAAAATATCGCGAGTATTCATATATATGTTGCTGTACTTTAGGACAACATTGGTTTCACGCGCCGTCAGCCCTCTACGCAAGAAACCAGTGTAGACCGTTTTCGGCCGACCAGCAACGCCTCCCATGGGAGCACCTTCGCAAACGGAAGCTTATGTATGTCAAGTGACATTTGTTCGTTATACATGTATGTTTTATTTCACACGCAACGTAACCTTCAGTGACTTTTCTTCATTGGATGTTCTTTACTAATTCCACCTTAAAGCTCTGGTTGATTAAATACTTTTAAATTCAACGAATATAGCATTGAAGTTAAATTCCACAATATGCTTTCATTTTTGTATGTTAATATTTCTATATATACATCACTCCGACTGTGGCGTTTATTCTTGTTTGAATACAGATTTAGCTACGTGCATAAGAACGTGGGCTTATTCACTTTTAGACGTCAAATACATGCTATACAGTACTCTATTAATGTTATAACTTTAATCTTTATAATCAATGTATATTTTGCTGCTTCAATCATGTCAACCTTAAAAGAAGGCCTGCTTTTCTTACATGAAGTGTATGCCGACGGATATATGATGCCGGCGCCGTCTGTGATCAGCGAGATGTCAGTGCAGTACACCGCCCCGAACAAAGCCGGCTTCCTTTCGACCCTGAAGAACGCCAAGCTCATTCGCAACAGCCAATCGCCAGGCTCAATTCAGCCCCCACTTCCGGACGTCAGCAAGCGCGTCAGCCGACCAGTGCACTACAAGAGGGCCACGGGAAGCCTGACCGGGACGCTCAGCAATCAGAGCCGGTCGGGGTCAGTCGAGGCCAATGTACCTGAACCTGGGTTCAGCGGCGAGATGAAGAGAAGGGACTCTGACACGTACGACAGTATTGGCGACGTGCTAAATAATATTCCAAAAGACCGACGACCTACTTTACCAGAAAATCATCCTCGTAACATGAATGAAATGATTAAACAGTTTGAACATATCCAGTCGTCTGAGGCAAAGTCAAAATCATTATCGCACATACAACACAATTCACCGCGTGTTGGTACTTACAGCTTACCTCCGCTCTTATCTGGGAGTAGTCAAAATGAGTATAATATGCCCGCGAGTCCAACGTCTACCACTGCACCAACGCCAAGTCCGCGCCACAAGACGGCCGCCTCCCACAGCCTCCCTCCCCCACCCACGCAATACGACAACAACGCCTACTGCAATGATCCCGAGTATGACGATGCGGACCCTCCACCCAGGCGTGGAACAGTACACTTCGTAGACTCGCACGCTTCAGGCGAATACCCTGACGGCCTATTCAACGACTCGTATTTGATTTCGCAGCAATTGGAGAGACCCACAACTCGGACCGCCACAACGGAGAAGAGTGCTGAACAAAATGGTATGCCATCAATAGGTAAAAACGATTTAAAGGGTGTGCATCTGCCACCAAAGAGACCAGTGCCGCGTCGTCAATTAAGCAGCGAGTTACCTGGAAACACCGTTAATGGTCTTCCACTAAAGCAAACATTGAAAACGACGTCGGACAATTTTGGTCATGATTCGGCTGACAATGTAACAGACAGACAATCATCTGAGGGCCGTGGTGAAATCATGCCTCCACTGCCTCCGAACAAACCTGTCCCCAGGCGACAATCATCGCGTGGCAAGTCAAACACCTCATCACCTTTATCCGGTAAAGAAAACACAGATATAGCATCAAAGCTGCCGCCGAATAAGCCAGTGCCTAGACGTGTGTCTGGTGAACTTTCAATTATTGCTTCACCTTCATCCGACGTGCTGCCACCGGATACTTCAAACACACTTCAATCCACTCCAATACGACCAGTACTAAGAAGACAAAGAAGACAATCTTCACCAGATAATTCAACTGTTGCCCCGTCTGCACAGGACCAGAAGGCAACAGAAACGTTTGGCAAATCGGCTCTAGTTCCTCCAAGTAGACCAACGCCTAGACGACAATCGTCAAGTGAGAGCTCGGGGATCGCCGCGACTGCACCAATTATAACATCCACCCAACCAGTGGTTATGCCTGATGGGCCTCTGAAGGCACTTCCAAAGTTACCCATGCGACCGCCGATTAAACCAGTTCCTATTCTGCACTCCCCCAGTGAGAATTCAAATGACACGGAGTCATTGTCGACTCAGGTATCAAATCAGACACCACAATCACAAACAATCGTCCAAGCACCTTCCTCTAGATCAGATGGCGATTGCGTAAAGTCACATCTTGTTAAAATCCCACCACGCCCGCCAAATGACGGCGTACCGCGTGGACAAACTTTGGGCGAAACTTCCAACCAGACACAAGATGCTACATCGGGGACCACTAATCCCTATCCTAAATCCTCATCCGTTCTCCAGTCAAGTGCTACTGAAGGCTGCCGACCCGAGTCCAACACTGCTCCTAATCCACAAAGGCGGCCTTTACCGAGACGACAGTCGTCAAATGCGCCAAAAGCGATCAAGATTAGTAAACCGGATGTTTTTGAGATATAAATATCAGCTGTTAAACCCAGTATACATAGATTTAGTTATATGTCATATGGGAATAATTATTAGTTGCGATATGTTTAATGAATATTCATCACAAACGTTATTGCCAGCTGTTTTTTATTGTTCCTCATGAAAACTTACATATCATTGTGGCTATAATTGTTATTGATCTTACATTTTGTATTACGTTATATATTTTTTTATAAATGTAAGTTATATGTTATACGACATAAAACTATATTTTGATATTGTATCATTGTTCGAATATTTTGTTTATTAAACATGAAATTAATTAAGTATTTAAAACACACAAGTGTTTATGTGTGAGTAAATTATTATTGTTTTCAGTGTCTTATTAAACAAGACCTGTCTTTAAAAAGAAAGACAATCGGTGTTTGATTTCATATTCAGTTGCTGTCAATATACTATAAGAGTTGCAAGATAATCGGTAGCGGGACGTCTTGGAATGGATTGTATGCTCAATGCGGGGAATCACGTGGTCAGATTTGAGAAAAAATGGCCGCCAATGCCTCGATTCGATGGAGAAATTGAGTCTTCAAACATGAACATCTACCTTATTACTTACTTATTTTTAATCGGAAAACGCCTATCATAGGTCCAACCGGAAGCGGTTTCAGCGAGTATCAACCGTTTTCCGCTGATTGGTCTGAGTGTGGAGATAACTCATGAACCGTCAGGAAATCGCGAAATATTCCATGAGTTATCTCCACACTCAGACGTCGAGACTTTAACTTCATGTCGTTATGGCTAGTAAAATTAAGAGGGAAAAAACTACAAACCTATGACGACATACCATGTTATTTCACAGTAAGTCGATATAAACTAATCCGGCATGACCATATTATTAGGATGTACCATATTTTATGACGGCATGATATGAAAAAGCTGTCATGGCGTAAAAAATAACTCATCTTGTCGACTCTAACTATGATGGCAAATCATTTTCACAAGAGCATGACGCCAAAAATTATGTTGATTTGTCGACTTAGATCATGTCGACCAAAGTCGATATAAATTAATCCGGCATGACCATATTATCGGGGTGTAACATATACGCTTCCGTAGAAATTAAAAGAAAGGCGCTATAATAACTAATGTTAATTAAATGCCGCTGAAAGTTGTTCTTGTTAAAAATAAAGTATATCGGCTTTTGGCAGTAAACGCATACTAAGTTCACTTTTTTCCAAGCAATCGGCATGATATAATTGTTATAGCAACCTCTCTAGCTGGTCAGTACCTTGCATGTGTATTTCTTTTTGACCTAGCAGTCAATGATAACCCATGAAAGTGCAAGCACTTATTTCCAAAGGGGTCCTTTTTTGTTGAAGAGACAGCAAGCAGAAAAGACAGTATTGAGATACAAGGAATCCGGGTGCGATACCCTAGCTCTTTGCGAATAGATCCCTTGGTTCTTTTACGTGCTCAGTGTATAGCACCGATACACGCGAGAATTACATGGGTTTCATACCAGTACATCTCTAGTTGGGTGGGAAACACTAGAAGCATTTCTGAAATTTCCAGTGCCCCGGCCAAGAATTGAACCGGGGCCTCTGGAATGGTAGACTAGTGTGTTACCATTCGACTACCGCACCAACCAATACATATAGTAGGTAAAAGATGTTCGATACAAGAAACACGGCAACGCCAAGAAGACAGATTTTTAACGTTTAAATGAATAATTGGGCATACTCATGCGATGTCTACCCGTAAGTTATTTACATACAATATTAAAGCGTAATTGTTCCATCCAAACTCAAGTTAATAATTACCAGTGACCATGACTTTGAAACAACCTGTCCCAAAAATGCAATCTCAAATAAGGTCTGCGTGTAAGCTGCCAGCATACACATTTTGACATAAAAAACTCAAGCTATTGACAAGACACCGTTTGTCTATTTTAAGAACAGAGCAGATGGTGTAGTTACGACTTTAGCATATACAGCTCATCGTCGAAACAACAATAAAGCAATAAAATATACAAATGCGTAAAAAAACAACAATTTTATTTATACATTTATGCTAATATATGATTTTTATGAGAATGTAATATGTAAGAGAAAGCTTATTATTTTTTATATATTAAAGTTAAATGAATGTTCAAAATCCGTATTTGATTGAGAAAAAAAGCAGTGAGATCATATGAGCCTTGTTTTGAAAAGAACTGGGCTTATTGCATGTGCGTTAAGTGTCATCCCAGATTAACATGTGCAGTCCGCACAGGCTATCGGTAATCAGGGACGACACTTCACGCCTAAACTTGATTTTCGGGAAGGAGGGACTTCCTTGAAACTAAAAATACCATAAAAGCGGAAAGTGTCGTCCCTGATTAGCCTGTGCGGACTGCACATGCTAATCTTGGACGACACTATACGCACATGCATTAAGCCCAGTTTTCTCAGAACCCGACTTATATATACAATGCCGGGTTAGCACAGTGGAGGCCCAATAGCAGTAAAGCGTTTGGGGTCCATCCCGTCAGGTCCCTGGTCGATCTGGTGTCTAAAAGAACGCCAGTGCCCAGTCGTTTTAATTAACCTACCAGTGCCAAAGGCTGACAAGACATAACATGTGGCAATAATCTTTTATAGGTATACAATGACATTGTAATACCGTAATACTAATATGAAATTATAATAATTAAATTAAGAATTAAAGAAAACAATCACTGCAGCCTGTATATTCACGGCCTCATGGGGCCCCTAAAAGTCGCGGGCCGATAGGCAGTTGAAAACTATGCCTAATGGGTCATCCGGGACTGCATATATACAATTTCAATTTTGGGAAAATATATTCCTTATATATTTTCGGCTCAAAACTTTAATGCTTTAATACAGACATTAGCAAAACGTATCAGCATAAAGATTCTGGTCTTACCCAATCTTTGTAAAACGTCAAACATACTTGGTCTGCAACCATCAGGTATAATTGTATACCATAACAAAATGGTACTCATCTTCAATTTCATTAAGTGTACACAATTTACAAACTCTTTCATTTCTTGACAATGTAAATTAATAATCATCGTCGCTGTCGTTCTCAAACCTCGTACCTACAAAAAGCCAACTTTTCAGGAGAGAGAAAAAAACGTCACATTTTTTTTATAAACGATGTTTTAGAGAGTGAAATTCTGTAAAAATAACAAACAAATGAAGCTGCAAAATACGGTAAAAGCCGTAGACGCGTAAGTCATACTGATATTCAGAAATGGTAGCTACAAAATTTCGTCACCACAGTTTTGTCATTTTTATGAGGTACGACAATTCATCCTGCTAGGAGACCTCGTAGCTGCAAATATAATCAAAGCGCTGAAGGCACTGAATTTGTACGCTATTGCATAATCTTAGACGCGACTCAGTTTTCAAAATTATGTTACAGCTTTTTGTATCGCACGTTTGAAATGAACAAAACCCATTCAAATTTAAAAAGAGTGTGTCTCAAAGCACGGGTCGAATTGTGGGTGCACTGTTTATCCTAATAGTTATGTTATACTTAGACAAAATAACGTCTCTTTTTATTTCGCAATTGGTTCCTGCAATGGCAACCATTTTTAGAATGTTGGTTTCCTTGCTAGAGAATAACTAGCCTAGAATCATGTACATGTTGTGTTATGTGTATCTAATATTTTAATTATTTTCTTTAAATTATTGAGCAACAATTTTGCCGACATGACAGATTACATAACGTAGAAAGATGAGCCCCCTCTGTACGTTACTTAAGACGTTATTTTGGTCCTTATGACTCTTTAAGAAAAAACCTATAAAGTCATGGATAACGACATTTATTTCATTGCTGAACACTTTTTCTCACGCATAGACTCGCATAATCCCAACTGGATCGATTCCCCAATGCATCCGTATCAGCGCAACTCTTATCAATTACTGCATACTTACTTCTTTTCTCGTCGCTGTTCAATGCCAGATTATCCCGTATATTCCATTTTAAATAGTAAACTCAAGAATTTCATAAACATAAACATTCGCCTTTTTTCTTAAGTAGCAAATTAATTTTTCGCATATGTGACAATTAAAAGATGTGATGAAATAATGTCCAATCGAGACGGGTTCTAGCGATCTACCATTACACCACTGTGCCGACTCAATTGTCAAATGCATAATTATACTGCAGGTAATGCAGGCCTACGAGTGCTGTCGCTCATGCAAAGCGTGCACTCTCATTGGCCAATATCGATTGTATACAACGACGCTCCGCCCAGCGTAGCTAAGCTCATACTGACTTGCAAAACTCGCTACATTATTTGTACGCTATGGCGTCTAAATAAAAACGTTTTTGTCAAATTTGTCCAAACGTAATGACGTACCTATAGGGAAATGACGTTGCAATAATCGCTACGACTTTTCGCCCGACAAAAAAGCCAACAATCAAGCTTAGCAGATCAGTGTACCGTGTGTTTGAACAGTTTCTTCAAGGGGTAATAGAAAAGAGACGAAAGTTAGTGCCTCAAATGAAAGAAGCCAGGCGGTTAGGAAAACGCGCCTATATGGCATATGACACTCTTTACATAAATGGAACCGCGGTAAGAGCATAGGGGCACGATGGCGGTGAGGTGTCGGTTTTATCGTGGAACATTCGTGGTTTAACTGATTTGAAAAGATCTAGTTCAGAGTTTACAAATATTTTAAGTTCATTTGATATCTGTTTTTTTGTTTGAAACATGGACAAAGCTCTCTAGTAACATTACGCTTGACGGCTATCTATCTTTTAATTTCTTTAGAAAATTTCAACATAGAAACGCTCGACGGTGTAGCGGTGGTATTGCTATTTATATAAAAGATCATTTAAAAAATGGAATTGAAATTATACGTAATCATTATGACACAATTATTTGGATCAAATTAAATCATGTGTTTTTAACACGGCCCGTGATATTTACATATGTAGTAGCTATATATGGGGAGAGGACTCACCAGTCTACAATACAATTAATGTTGATCTTTTTGATATTTTAGAAAATGATATCACATATTTTTCTGAGATTGGAAATGTTTTTATAACAGGTGATTTGAATAGTAGAATCGGTAATAAAATTGATTTTATTGTACATGATACAATTAATACCGAAAATGATGATGTCGATTATTCACCAGACCAAGCCTTTGCCAGGGCCTCAATAGATAAAATACATAATAGTCATGGCATTAAATTACTTGATCTGTGTAAGTCCTCTACATTACGTATTATCAATGGTAGACTAGGCGATAGTTGTTAACCCACATTTTTCTCAAATAACGGTTCTTCAGTGATTGATTATCTGTTGACTACAGAAAGCAATTTTCGATTGTTAGCAAACTTTACTGTTTGTGATTTTAACGAATGGAGCGATCATGCACCATTGCAGTTTTCATTGTATTGTAATAATTATTCGCCTTGTTATGATGTTTTCACTGATGTTAAATGTCAATGGGACAATACATTTCGAGATGAATTTCGTTCAGGAATTATTTCTCGACTTCCCGTATTGACAGAAATTGTTGGAAATATTGATTGTACAAGTAAACGTTCAATTAACGTAGCTGTAGAAAAATTTACTACTACAATCCGGTACGTTGCGGATCCGTTGTTTTTAAATCTCGTGTTTACAAAAATAAACACACGTTCTTTGTTGACAGTTGTATAAAACACGCTGATTGGTTTGACAACGAGTGTGTAGCGGATCCGTGGTCTAGTGGTAACACACTGGATTCACAATCCAGAGATCGCTGGTTCGATTCCCCGCTGCACCTAACCTACTAACTCGTCTTTCGCATGAGACGTTAAACCGAGGTGCAGTGTACTAGGTGCTATACACCGGGCACTAAAAGACCCAGGGTCACCTCTGGAACGGGTTGTCTCCTGTATCTTGCACTATCCCCCGTAACCAACTAACACGTCTTTCTGGGGGCGATGGCCATATGGGAGACAATCCCGGTGCACTCGATAAAAAATAATGAAAAAAAAAAGACAACGAGTGTATAATTGCTCGAAATCAATACCATGACGCTTTACGATGTTTTAATTGTATTAAGTCTGATATAAATAGGAAAACGTTGTGTGAAAAGAAAAGTATTTATAAGCAATTAATTAACAAAAAGAAAAGAGATGCATTTAAACGAAAAATGATAGAAATTGAAAATTTAAAGAGTAAAAAGCCGAAGGAATTTTGGAAATATTTTAAATCTAAAAACAAAATAAATGGCAATAAAATTTCAATACATGCATTTTTTACATTTACATTGCATTATTTTGAAAATTTGAGTAATACTATTAATCATACTAATAATGCCGAAGCTGAAGGATTTTGTTCAAATAATAATTTTAATGAGGAAAATTGTACTTTTCCAGAACTAGACCAGCCGATAACATTAGATGAAGTTAGGAATGCATGTTAAACGCTTAAAACGTAATAAAGCGGCTGGTAGTGACTTTATTTTAAATGAATATTTTCTTGAAAGTTTGGATATTTTATCAAATCATTTATGTGACATGTTTTATAGTATTTTAGTTTCAGGCTTTTTCCCCGATCAGTGGACAGAAGGAGTTAGCATACCTCTTTATAAAAAAGGCTCTGTTGATGATGTAAGTAATTATAGAGGAATAACACTTGTTAGTTGTTTTTCTAAGTTGTTTACAACCATTTTAAACAAACGTATCGAATCGTTTTGTGAAGACAGTGCTAAAATTTCTGATGCCCAATTTGGATTCAGAAAAGGATGTTCAACTGTTGATGCTATTTATATCTTGTTGACTGTTGTGCAGCATTATTTAAATGAAAACAAACGTTTGTATGTTATTTATGTTGATTTGCTCAAATGTTTTGATAGTATATATCGCAATGCATTATGGTTAAAAATGTATAAATCTAGTGTACAAGGTAAACTTTTGAGAATAATTAAGAATATGTATGAAAATGCTAAATCTTGTGTTAAGTCGTGTACATCATATTCTAAATACTTTAGTGATGCTGTCGGTCTAAGACAAGGGGAGGTAATGTCCCCGATTCTTTTTTCACTGTTTGTAGAAGATTTGGAACTATTTTTGCAAGATAGCACATTGTCTGGCTTAAATATAGACGACATAACCTTAATTTTATTATTATTTGCGGATGACATGGCTATTCTAGGTAAATCACCAGAAGAAGTACAGAACCACTTAGATTACCTATATGTCTATTGTAATACATGGGGGCTTAATGTGAATACTTCAAAAACAAAAATAATGGTTTTTCGTAAAAGGGGTAAAATTCGAAATGATGAAAAATGGACATATAATGGCCAAGATATAGAAATCGTAGATAATTTTAATTATCTCGGCACTGTTTTAAATTACACTGGTAGTTTCACTTTAAGTCAAGAACATTTGGTTGGAAAAGCCCTTAAGGCTATGAATATTATACTCTATAAATGTAAGCAGTATGATCTTAAACCGAAATTATTTTGCCAGTAGTTTGATTCTTTTGTTGGATCTATTTGTTGTTATGCCTCTGAAATATGGGGTTTCAATAAATCAAAAGAGATCGAACGCATTCATTTAAAATTTTGCAAGAGATTGATAAATGTGAAAATAAGCACATGTAACGCTACAGTTTATGGTGAGCTAGGCAGATATCCATTATATGTAAATAGATATGTACGCATTGTTAAGTATTGGTTAAAAATTATTAACAGTAAAAATATTATTATACAAACTGTGTATATTCAAGCATTAAATGATTGTAATAAGGGATGCAACAATTGGGTTGCAAATGTAAAACAATTGTTAAACGATTACGGATTTTCCTATGTTTTTGAAGCTGCAAATATAACTAATAGTCATGCTTTTGTTTGTAAATTTAAATGCAGAATTATTGACACCTTTAAGCAACAATGGTTTGGTGATATGAATAGAGTTTCTACTCTAGATATGTAAAGAATGTTTAAAACTACTCTTGAATATGAAAACTATTTAGATTTATTACCCAAGAGTCTACGTTTATACTTTGTGAAATTAAGGGGTTTCCGCCCATCCATTGAGAATTCAGACAGGAAGATACTCACGCAACAATATCCCCCGTGAAGAACGTTATTGCCTTTGTTGTAATCAACGGGATATAGAGGATGAAATCCATTTTATTTGTGTTTGTTAATGTTACCGTTTTCTACGGAAAAAAATCATTAAACGTTTTTATTTCGTGAATCCATCGGTTGTTAAGTTCCATAGTTTATTAACATCAACTTGTAAATTTGAAATATTAAAGGGGCCTTTTCACAGATTTTGGCATTTTTTAACTTATTCATTAAATGCTTTATATTGATAATTGTAAACATTGGATCGTAAAAGCTCCAGTAAAAAATCAAGAATAAAATTACAAAAAGGAAAAGAACATTGCCCGGAGCAGGTTTCGAACCAGTGACCCCTGGAGTCCTGCCAGAGTCATGAAGTAAAAACGCTTTAGCCTACTGAGCTATTCCGCCGTGTACACATACTTGTCGTATTTTATACCTTATATAAGCAATCTTCGTAGTTTCACAAAATTTAACGACAAAAACAGAACTCTCCAAATTATTCAATCGTTTCGCGTTGCAACGCTTTATAATTTTTAGGTTTTAAAATCTTCAAAAGATGCATATAATGGCTATATTAGACCATGGTAAATGTTCAGTATTACTGTTTCCTCACAAATATCATAACTAAAACGAAAATTTGCGAATCTGAAACAACTTTTTTCAATTTTGTCAATTTACCAAAGCGTGAAAAGATCCCTTTAAACGTGTGTAAATATGTTAAGGAAGCATTATCTGTACGAAATGCTATTTTAAATAATACCACTGAATTATAGTTTGACTTTCTTCAAATAAGTGTATGTATCACTTTGCAGTCACTGATAGTATTTGTAATACATTGTCCTTACTGCCTTTAAAATTATTATGTTTCTCCTTGTCAAAATCGTTGTTTATCTCTGTTCTTATTTTGTTTAGAAATGTCATTTCATTGAATTTAGTTCTGAAATGTCATTTAAGTTACTAACATATATACACCATTATAATGATTTGGTTACCTACTATAGTATAAGGATACGTGACATTACTTTATTTATAATTATATGCATTCAAGACGATGTATAAGTCTTAATAAACTGTCTGTTCTGTTCTGTTCTGTTCTGTTCTTAACAATTTCGGCATGTGACTTTCTCAAGGGCTCTGATTGGCGTAGAGCTACGAGATATAGCCCAAAAAAACACGCGCCAGACTTCATATATTCGGGAAAAAAAACGATATATTTTTGAAAATTTTGGAGCTACGAGGTTTGAGAACGACAGCGACGCAATGTTTTGGTGTGCCCACCAGTTTCTATAAATAGAACATGAGAAGATAATCTATATGCTGGAATAGCAAAAACTGTATCGCACTATTTCTAAGTATGTTTATTTTGTTGAAATGGGTACTGACCATCCAGTTTATGCTGTTTTCCGCTGAAATGTTCTCATATTTTGACAAATATCTACAATTTTTCCGTCATGATTCAAAATGGTATACCATTTTGTCAAAATCAACATGTACCGTGTTTCAAAAACTAATATTAAGGATATACATAAAAAACCTGATAAACTTATATTTCGCGCATGTCTTTTGTTTTGTTCTGTAATAGAAGTGCCATCCGTTATCGGAGTATCCGCGTTTTTACCAGCGTGTTAAATTAATTTGAATTTTCTAAGCAGACTCAATGTTTACAATTTTCGTCTTTGCGTGCTAGCCAAAATGACTTCACGGACGTATGGTCACACTGGCTTTGGCTGACAAAGTATTCGTGGCCCGTATAAATGCGCCGCTGCTTGACATACTTATTCCTTGATAATATTTGTTTCACGACTTTAATAGAATTTTTTTTTTTACCCGATTATATCCCTTTTAAAATCTGCCTTTATGAAAGATGACAATTTTGTCTTGTGGACATGACAGTTATATTCCACTTCGTGCAAAACTCAATCAAATTGTTCAGGGAAGATTGTCATCCATCAGCGGATTCAGAGAATAATACTGCGTCGTCGGCGAATAATATACGATTAATAATTGATCAATAGTAATGTCCGCATTAATATTAGCTTGTAAGTGCAGCTCAATTATCAGTTGTGAATTACGAAAACATTTTTGGCGAACATATCTCACCTTGCAATAATCCAAAATCGGATTTAAACAATTTCTGAAATAATATTACTATGTTTAACACCCAATTTAATCTGATTATACAACGATACAAAACGGACAGATATTTACCATCGATACCAGACTGAACGGGCTTAAATCAGGGATCATTACGATTCGTTTAGTCATATGCCTCTCAATAATCGACAACACAGCACAACCGTTTGTGTTTATTGTTGAAATCCAATCAATTATTGAACGACACATAATGCGTCTACTGTTCTATAGCCCGGCTTGAAACCGAACAGTGTGTCAGTCACAATTTCATTAGCAGTAGCCCAATATAGTAGTTTTTAAACATTAAAACGATTTGGAAACATTTTATTAAATGAACACACTCGATCAGAATTTATTTCATGTTCATTTCAAACAGAACACACTTTAATTTCAATTATTTCCTCCATTTTCCCCGTGTCCTTGACCTTGCGGTATAAGGATAAACCCCGAGAACGTGGCGTAGGTTTCGTCCGGCTTTCCGTACAGCTGGTTGGTACCGTGACCACGGATATAGACGGTGTCGTCTGGAAACAGTAGCAACCAAACAAAGACTTTAGCGGGAAAGGTTAAATTGTAAAACAAAATCTACAAACAAGTCCTACAAAGAAGGAAAGCAGTTCCTACCATTATGTAAATGCAAAGACATACACATACCTATAACTGTAGACCAAAATATGCACAGGTTAATTAGGTTAGCCCGTATAAAGCACCAACTGTAAAATAAATGCATAATGCATACTATTCAAAATATTGACATTGCTTAGATTGACAGACGGACTAACCGACCGACCGCAAGAGTGACTTTAATAAAGCCCCTCTCTGTGGGTATACTCATATATTATAAGTCATAACCAGGCCAAAACATCACTTTTCACTTACTTTCAACAAGTTGGAGGAGAATGGCATTGCTGGCGGCAGCGTATTCGTTCTCATTATGGGCGTACCCGGTGATTTGGTACACCCCATTCTTGTAGAGGTCCATCCATAGCGACCCAGCCTTGAGATTTACAAATAACGTCAATCAAGTAAGCATAGCTCCAGGTAAAGTGGGCTAAAAGCATGTGCGTAAAGCGTCGTCCCAGATTAGCATGTGCAGTCATCACATGCTTATCAGGGACGTCAATATTTGCCTAGACTGGATTTTTGCGTAGAAAAGACTTCCTTTAAACGAAATATACCATTGCAGTGGAAAGTGTCGTCCCAGATTAGCCTATGCGGACTGCAAAGGCTAATCAGGGGGGGGGGGGGGGCACTGTACGCACAAACATTAATAATGTACGCACAAACATTAAGCATGTCT
This sequence comes from Dreissena polymorpha, assembly GCF_020536995.1. Taxonomy (NCBI): domain Eukaryota; kingdom Metazoa; phylum Mollusca; class Bivalvia; order Myida; family Dreissenidae; genus Dreissena; species Dreissena polymorpha. The sequence continues at coordinate 12,670,116 of NC_068364.1, read as the reverse complement.
CCCCAGATTCCATAGTAAAAAGCAACACACGAATCAAGAGCATTGGATGGTCGACGTTGCCGTAAAGTGAGATTATCTGTTTCTGGGCAGGTCCATCCACACTAATCAGTCGGAATCGCATTTGGGTAAAGTATATTTTTAGTTCATATATATAACATATAAGCATCTATTTTTTGTATCAAAGAAATATTACCAGATGTGAAATTACTTTATGGTTATTTTGATAAATAACCTTCCAGCTGCTTGCTGCTTATTTCCTAGATATCATAAAACAAATCGATATGAATCTACAAGTTGTTTTTCTCAAACCATAGTCACACAAAAACTGTAACGTATATTTCATACATATAGGTTTATAACATGATATCTATAACCCTGCACACTTCTGATTAAGTCCGACTAACACCACTGCCACGGTACACCCACTGCAAGCAGTCCACGGTTTGTTCATCAATGAGCAGACATCTTAGTAAGCAATACATACCGATTCCGAAAGTCCGTGGTACAGGAACACGTAGACCCCGTCATGATGGCACGTGAACACTCCAGTGCTGTTGTTATAGCCATTGCCTACATACATTAATAACACGCACATATATAACAATTTGTTTAGCAAACTGGGGAAATTGAATGAAGAAAATATACTGTTTTCCTGTGTTAGTATTAATTAAGAAATGATTTTCGGCTAAGTGTTGGTTATTGCGGTAATACACCAAGGTTTGAAGTTACCATAAAACATAACAGATAAAAATGAACATGAATCTCCTTTTTATATATAGAGCCTCATGTCGAAAACTTTTTTTGACACCCTTACATGAAACAATACAAATTATCGACTTGTAAATTTACATAACAAGTTCATGTACCTGAAATATTGAACACTTTGTCGCAAATTATATGGGCATTATTATTAAAATAAATGAACACTGTGTCGTAATTTATTTGGACAATATTAACTAGAATATTTATCACACTGTAAAAGAGCTTGACGAGAGGGAAAAGGGCATCATAACCTTAATTAATGAACACTAGTCGAAGGCGATAGGGACACAATTACCTTGATGATTAAACAAACATGTCTGAATCGTTATGAGCACCATGAGCTCCATAAATGAAAACAGTGTCGAAAACTATTTGGACGCAATGACCTGAATTAATGAATACTTTGTCGAATGCGAATTAGTGACAGTTATATGAAGTAATAAACTCTTTGTTGAAGGCGATAGAGAGACATGCAATTGAAGTAATGAACACTTTGTCGAAGGCGATAGATACATTATTATATGAATTTATGAAGACCTCGGCAAATTCAGTGGAAGCACACTGACCCGAATACCTGAATCAAGTAAGCATTTGTCGAAGGCGATGGAATCCTTACCTAATTAATGAAGACCTTGTCGAAGGCGATGGCGGCGTTCGCACTGATGTTCACCATGGCTCCTTACCTGAGTTAATGAAGACCTAGTCGAAGGCGATTGAATCCTTACCTGAGTTAATGAAGACCTTGTCGAAGGCGATGGTTGCGTTCGCACTGACGTTCACCATGGCTGTCAGACCGGCGGAGAACGCGATGAAAGTCTCATCGTGCGCTCGTTTCAGGCGGTTGTTCGGCACAGCTAAAACATTGGAACATGAAAAGTATGGAGTTTCGACGGTCGACCAATATGGACCTTTTAAAATCACTTATAAATGTCTTTATAAAAAGTTCATTGTCTGTACTAATTATCAAAGGTCTACCAATAGTTATTGATAGATATGTGTACATACAAATTGCCATACTGAAAATATATGGGAAAAGAATATGTTTCTATTTTTTTATTATACATATACTCATGATTTATGAACGCAAAACGACGGAACCAAGGTGGTTGATAGTAAAATACCGTTATTCGGTATATATTGATTCAACTGTATATTCGAATTAAATTAGCTTTTCATTTGTATATGCGTGCATGAATGCAAAAGAACGAACGGACTACCGGTAATCATGTATGAACACTATCTTAATAAGGATTGTTTTTATGGATCGATACTTTGAAATACATTTCTTTAAAATTGATATATATATATATATATATTAAGAAATTCAAACCGTGGTTTCCAAACTTCATCATGTTGGCAAGGTCCAAGGCCGTGCAGACCCCAAGTACAACCAGCACAGCCGTGATGCCGAGTAGATACTTCATGCTGGAATAATCACACTGCTCATAAACTGCTGAGGGCGATGTTTCCGTATTGTATACAATATTTCAACCCATTAACCCCCTCTCGTCTCATTCCCCATGGGAAAATGTTGATCCCGGTTATAAAATTTCCCTCCCACTGACATCTTGATACATCTAAAGAATTTTCAACAATAAATGCTTTGACAGAGTTTTGAAATCAATTGTTTAAAAAAAGATTCCAACCATGAAAGCAAAACAACAATAACAACAACAACAGCAACAACAAATAAGACGATTTTCCGATGCTCCCACCAATTTGGAATAAGAAAATGTAATTATGTATTTGCATATCCTAAAATTAATTGGAAACGGCATAAATCAACCAGAATAAACCAAACCAACAACGATCAACGATACAAATATTAAAAAGTTATACTATCGGAATTGGCAACGTATATTTAAAAAATACAAACATTTGCTTTTTACTTAATACTTTCAAAAGAACAGAATATCTGCTTCGTACTCACTTTCTTTCTCCGACGTTTAAGTGTCACGATAAGAACCGCGTACCTCAACCAGGAGATAAGCAACGCAGCAGAGCGCGCGGGCAAAATGTAGGACATACACATGGTGAGCTTAAACCAGAGAGCGCAGACAATATGTAGGACAAACCCATGGCGAGCCCGTGTCCTGATAATGATCGCACAGTATGAGGGACAGACCGACCGACAAGTCTGCGATAGTTAAAGTTGGTTGCTATCTCATTGATAAGACGCATATAACACGCCTTTTTCAACACATTGGATGACGTTTACGCGACTTTATAGTTCAACACGATTTTAAATATTGTCTTCGCCTCATGACACCGTGAGTTTTAAACCATTAAGCCCTTGAGCAAGCAATGGCTGAAATGTCTTGAAAATTGTGAAATGGCCTATACTGTTTAAGGTGTTTGGCATGGTATAGAGTACGAATCTTAGTCCTTCAATACAATATGTTATAATCAACATCAACCCGTATTGTATGATCAAAGTCTAATTCTATTTTATTTGGCAAGGTTTTCAATCATGAATGTGGTGAAAAGTTATGCTCTTTCAAGTCAAACGAATATATTACACACACTATTGTTTAGCCTTTCAATGTATCTTGTGATTGCTTTCAGCAAGGATTTTCACGTTTTTTAACGGTTATTTAATAGTACAAGATTGAAATCACGATCGCGTTTGGAGATAAGACCACCAATCGGTCCGCACCGGATGTAAAGTAGGTCACGTCACATTCATTGACTCCATGATGGCAGCCGAGAACTGAAATATACATAGGTGGCGCTTCTTGTTTTGTGGTTAACAGGACATAACGTGTACGGTAATTCTAAATAACTGAATTTTTTTTCCCCTAGTTTCCTCATCCGTATAATCTTAATACGTAATTGTATACCTCAATACGATTTAATGTAACAATCATAGATGTAACTTAAATTTTCTATTTTAGAAACAGCCATGCTTGTTATTCTGCTTGCTGCGGTAGTTGGTTTCAGTAAGTTAGAGTTATTAAATTATATTAGTTATGCAGTTAAATGACGTCATAACTCAGACGTCAAAGAAAATAATATTTACTAAAATATAATCATTTATAGAATTTATTAAAAGGATACCGCGTATCGAAAGAAATACTGCAAAATATTATCATAGAAGTAGCATGATTGTACTCGTACATTTCAAAATGATTTATACCTAAAATTAATTTGTCAGGAGTGTTTCACGTATCATGCGAAACATTACAATATGATGAGGTGAAATATTCGAAACTATCTTATATTAAACTATTTAGTGATTGTTTTCATTACACCGCCGATACAGTTACAGCCCAAGATGTTCAGGAAATAGCGTTTTCTGCCGGGCTGGACCATGACCTCTCTTTGACGTCGGCAGACCGCATCGTCTTCAACACCGTCCTGTCCAACGTGGGTGGCGGCTATGACCCAAAGACCGGCACATTTAACTGCCCCGAAACAGGCATATACGTATTCCAGGTAAAACAATACCAAATGCAAATGCGATTATAAGACGAATCATGTTGTTAACCGACTTAAACGCATTGACTAAGTAATAAAACTGTATACAAAAATATGCCATACATAAATATGTGAAGATATTTTAAAGGTTTAATTTTTTACTGCAGTATTTGCTTATTTGCGTACCATTCACACAAAAAGTCTATTTTGCGTGATACGAATATAACATGATTTACTTATTTTAAAACTTCTGGGTAAAAATATGAAACACAGATGTTTTTTTAAATGGTTTAAGCTACCCTTATTGCTAATACGTCATACTGTGCTAATATATTTTAAGATTGGCAAGTTGACATGTTTTGCCTCATTCTTAACATTTTCCTTTAAGCCCACGTGGTCCAGCTTGAATACCAAGTCAATATTTATTGGCTGGTTGGAACTGAACTATTATTTTGTAGGCCTCTGCATCCCTGTTAAGGGTCGTTTTAAAAAAAAAAAAAAATTAACCCTAGCGTCTAGAAAAGGGCCTTGGCAAACAGCGTAGACCCAGATGAGACGCCGCATCATGCGGCGTCTCATCAGGATCTGCGCTGTTTGCTTAGAGGAATTTCTGTAAGAAATATTCTAATTATAGAAATAAATATACTAGACATCCATAATTTTGTAAATAAATTGATCCAATTTAGAAAGATGGGAGAGTCCACTAGGCATAAAAGAGGTAATGAACACTGTTTACTTCAGTTCCACACGTTGGCTCACCAAGACAAGGCCGCCTGGCTGGAGCTGTATCACAACCAACAATACATCGCCTCAGTGTACGGCAAAACCACCAACGACTATGCTATGGCCGGTAACTCCGTCATCCTGCAGGTCACCAAGGGCGACCAGGTAATACATAAGGGACAAATACCGATTCAGAAGGACGTTAATAAATATCTAAAAAAAGACATGATCACAAGCACGACAAAACAAAATACGCCTAAAAGTTTACATTCTGTATATTGTAATTTCTATATGGAACAGAAGAGATATAAGCGTTTCTGACGCCGCGCCAGTTTTAAGTAAAAAACACAAGATCTTTTAAACAACATATACATCATCAAAATAATTATATACTTGTATTATCATTAGTATGTCCCTAACTGAACACGTAACATCGTAATGTACTCCGTACAACCGAAATATAGTGTTACTTGAAGTAATGATATGATTAAGTGAATGTTTCTGCAATCGAGTGATTTCTCCTCATTTTTTTGCATTTTTTAAGGGTAATGACTATTGTTATTCATCAACGTAGGAATCGACGAATTTCGTCTTCATTTTAAATGCGGATACTTATTTAAGCATAACACAACAAGATTGTCAACATTTCAGGTCTACATTCGAGCTGTTGATGCCAGCTACGGTATAGCTACGGACCTGTACAACAAGCCGGACGAGATCTACTCGACCTTCAGCGGCTACCTAATCACGGCCATCGCAACCGAAACACCTGTCGGCGCCGGCAAATAAATCATGCTGATAGCCATCAGAACTATATGAATAATGTATATTGGATAAAAAAGCTTGAATTGTGTAACGATGTTGTATTGACTCAACAAAAAAAAATAAAGTACTGAAATACTTCAGAAGAATTGATGTTTGTGTTATTTGTGGATCTAGATTTTGATGGCTTAAGTAATTATAAACGTCGCATGATGTGTATTTCAAAGTGTGCGTATTTATGAACATCAACTAAATCATAGAATACAGATGTGAAATTAAGCTATTATTATCTTACATTGACTTGAATTGTCATTAAAACAATATGCATATGATTTCTAATAATTTGCAACATTAATACGTTTTTATATTCTCCTGAAACATTTTGATAGCTTGAGAATGATTGTTTTTAAGTTAAGCCATTGATATCTTTAAAGAGTATTTTCAATCTTGCAGCAGAATTATCGGAGTACGGGAGAAAGCAAGCTTTAACAAGAAATAATTGTTAATGCATATCGCTTATTATTAATTGTAATGCACACACGACACATGCATGGAAACAACATTGAAGAGTATAGTACACACACAATAAACTAAACGTTCACATACCATTATATAGGTGAACATGCATTAGTAAGCTATTTTACTAAACGTATTAAACATATCTTCGGTTGATTTAGTAAAAACAATTCAGTAAATTTAAAACCAAGTAGTAAGAATGATTGCAATGATTTACGTTGTGAAGAATAACCGCGTTTCATGATACAAGTTCATCATGGCCTATCGGAAAAAAATTGAGGGCATTCCAACATTGACTTTTCCTTATTTACGATTTTAATAATTATAGAGCGAACACAATACAGTGAATCCAAAGATACACGTCATAGTAATCCATACAAATTAAACGATATCTATTAAAGGGGCCTTTTCACAGATTTTGGCATATTTTGAAGTTTGTCATTAAATGCTTTATAATGATAAATGTAAACATTGGATCTTAAAAGCTCCAGTAAAAACTCAAGAATAAAATTTAAAAAAGGAAAAAAAAGTAGCCGGTATCAGTGCTCGAACCAGTGACCCCCGGAGTCCTGGAATTAGTCTGAAGTAAAAACGCATTAGCCCTCTCGGTTGTTCCGCCGAGTATACACAGTGTAAGCATTTTATACCTTATATAAGCAATCTTCGTAGTTTCGTAAATTTAAACGACAAAACAGAACTTTCCAAATTATTCAATCGTTTCGCGTTGCAACGCTTTATCATTTTCAGGTTTTTAAATCGTCAAAAGATACATATAATGGCTATACTTGACTATGTTAAATGTTCTGTAATACTGTTTCCTCACAAATATCATAACTAAAACGAAAATTTGCGAAACTGAAACAACTTTTTTCAATTTTGTTAATTTACCAAACCGTGAAAAGATCCCTTTAAAAGGGAAAAGAATAGACCAAACGAAAAGCCCATCAGATTGTTCAAATGAAAACCATGGCATTGTAGTCTATTGATAAGCGATAGAACATAGTCGTTAAATAACAACACACGTCGACTAGTAAAACTGTCTCAGTGTTCTATTCAAATCTCGATTTATCGCGGACAACAGGTACAATGCGTGTGTTCTGTTTGACGCTGTTTGTACTGTTTGTGCCTCAAGTGGTATGCTTGTTTGAAACATTTTCATCAGAATGTGGGTGTAAAAATGAACTACAAACATTTGCAAGTGAGTACTGTTCATTCCTTCTGTTTGTTTAATCGTATTTATTGCATCAAATATGCATGGGATTGGATTACAAGTTATGAAACATTAGCTGGATCCTCTCACAGATAATTATGTAACATAAATTGCTAAATACATTATTTATAGTTCAACAACACAATCAACTAGTGTAACATAGTGTAACATAGTGTAACATAGTGTAACATAGTGTAACATAGTGTAACATAGTGTAACATTCCTTCCGTACAAAATATATTTAAGCCATTTATGCCTAGCGTCCAGAAAAAAAGGCCTTGGCAAACAGCGTAGACCCAGATTAAACGCCGCCTCATCTGGGTCTACGCTGTTTGCTTACAGGAATTTCTGTATGAACTATTCTAATTATAGAAATTCATATACTAGACATCCCTAATTTTGCAAATAAATTGATCCAATTTAGAAGGTTGAGAGAGTCCACTCGGCATAAATGGGTTAAAATGCAGATGTGTCTGATATTTTGTTACGCATTAATTCGTTCATGCATTTTATCTCATCATTATACCTGCAATGGAAGAAAAACATACCATGGCATACACTAAGCTGTACATGTATTTGGAATGTGTATATGCGATGATTCAGAGCAATAGATAAAGCCTTCCGTTAATCTTTCTTATATACATGTAATGTAAATCTTTAATTTGATTTTCGAGCTAAAAAGGTGCTAATAAAATATAATCATTATGGATTGTAAAACAGAGTCTTTTATCATTCATGACCAAATGCGATGTTTCGAAACAGCAGAATTGTGCTGAATTTAAATTTCCAATTGCGACGCAATAACAAAGATGACACGGCATCAAATGACAATAAACATTTCAGGGCAGCTGCAATCAGTTCAAGACGCAGTTACGAACGTGACCGCAAACGTGACCAGCATGCAGGGCCTGATTGACACGCTCGTGAAAAAACAGTCAGCCTTGCTCACCCAGATCAGTAAGAATGGTTCAAAATGGAATGGCTTTACTACACGATAGACTACACTTTTCTGTAAATTCAAATCTCTTGAATAAGTATACAAATAAATTGTAAGTGATAACATGAAACCAAAAAAGCTGTAATTTCTAAAACGCTTAATATTAGACGATAGCTATTGTTTGTGCTATGCTCTAGTTATAATATTGACCGATCGGCATTTAGCATACCATGTACGTTTGTGTGTATGTTTGTGTGTATAGGCGTGTTTTGTGTTTGCCTCATGACTCTGTCGTGAATATTCGAAATACATTGGAAAACATTATACCCAAGCACGCTGTCGCTTGCAATAGTCAATTTGCAGGCTTATGGTTCAAGGTCATTGTGGATACTTGGATTGTGTGCATTTTCCTTTCATGGATATGATAAACTTTGAAGTTCGTTTTCGGCCTATAACTGGAATATAACGGGTTTTCAAATTTAATTGGCACAAACGGAAAGAATATTATTGCTTCGCTTATCTTTTTATCAGGACGAAGATTTGCGTGCAAGAATCATGTCCCTCGCTTAAAGATCAGGGTCACAACTGTCGCTTGCATTGCGTGCATATTCCTTATACATGGATTATAATACAGGTCGATATGTGTCTCCGTCTATTTCTTTATCGTTCATTGTGGGTGCCGCAATTAATTCGTACAGGTGATCCTCATACCAAGACGACGCCCCTAGTTCATTAGCGTGTAAGCTCGCTTTAAGGTTAAGGCCATCATTTTCATTAGGCATGATGTTAAACAACAGTAAGAAAGTATACCTGTTATTAAACTTCTTCTTAATGATGACTATTTCCGGTATCTTTGTGATCGTTTTTATAAAAAAATCTCTCATACAACACCGTTTTCTGTTGTCCGTGCCACGTAGCGGTGACATCGGAGCACAATTAACACAATTCAAGTGGTTATAGACTTTTATTACCCTCTACTACTCTCATTTCCACTTGACTATGGTCGAAAAGCATTGTGTCATTTTTCGATGCGTATGTATAATTAGAGAAAATGCCCGATTTGACTCGCATCTGGTACGCAATCATTGCATCTTTAGGCCTTGAATTTGTCCATTTAAACCATTTATGCCTAGCGTCTAGAGTAAATGCCTTTTACAAACAGCGTAGACCCAGATGAGACGCCGCATGATGTGGCGTCTCATCAGGGTCTGCGCTGTTTTTTTAAAGAAATTTCTGTAAGAAATATTCTAAATATAGAAATAAATATAATAGAAATCCCTAAGTTTGTAAATAAATTGATCCAATTTAGAAGGATGGGAGAGTCCATTGTACATACATGGGTTAATGTATGCTTGTCCTCAGGTCAACTGAACCGCACTCTGCACTCCCCTAAGGCCATTGTTTTCACCGCCCAACTTGCGAAGGACACGGGCATCCTCGGGCCGAACCAGTACGTGGTCTTTGATCACGTGGTTACAAACAACGGAGGAGGATATGACGTCCAAACAGGGACCTTCGTGGCACCTGTGACCGGTACATTTTTATATAAGTCGCGTTCTTAGAAAACTGGGCGTAATGCATGTGCGTAAAGTATCGTCCCAGATTAGCCTGTGCAGTCCGCACAGGCTAATCAGGGACGACACTTTCCGCTTTTATAATATTTTTTATTAAAGAAAGTCTCTTATTAGAAAAAATCTATTTTAGGGACTGCACAGGCTAATCTTGAACGACACTTTACGCACATGCATTATGCCCAGTTGTTTCAGAAAGCGACTCATATAAGCTGACAATGACTTGGTAAAGATTTGTTTGGTTGGTAAAACCTTTTTTTGCACATATAATATTTATTTCATAGTAAAAACACTCTTTTATTAATATTTCGCCCAAACGGGCTTTATCAAAGTTTACAAATACGAATTCACTACATAGTTATAACTGTTGTATACACCAATAAAGTAAATGTTTTACAACGTCAAATATGACAGGAAATGACGTCATGACGTCGTACTTTACCATGCGATATACAATTGCGCCAAAATACATAATATACATGACATTTCGTTGTATGGTTCTTATACTTGATCAGAAATTCATTCCTCATTGTAATTTTCCAAATTGAATTTGATAATAAAAAGTATTACAATAACATCATATTGTTATATCAATAATAATAACTATATTAATGATAACAATAATTACTATAATAATAATATAGATATTTACTGTACCAACCTAAAAATAATATTCACAAAATCAAAATTCCTATTTTGTAGTCAGCACTATTACTATAATATCTCAACACTAATTCTTATTGACTATATTTATCAACATTTAAACAAATTGAAATGATTAATAATTAATTATTTATAATAATTTTAATTCCAATCTTTTAAATGAAGTTAAATTCTAATGTATTGTGTTCATACATATGCACACATATATACGCATTCCTTCACACTTGTACATATTCACTCATATACTTGCACATATAATTACAGGTACACAAATAAACACCTACATGTGTACATACATACACATATACATATATATACACACCCACACATATACTCATATATACACACATACATATCCACCCTCTCACATACTTACGCTCGCATGCACTATTGTTGGAGAATTATGCATTTTGAAAATAGTTATCGTTACTTAAACTGTCTACACGAATCTCGTATTGGCCTACACTATCGCCTATAATTCTGCCATACTAAATCGGAAGCTGCTTTTGTGTTAAGTCCATTTGGAACTTCTGTCTTTAACAATTGAATCCAGTTAAGTTCTTTTATCTTGCGGTAGTAATCCGAATTGTCTCTAATATTTTGTAAAACACATACTCCCATGTCTTCTACACTATGTTGTCCGGAGTTAAAATGCTCAGCAACAGGTTTGCTTCTGTGGTGCCTTGTATCTGCCTCATGCTCCTTTAATCGTTCTTTTAGTGAGCGTGATGTCTCCCCCACATAAACTATTTTGCCACACTGTATACAGTTTATTCCATAGATGACGTTACATGCTTCACAGGTCTGCCTTTTGCTAATGGTCACTCCACTCACCCCTCCACGGTTGTGCAACCCCCTTGTTAGCATGTCACACACTACACACTTCTTGGTGCATCTTTCTACTGGATTGACCTCCCTTGTCATAGTACGATTGGTTTTTTCATGCACTAATATATCTGCTATGTTCTTGTCTCGTCTGTATGCAACAATAGGCATTTCATTAAAAACTTCCTTCATTCTATTCGACTCGTGCAGTAGAGGTAGGTGCTTTTTCACAATATCGTGTATGCGTGGTAGTTTTTTCGAGTACGTAAGTACAAGTGGAACTCTTTTCATGTTTTTCTTCTTGTCTTCACTTGGTTTCAAAAGAGTATCCCTATCCAGCTTGTCTGCTCGATCAAATTGCCTGTCAATGATCTTTCCGCTATAGCCACGTTTACGAAGATAGTGTTTTAATTTTTTCTTATGGACCTGATAATCTGTATCTTTAGAACAGATTCTTTTCAGTCTAATGGCTTGACTATATGGAATGGCTTCTTTTGTTTTTCTTGGATGGCTTGATTTGTAGTTTAAATACATGTGCTTGTCTGAGGGTTTTGTGTATAAAGATGTTATTACTTTCCTATCTTCTATCTTCACGATAGTATCCAGAAATTCTATTTCTTTCCCACCAACTCTCATTTCTACTTGAATACTTTCATCAATCTGGTTTGCAAACATAAGGAACTCATTAAGCTTTTCCAGTCCATGTGTCCAAAATCCAAATCCATCGTCGATGTATCTTTTGTAAAAGATTGGTATGAACTCATTCTTCATTAGTTCTTCATCCCATTTACGCATATAGGCACATGCAAAATTCCTCCCCAACTTTGAGCCTATGGCAACTCCTTTTCTTTGTTTATACTCAGTTCCATTGAATGTTATAATATTGTTGTCAAGAACGGTGGTTATCATTTCTTCTATTGCTTTTGAAGGGATGGTTTTGTCTGTTCTAGTTTCAAGTGCTTCTCTACATGCCTCTAAGCCTTTTTGTTTAGGAATGGATGGATAAAGTTTGATAACATCAAAGCAGAAAAGCATTGTATTTTTTGGAATTTCATTGGGGATTTCTTGCAGTTTTGTCAGAAAATCTGTTGTATCTTTAATATAACTTGGTGTTGTTTCTACAAACTCATTCAACTCTTTCTCTGCAACTTCTGCCATGTTTTCTGTGGCCGTCCTAATGCCATTCACTATTGTCCGGTATGGATTGTTATTTTTATGGATTTTTGGATTTCCTTTTAACTTTGCTTCTTGGGGGTGTTTTGGTATTAAGTAATCTTTCAGTTCCTGGTCAATAAGGCCGTCTCTATATAATTTATTTGCTACCTTTTTAACCGCCCTGCTTGCTTCATGTTTACACTTTCCGTTGTTTTTTTCATAAGAATCACATTCATTCATTTCCTTCTCCAGATTTTTGATATAGTCCTCGGTATTAACGACCACAACTCCTGATCCTTTGTCTGCGGGTCGAATGATTATACTTGAATCATTCAGCAAGCTTTGTAAGGCCTTTGATTCTTTGTCACTTATATTTGACTGAACTCTGTCTTTAAGTCCATATAGTATCTCTCGTTTTACCGCGTCAATATATGTATCAAGACTTTTTTCTCTCCCAGGTGTTGGTGTAAATCTACTTTTTTTCTTCATCCATGGTTTGATATTATCTTTCTCCTGATCATTTTGTTTATCATGGAAATACTCTTTAAGACGCATGCGTCTTTCCCACTCACAGAGATCGCTTTGCAGTTTTGTGATGTCATATTTGTTAGTTGTAGGTATGAATTTTAAACCTTTTGATAGAATTTCTTTTTCATTAAATGTTAAATCCCTGGAAGATAAGTTTATGATTGTTGAAAACTGATCCTTTGTTACCAAGTCTCTGTCTGTATCTTTGTGTGGATTGTCTTTGTTTATAACCTTCTTTTTGTCCTTAAAACATGCATGTTCCACTTCAGATGGTTTCGGAATTCGTACCATTTCATCATGCGATACTGTTTTGACATGGGGCTTTTCGGGAAGTTGTTCCATATCGAACCAGTCAAACTGAGACGTATCTTCAATTCGGTCATGTGATACTTTTTGCTTACTTTTCACTCTTAATGAATCAAAATGTCCATGTTCCATTTTCAAGAAAAAATATCGCTTTATTTTTGTACTTTTTGTAACCGGTTCGAAATTCAGAATTTGAGTTACACCGTTCGTTACGTTGTAGATCTGTACAACAGCTGAATATACCGTAGCCGCTGCATAAATTTCTGCTTCTGTAGCCCATGAAGACATTCTGCCATCTTTATGACTCTGATTTGTAATATGAATGTTGATGTCCTCATCTATATATACTGAATACAGATTGGTGTTGTTGTGCATATGGTGAACTATCTTATCTCGTATACATGCATGTTTCTCCACAGATCCATAAATGTCTAAAGCAATACATCTGTAAAAACAATTCCCATCTCCTGCTACATTTTTCACAATGAAATCATCTAATGAGTTATTAATGTCTCTGATGTCAAAATTAAGCATACGTGCCTTTTGCAATTTGTTTTGTTTCCGTTCATATAGACTCCTTTGTAAATGATTTGAGTTTTCATTATGAATATCAACATTGTTGCTTTGTAATTCTATTATCTTACTTGTAATAGCCTTTTCAGTAAGTGTAATCAACCGCAATGACGCATCCTTCTTGACTTTGGCACATTTTTCTCGAGTTTCCAGATCCATATCTATTTGTGGTTCCCATTGTAATTTAAATCCATTTGGCACTATTCCTTCCGTGAGGCACTTATTTAAGAAATCCGCATGTGATTTGTAACGTAGCAATTTACTCTGGTGCGATGTTATGTAGTTCTTCATACTCATAAATCTTTTAGGAGTGTAATGTCAATACTCAGTTTTATATCCAGTAGGGATAAAGATATACATATTTCATAGTAAAAACACTCTTTTATTAATATTTCGCCCAAACGGGCTTTATCAAAGTTTACAAATACGAATTCACTACATAGTTATAACTGTTGTATACACCAATAAAGTAAATGTTTTACAACGTCAAATATGACAGGAAATGACGTCATGACGTCGTACTTTACCATGCGATATACAATTGCGCCAAAATACATAATATACATGACATTTCGTTGTATGGTTCTTATACTTGATCAGAAATTCATTCCTCATTGTAATTTTCCAAATTGAATTTGATAATAAAAAGTATTACAATAACATCATATTGTTATATCAATAATAATAACTATATTAATGATAACAATAATTACTATAATAATAATATAGATATTTACTGTACCAACCTAAAAATAATATTCACAAAATCAAAATTCCTATTTTGTAGTCAGCACTATTACTATAATATCTCAACACTAATTCTTATTGACTATATTTATCAACATTTAAACAAATTGAAATGATTAATAATTAATTATTTATAATAATTTTAATTCCAATCTTTTAAATGAAGTTAAATTCTAATGTATTGTGTTCATACATATGCACACATATATACGCATTCCTTCACACTTGTACATATTCACTCATATACTTGCACATATAATTACAGGTACACAAATAAACACCTACATGTGTACATACATACACATATACATATATATATACACACCCACACATATACTCATATATACACACATACATATCCACCCTCTCACATACTTACGCTCGCATGCACTATTGTTGGAGAATTATGCATTTTGAAAATAGTTATCGTTACTTAAACTGTCTACACGAATCTCGTATTGGCCTACACTATCGCCTATAATTCTGCCATACTAAATCGGAAGCTGCTTTTGTGTTAAGTCCATTTGGAACTTCTGTCTTTAACAATTGAATCCAGTTAAGTTCTTTTATCTTGCGGTAGTAATCCGAATTGTCTCTAATATTTTGTAAAACACATACTCCCATGTCTTCTACACTATGTTGTCCGGAGTTAAAATGCTCAGCAACAGGTTTGCTTCTGTGGTGCCTTGTATCTGCCTCATGCTCCTTTAATCGTTCTTTTAGTGAGCGTGATGTCTCCCCCACATAAACTATTTTGCCACACTGTATACAGTTTATTCCATAGATGACGTTACATGCTTCACAGGTCTGCCTTTTGCTAATGGTCACTCCACTCACCCCTCCACGGTTGTGCAACCCCCTTGTTAGCATGTCACACACTACACACTTCTTGGTGCATCTTTCTACTGGATTGACCTCCCTTGTCATAGTACGATTGGTTTTTTCATGCACTAATATATCTGCTATGTTCTTGTCTCGTCTGTATGCAACAATAGGCATTTCATTAAAAACTTCCTTCATTCTATTCGACTCGTGCAGTAGAGGTAGGTGCTTTTTCACAATATCGTGTATGCGTGGTAGTTTTTTCGAGTACGTAAGTACAAGTGGAACTCTTTTCATGTTTTTCTTCTTGTCTTCACTTGGTTTCAAAAGAGTATCCCTATCCAGCTTGTCTGCTCGATCAAATTGCCTGTCAATGATCTTTCCGCTATAGCCACGTTTACGAAGATAGTGTTTTAATTTTTTCTTATGGACCTGATAATCTGTATCTTTAGAACAGATTCTTTTCAGTCTAATGGCTTGACTATATGGAATGGCTTCTTTTGTTTTTCTTGGATGGCTTGATTTGTAGTTTAAATACATGTGCTTGTCTGAGGGTTTTGTGTATAAAGATGTTATTACTTTCCTATCTTCTATCTTCACGATAGTATCCAGAAATTCTATTTCTTTCCCACCAACTCTCATTTCTACTTGAATACTTTCATCAATCTGGTTTGCAAACATAAGGAACTCATTAAGCTTTTCCAGTCCATGTGTCCAAAATCCAAATCCATCGTCGATGTATCTTTTGTAAAAGATTGGTATGAACTCATTCTTCATTAGTTCTTCATCCCATTTACGCATATAGGCACATGCAAAATTCCTCCCCAACTTTGAGCCTATGGCAACTCCTTTTCTTTGTTTATACTCAGTTCCATTGAATGTTATAATATTGTTGTCAAGAACGGTGGTTATCATTTCTTCTATTGCTTTTGAAGGGATGGTTTTGTCTGTTCTAGTTTCAAGTGCTTCTCTACATGCCTCTAAGCCTTTTTGTTTAGGAATGGATGGATAAAGTTTGATAACATCAAAGCAGAAAAGCATTGTATTTTCTGGAATTTCATTGGGGATTTCTTGCAGTTTTGTCAGAAAATCTGTTGTATCTTTAATATAACTTGGTGTTGTTTCTACAAACTCATTCAACTCTTTCTCTGCAACTTCTGCCATGTTTTCTGTGGCCGTCCTAATGCCATTCACTATTGTCCGGTATGGATTGTTATTTTTATGGATTTTTGGATTTCCTTTTAACTTTGCTTCTTGGGGGTGTTTTGGTATTAAGTAATCTTTCAGTTCCTGGTCAATAAGGCCGTCTCTATATAATTTATTTGCTACCTTTTTAACCGCCCTGCTTGCTTCATGTTTACACTTTCCGTTGTTTTTTTCATAAGAATCACATTCATTCATTTCCTTCTCCAGATTTTTGATATAGTCCTCGGTATTAACGACCACAACTCCTGATCCTTTGTCTGCGGGTCGAATGATTATACTTGAATCATTCAGCAAGCTTTGTAAGGCCTTTGATTCTTTGTCACTTATATTTGACTGAACTCTGTCTTTAAGTCCATATAGTATCTCTCGTTTTACCGCGTCAATATATGTATCAAGACTTTTTTCTCTCCCAGGTGTTGGTGTAAATCTACTTTTTTTCTTCATCCATGGTTTGATATTATCTTTCTCCTGATCATTTTGTTTATCATGGAAATACTCTTTAAGACGCATGCGTCTTTCCCACTCACAGAGATCGCTTTGCAGTTTTGTGATGTCATATTTGTTAGTTGTAGGTATGAATTTTAAACCTTTTGATAGAATTTCTTTTTCATTAAATGTTAAATCCCTGGAAGATAAGTTTATGATTGTTGAAAACTGATCCTTTGTTACCAAGTCTCTGTCTGTATCTTTGTGTGGATTGTCTTTGTTTATAACCTTCTTTTTGTCCTTAAAACATGCATGTTCCACTTCAGATGGTTTCGGAATTCGTACCATTTCATCATGCGATACTGTTTTGACATGGGGCTTTTCGGGAAGTTGTTCCATATCGAACCAGTCAAACTGAGACGTATCTTCAATTCGGTCATGTGATACTTTTTGCTTACTTTTCACTCTTAATGAATCAAAATGTCCATGTTCCATTTTCAAGAAAAAATATCGCTTTATTTTTGTACTTTTTGTAACCGGTTCGAAATTCAGAATTTGAGTTACACCGTTCGTTACGTTGTAGATCTGTACAACAGCTGAATATACCGTAGCCGCTGCATAAATTTCTGCTTCTGTAGCCCATGAAGACATTCTGCCATCTTTATGACTCTGATTTGTAATATGAATGTTGATGTCCTCATCTATATATACTGAATACAGATTGGTGTTGTTGTGCATATGGTGAACTATCTTATCTCGTATACATGCATGTTTCTCCACAGATCCATAAATGTCTAAAGCAATACATCTGTAAAAACAATTCCCATCTCCTGCTACATTTTTCACAATGAAATCATCTAATGAGTTATTAATGTCTCTGATGTCAAAATTAAGCATACGTGCCTTTTGCAATTTGTTTTGTTTCCGTTCATATAGACTCCTTTGTAAATGATTTGAGTTTTCATTATGAATATCAACATTGTTGCTTTGTAATTCTATTATCTTACTTGTAATAGCCTTTTCAGTAAGTGTAATCAACCGCAATGACGCATCCTTCTTGACTTTGGCACATTTTTCTCGAGTTTCCAGATCCATATCTATTTGTGGTTCCCATTGTAATTTAAATCCATTTGGCACTATTCCTTCCGTGAGGCACTTATTTAAGAAATCCGCATGTGATTTGTAACGTAGCAATTTACTCTGGTGCGATGTTATGTAGTTCTTCATACTCATAAATCTTTTAGGAGTGTAATGTCAATACTCAGTTTTATATCCAGTAGGGATAAAGATATACATATTTCATAGTAAAAACACTCTTTTATTAATATTTCGCCCAAACGGGCTTTATCAAAGTTTACAAATACGAATTCACTACATAGTTATAACTGTTGTATACACCAATAAAGTAAATGTTTTACAACGTCAAATATGACAGGAAATGACGTCATGACGTCGTACTTTACCATGCGATATACAATTGCGCCAAAATACATAATATACATGACATTTCGTTGTATGGTTCTTATACTTGATCAGAAATTCATTCCTCATTGTAATTTTCCAAATTGAATTTGATAATAAAAAGTATTACAATAACATCATATTGTTATATCAATAATAATAACTATATTAATGATAACAATAATTACTATAATAATAATATAGATATTTACTGTACCAACCTAAAAATAATATTCACAAAATCAAAATTCCTATTTTGTAGTCAGCACTATTACTATAATATCTCAACACTAATTCTTATTGACTATATTTATCAACATTTAAACAAATTGAAATGATTAATAATTAATTATTTATAATAATTTTAATTCCAATCTTTTAAATGAAGTTAAATTCTAATGTATTGTGTTCATACATATGCACACATATATACGCATTCCTTCACACTTGTACATATTCACTCATATACTTGCACATATAATTACAGGTACACAAATAAACACCTACATGTGTACATACATACACATATACATATATATATACACACCCACACATATACTCATATATACACACATACATATCCACCCTCTCACATACTTACGCTCGCATGCACTATTGTTGGAGAATTATGCATTTTGAAAATAGTTATCGTTACTTAAACTGTCTACACGAATCTCGTATTGGCCTACACTATCGCCTATAATTCTGCCATACTAAATCGGAAGCTGCTTTTGTGTTAAGTCCATTTGGAACTTCTGTCTTTAACAATTGAATCCAGTTAAGTTCTTTTATCTTGCGGTAGTAATCCGAATTGTCTCTAATATTTTGTAAAACACATACTCCCATGTCTTCTACACTATGTTGTCCGGAGTTAAAATGCTCAGCAACAGGTTTGCTTCTGTGGTGCCTTGTATCTGCCTCATGCTCCTTTAATCGTTCTTTTAGTGAGCGTGATGTCTCCCCCACATAAACTATTTTGCCACACTGTATACAGTTTATTCCATAGATGACGTTACATGCTTCACAGGTCTGCCTTTTGCTAATGGTCACTCCACTCACCCCTCCACGGTTGTGCAACCCCCTTGTTAGCATGTCACACACTACACACTTCTTGGTGCATCTTTCTACTGGATTGACCTCCCTTGTCATAGTACGATTGGTTTTTTCATGCACTAATATATCTGCTATGTTCTTGTCTCGTCTGTATGCAACAATAGGCATTTCATTAAAAACTTCCTTCATTCTATTCGACTCGTGCAGTAGAGGTAGGTGCTTTTTCACAATATCGTGTATGCGTGGTAGTTTTTTCGAGTACGTAAGTACAAGTGGAACTCTTTTCATGTTTTTCTTCTTGTCTTCACTTGGTTTCAAAAGAGTATCCCTATCCAGCTTGTCTGCTCGATCAAATTGCCTGTCAATGATCTTTCCGCTATAGCCACGTTTACGAAGATAGTGTTTTAATTTTTTCTTATGGACCTGATAATCTGTATCTTTAGAACAGATTCTTTTCAGTCTAATGGCTTGACTATATGGAATGGCTTCTTTTGTTTTTCTTGGATGGCTTGATTTGTAGTTTAAATACATGTGCTTGTCTGAGGGTTTTGTGTATAAAGATGTTATTACTTTCCTATCTTCTATCTTCACGATAGTATCCAGAAATTCTATTTCTTTCCCACCAACTCTCATTTCTACTTGAATACTTTCATCAATCTGGTTTGCAAACATAAGGAACTCATTAAGCTTTTCCAGTCCATGTGTCCAAAATCCAAATCCATCGTCGATGTATCTTTTGTAAAAGATTGGTATGAACTCATTCTTCATTAGTTCTTCATCCCATTTACGCATATAGGCACATGCAAAATTCCTCCCCAACTTTGAGCCTATGGCAACTCCTTTTCTTTGTTTATACTCAGTTCCATTGAATGTTATAATATTGTTGTCAAGAACGGTGGTTATCATTTCTTCTATTGCTTTTGAAGGGATGGTTTTGTCTGTTCTAGTTTCAAGTGCTTCTCTACATGCCTCTAAGCCTTTTTGTTTAGGAATGGATGGATAAAGTTTGATAACATCAAAGCAGAAAAGCATTGTATTTTCTGGAATTTCATTGGGGATTTCTTGCAGTTTTGTCAGAAAATCTGTTGTATCTTTAATATAACTTGGTGTTGTTTCTACAAACTCATTCAACTCTTTCTCTGCAACTTCTGCCATGTTTTCTGTGGCCGTCCTAATGCCATTCACTATTGTCCGGTATGGATTGTTATTTTTATGGATTTTTGGATTTCCTTTTAACTTTGCTTCTTGGGGGTGTTTTGGTATTAAGTAATCTTTCAGTTCCTGGTCAATAAGGCCGTCTCTATATAATTTATTTGCTACCTTTTTAACCGCCCTGCTTGCTTCATGTTTACACTTTCCGTTGTTTTTTTCATAAGAATCACATTCATTCATTTCCTTCTCCAGATTTTTGATATAGTCCTCGGTATTAACGACCACAACTCCTGATCCTTTGTCTGCGGGTCGAATGATTATACTTGAATCATTCAGCAAGCTTTGTAAGGCCTTTGATTCTTTGTCACTTATATTTGACTGAACTCTGTCTTTAAGTCCATATAGTATCTCTCGTTTTACCGCGTCAATATATGTATCAAGACTTTTTTCTCTCCCAGGTGTTGGTGTAAATCTACTTTTTTTCTTCATCCATGGTTTGATATTATCTTTCTCCTGATCATACGCGCGTATCATGAAAATTGGATCTCTTTATTTAAAGATGTTAAAATGTCGATGTATTGTTGATATATCTTTCTTTGTAAAGTGTGTGATCGCGTAACTATTTTAATTTATCAATTAACTCTTCATTATATTGTCTTGGTCTATTATCCTCACGCATGCCCCGTTTTGCCACTCACATTATTAACAAATTATTTATTGACAACACTCTAAATTTGTAAGATTTTATAATATTTCATGTCCTTGCCAATTCTACGCTACTGATATAAATTAATATAGATCAATATACATCTAAACAAGACGCTTTACTGACTGATCAATGTTTTCGTGTACACTGTATTTCAGGAACGTACATTTTCTACGTGTCAATCACCAATTTCAATCAGACAGACGCCAGTGTCCAGTTGGTCAAAAACGGCCATCATCTGCTGACCATCACGTCCTCTGCATCGGTCACTTTCCACAATGCGGTTAACCCGGAAACCAACACCCACGTGGTCACGGTAGGTCTACATGCCGGGGATCACGTGGGGGTGCAGAACGCCGGCAAGTTCGACTCCAATGAGCGCCTCCTTGCTTCCCCTCTGACGTCATTCTCTGGACAGTTGATAAGCCCTGTGTTCTGATTGCGGTTATTTGCCGTAGTATATAACCCGAAATAAAATTTATTTTAATTGTTCGAATTGTACTACTTAAATATGCTATGTAATAATGTGCGTTCATATTTTCGAAAACATATTTTCCATAGTGTGCATAAACTAAGGATAGTACCTAAAAGCCATGAAACGTATTTCCCGACGGAGACCTATCTAATATGTTTTTAATAAAATCTTGTACGTTTTCCGACAGCGCCGTGGTCTGAACCTAAAGAAAACTTAATGTGATTGGTTCTACCGTAAACAAACGATATGTCACTGGTTTGACCGTTAGCGATGAAAATACCATCGATTTGACCGTAAGCATACGTGATGTCACTGGTTCGACCGTTAGCGAACGTCATGATACTGGTTCGACCGTTCGCGATTGTGATGTCCCTGGTTCGACCGTAGGTAAACATGATGTCACTTGTTCAACCGTTAGCGAACGTGATATCACAGGCCACACCGTTAATGAACGTGATGTCACTTGTTAAGCCGTTGGCGAACTTGATGTTACTGATTCGATCGTGATGTAATTGGTTCAACCGTAAGCGAACGTGATAGAACTGGTTCAACCGTTTGCGAACGTGATGTTACTTGTTAAATCGTAAGGGAACATAATGTCACTTTTTCGACCTTTAGCGAAATAATGGCATTGGTTCAACCGTTAACAAACATTATGGCACTGGTTTGGCAGTTGGCGAACGTGTTGTCACCGGTTACGTGATGTCACTAGTTCAACCGTTAGCGAACGTGATGCCACTGGTTCGAACCTGTGCGAACCAGATGTCACTGGCTTGATCGTGTGCGAACGTGTTGTCAATGGTTATACCGTAAGTGAAACTGATGTCACTGGTTACACCGTTAGCAAACGTGATGTCACTGGTTCGAGCGTTTGCAAACGTGATGCCACCTGGTGTCCTCATGCGAACGTGATATCACTGGTTCGAATGTTAGCGAATGCGATATCACTTGTGCGACCGTTAGCAAATGTTATATCACTGGTTCAACCGAACGTGATGTTACTGGTGCGATCGTTAGCGAACGTGATGGAATTGGATTAACCATACGTGAACGTGATGGCACTGTTTCAACCGTAAGCAAGCGTGTTGTCACTGGTTCGTTTGTTAGCTAACTTGATGTCACTGGTTCGACCGTAAGGGAACGTGATGTCACTGGTTCGACCGGTAGCGAACGTGATAGAACTTGATTTCGCTCGCTCGACCGTGTGCGAAATTGATGGTCCTGGTTCGACCGTTAGGACACTTGAATTCACTGGTTCGACCGTGTGAGAACGAGTTGTGCGAACGTGGTGTCACCGGTTATCGACCGTTAGTGAAAGTTATGTCACTGGTTCGACCGTTAGCGAGCACGATGTTACTGGCTCGACCGTTTACAAACGTGATGTCAATTGTTGTCCTCCTAGCGAACGTGATGTCACTGGTGCAACCGTTAGCGACCGTAATTTCACTGGTTCGACCGTTAGCGAACGTGATGTCACTGGTTCAACCTTTAGCGAGCGTGATGCCACTTGTTAATCGTTAGCAAACGTGATCTCATTTGTTTGACCGTTAGTGAACGTGATGTCACTGGTTCGACCGTTATCAAAGGTGATGGCACTGGTTCGACAGTTAGCGATCGTGTTGTCACTTGTTTGACCATTAGCGAACGTGATGTCACTGGTTCAACCGTTAGCGAACATGATGTCGATGGTTCGACTATATGAATATGTATATATTATATTTTAACCACACAATAGTGTACATAGATAAAAACTATACTACACGAGATCACATTATATGTGTCCTCACGTAGCTTTTCATGAATTTACTTCTTTGACATCGAAACATGTGGTAGTTTAATTAATAGCAAACATGTAAATGTCGGTAGCCTATTTTGGCACGGTTTTCAGACTGACCGCATACGTCACACAACTGGGGTTAGATAATTAAACGAATTCTCTCTTATCATAACACAATACTATTTCTGAAGTTGTTTCTCACAATGGAAATAACAGACATTTAACGTTAGGTTTTCGTTCATTCCTTTCCCGCAAATTCGTTTAATTTTATATCTTGAACGAAATACTGTGTCATCAACAAAAGGCGTTTATCAACAGTTCATTCTGTCTTCCCGTCACGATTTACTGACAGAGCGCTGACGCTGAAATTCTACCAAAATGTGTGCCTATTAGTTGCCTGAATATGCAGTGAGTACTCCGCATTTCCCTACACCGAACACCGTGACATCATATGCGCTGTACAAAGACGCATGGATGTGGCCTGATCTGGAAGATTTCTCTTTAATCGGGCAATTACAAACTGGAATCTTATGGCGGTTAGTTTCCCCAATATTTTAAAAGGAGTTGTATGACCGGCACGATGTGCATATGTAACTTTGCCATTTTCTTCTTAAGATGCTATACTATTCCGGTAGTTTTTATCACGATGCATATCCGGCAGTTACCCTAAAAACCAAACTGTGCTATCAGCATACACTTGCTGATTTATTAGAAAGACGGGATGCGTGATGACTGGTGACCCTGAAATGCTACGCAATGGAATGTTCTGTGTTTAAAGTGTTATATTACACCGTTACAAAACAATTAACTTTGTTTTACTAACACTTTAAATGTTTGGATGTTTGCATATATTACGAGCAAATGCGTAAAGTTTTAGGAAAGACATACTTATATAATTATTTAATGCATAAAGACTAAGTTATTTAAGCACAGCGCTATTACCGATACGTTTACTCATGTATGTCTCGGAACCAGAAAACGCTGTCTTTGTTTCATAGGAAAATATCTGTACAACAGAGGGGATTCCCAAACAGTGAACATCATTTACGATATACTTAACAGAAAGTACGCCAAGCGGTCGTTCACTTGATCGGAGCATTTTCTATTTTTAACAAATGCTCAAATTCCATTTATTCATTTAGTCCTATTTTAGGGAAATTTTCTAAACATTTCAGTGGACTGAAACACAGGTTAACAAATGTCAAAACCTGGATTAGACAGTTAAGTCGAAACACGTTGTCTGCATGTCTTCTGAAAATGTCAGATATTCCGACAGTAACGATCCTTTATGCTTTAATGTACAAAATAGATTGTTTAGCAGATTTTTCTTGATATATGTCGTTTAGAAAAACGGAACGTTTTCTATTGTAATTGTAAAGTTCTTTTTAATGCGAAAATCCTATTCATTCGGGTCTAGTGGTGGGACATTTCCTCAAAATTCATTTCTTTGAAAATACAAAGGTAAACAAATGTAAAAAAAATGGTAAGACAGCTACGGTGACAAAACATCTTCATTTACATAATGTATTGACTTGTCGACAAATCTACACGTGAATCAATTAAGCGCATCATTTGCCGACCACGGGCGCCTCGCTGAACACAGGAGCGATCATATAGCCGCTGAAGGTGGAGTAGACCTCGTTGGGCTGCCCGTACAGGTTCGTGTCTATACCGTAACTGTTGTCAACTGCCTTCACGTAAACCTGCGAATTAAGAGGTTAAATTAGCAAGTGATTTTGATGTTCGATGCATTGTTGTTTATCCGATGACAAACACCGCTATTGTGTTCTTGTGTCTATGAAAGTTCGATAGACACGCATAACAACGACACAAAATTGTTAACTATCATATTAATAACAACAGTGTGATATGACAATCATGAAATAATATGACAAATACGTTAATTATGAATGAGATTTATATTCTACAATTTTGCCCACATGGTCGGTATTGTTTTCTTTGAAGGTAAAAACACGTCAATTGTTCTCTTTGTCTACAGAAAACTACGCGCGTATCATGAAAGATTTGTACATGCTGCTATTAAGAACATTCGCGTAAAAGCGTCGTCACAGATAAGCCTGTGCTGTCCAAACAGGCTAATCAGGGAAGATACTTTCCGCATTAAGTTGATTTTCGCACGCACCGTGTCTCCTTTCACGAGGTTAAGCACCACTGAGTTTCCGCCGGATGCGTAGTCGGCCGCTGTATGACCGTATATGGAGGCCATGTAGGCGGAGTTCTTGTACAGCTCGAGCCACGTGGACTTGTCAAGGTGCGTTAGAGAGTGGAACTGTGGGTGGAAAATATTGATTATTTCATTGATTAGATCATCATTATTATAAACTGAAACGCGACATTTACAAGTGTGTGCATTAAAGAATATGTACCTCTGTATAAGTCTGAATAAAATGTCTTGTATGTTTGTTCTCTTAAAAACAGGAAACACGTGGAAATGTAACTGATATCGTGTAAGCTCGCATCAGAACTCACACGAGATAGTCCGTTACCATGGCCAAGTTACTAAAATGTCGCAAAAGCAGAAGAAAATATTCATAATGCTTTCCTTGAGACAATGTCGCAAAAGCAGAAGAAAGCATTTCATAATGCTTTCCTTAAGAGCTTGTGAAATGTATGGTTTGCCTCGGTATCTTCTTTTACATGTAAGTAAAGTGTAAACGTCTAAACCAAAATTGCGATACTGAATATCATATAAAACAGAATTGCGTGAGTAAATATCCATCCTGCTTGACGTAGTTCGTGTATACTTTCTTACCTTCACACGTATAAACCGTTAGTGTAGCACAGCTTCTTACGTTGATTGCTGATACACAAGGGATAGACGTTACCTTTAAATCGTTTCCTTAACATGGATCACGCATAGACCTTGAGTGGCACACGTGAGTAAGTAAACATCGTTGCTGAAGCACGTGCATACGTAGACACCGCGGGTGGGGCGAAACATTACCTGAAACACGTATACCCCTTGGGTGGAGCAATACCTTGCCTTAGACACGTTTACCCCGTGGGTGGGACACTACCTTACCTGAAACACGTATACCCCGTGGGTGGGACAAAAACCCAATCTGAAACACGTATTCACAATGGATGGAACAATACCATACCTGAATCACGTATATACCGTGGATTGGGCAATACCTTACATGAAACACGTGTATACAGTGGGTGGGACAATACCCTACATGAAACACGCGTTCCCAGTGGGGGCAATAACGTTACCTAAATCACGCCTTGGGTTGGACAAGACCTTACCTGAACCACGCATGCACCGAATGTGTGGCAATTCCATACCTGACAATACCTTACCTGAAACACATTTACCCCGTGGGTGGGACAATACCTTACCTGAAACACGTATATCCCGTGGGTGGGACAAAACCTTATCTGAAACACGCATTCACGGTTGGCGAGGCAAAATTTACTTGAAACACGTATATCCCGTGTGGGGACAATACCGTACCTGAAACACGTATACCCCGTGGGTGGTACAATACCTTACCTGAAACACGCATTAACAGTGGATGGGATAATATCCTACCTGAACCACGTTTACTCCGTGAGTGGGGCAATACTTTACCTGAAATGCGTACACACATTTGTAAGGCAATGCTTTACCTGAAACATCACCCTTGACCTTACATGAAACACGTATAAACCGTGGGTGGGGCAAAACCTTACATGAAACACGTATACACCTGGGGTGGGACAATGCCTTACATAAAACACGAACACGCTGTGTTTTGGGCAATGCCTTACCTGAAACACGTATACACCTGGGGTTTGGACAATGCCTTACCTAAAACACGAACACACTGTGTGTTGGCAGTTGGGTAATGCTTTACCTGAAACACGTATACACCTGGGGTTGGACAATGCCTTACCTAAAACACGAACACACTGTGTGTTGGCAGTTGGTCAATGCCTTACCTGAAACACGTATACACCGGGAGTGGGGCACGTGAACACTCCCGTCCTGGTGTTGTAGGCACGCCCCACGTTGACGAACACTCTGTCGTACACGACAGTCTCGGCGTGCAGGATGGCCTGGTCGTGTGTGAGGCCCGCGGAGAAGGCCACATTGTGAACCTCCTGTCCAGCAACTGGAGCAAGCAGAGCAGTAAATTTCATTTAAATATGAGTTGCGTTCTGAGAAAACTGGGCTCAATGTATATGCGTAAAGTGTCGTCCCAGATTAGCCTGTGCAGTCCGCACAGGCTAATCAGGGACGACTCTTTTTGCCTTAACTGGATTTTCGTGTAGAAGCGACTTTCTTTAAACGAAAAATACCATAAAAGCGGATATTTAGCTTATATTTAAATTAAGCTTATATTATGCATTAAGTGGATGATTGGGTTTTCACGCATACAGATGCAAGTTAAAAGATTCTCGGTTACATGTATTGTGTTTTATTCTTATACCTACCACGAAGTGTTGTTCAAGATAATCGTATGTGGACAACTTTACAATGATTCATTGGTTTAAGACGCAATAATGCTTGAAACATATCGTAAAGTCAATCATTAAGAAACGTACATGTTAACCGAGGAAAACTATTTTTAAGGTCAACATATATAACTGCATGCAATTAATATATGATCTATAAAAGTAACGATAAACTTAACTAAACCGCCTAAACTAGATTTTTGCTAGAAGAGACTTTCTTTAAACAGAAAATATCATTAAAGCGGAAAGTGTCTTCCCTGATTGGCCTGTGCTGACTGCACAGGCTTATCTGGGACGACACTTTGCGCACATGCATAAAAACCCTTTTCACAGAGCACGGCCTATATATAACTTTATTCATAAAAATATTGCTCGTTCAACAATAACAAGTAACATAAACAATAATTAAATAGAATTATTAATAAAAAAATATATTTTTATTACCTAGTCCGATGGTCGCAACTAGGAGAAGCAGCATTTTCTACGGAATAAAAAATTAGTATACGATAAAATACGTTTAATCCTAGTGAAATGATTTGAAAAATATTGCATAAGTTCACTCAGCATGGAATTCCATAGTGTGCAAATCCAACAAAATGTCTGACATGTGTACCTACAATTTTAGACGCGCACCTGTCAAGATCTTCTTAAATTGTTCATAGATTTTGTAATAATGTTGGTCACCAGTCATCATGCTTGACATCCGTGATGGGCCTAGTAGCCAATCATGCGAAGGCAGCCATCTGGCGTACATCCCTTATCTTGTCACTCATAAATTAATAAAGTCATACATATTCACAGATACATTTAGTTAGTTTTGCTGATTTGAATGAATATGTCCATCACGTTATCAGAAAGATTGACTGGTTATCGCAGTGGTTGGTCCAAGACCTCCACATCAAGGTAACGCGGGTTCATTTCCTATTCTCGGCACACGAGAGTTTGGTTGACCGTTACCATACAGAGCAGATTTGGTTTACTCCGCACCCCCACCCTAACACATAGCATACTATCACACTGTTTTCAAGTCCTTCAGTAAAAATTAATAGCTGGAGTTGGAATCTTAAACAACTATTTACATGTGATTGTTGTGACAAACTATAATGGTGTTTTAATTAATAAAGTATAATAGGAATTAAAAATATATATCTTATATAAATCACCGTACAAAAATCCATACAACGTGTTTCCTTATGAAAATGACTTGGTGTCGACAAGAAGAAGACAACATATATAATATATTAAACAAAATATATAATTGAGCCGTGCTCTGTGAAAAGGAGGTTTAATGCAAGGCGGGAAGTGTCGTCCTAGATTAGCCTGTGCAGTCCGCACAAGCTTATCAGGGACGGCACTTTACGCCTCAACAGGATTTTTGCAAAGAATATACTTTCATTGAACAAAAATATCATAATGCGGAGTGCATAAGCTAATCTGGGACGACACTTAACGCACAAGAGCGCGGCCCATATATATTCAGCTTTAATCCTGACAATGCAAATTTCGGTTCAACATTGCTTATCCTCTGAATGTCTAGTCAATATCATATATGAATGCATATAATTGTTTTGTATCAATCCTTCCATACTTAGTAATAAACCAAAGGCCAATAACTCTGTAAATATTAACCCATTTATGCCCAGTGGACTCTCCCATCCTTCTAAATTGGATCAATTTATTTCTAAAATTAAGGATGTCTACTATATTTATTTCTATATTTAGAATATTTCTTACAGAAATTCCTTCAAGCAAACAGCGCAGACCCAGATGAGACGCCGCATCATGCGGCGTTTCATCTGGGTCAGCGCTGTTTGCCAAAGCATTTTTTCTAGACGTTAGGCATAAATGTGTTATAAAACAAAGCGTTATTATCCTTGCACTTCTTCTTGAAGCTTCTCAATACCTTCTATCGCTGTATACAGTATCGTAGGAATCCCTTTAATATTTTTCATGTAAGCACCGCATGGAAATGAAACTATATAGATATTAACTGCATAAGAACACAATTCATGGACGATCACTCCATAAATATTGAAGAGAGAGAGAGAGAGAGAGAGAGAGAGAGAGAGAGAGAGAGAGAGAGAGAGAGAGAGAGAGAGAGAGAGAGAGTAGAGAGAGGAGAGAGAGAGCTAGAGAGAGAGAGAGAGAGAGAGAGAGAGAGAGAGAGAGAGAGAGAGAGAGAGAGAGAGAAGGAGAGAGTTGCTTGCCATTTTTATCAATCAATTTATGTTGTTTCAATCCCTTCAATAATCAAGTTCTACTACAAACAAGAATACTAATCAAAGGACAATAACTCTTAATTTTGAAGAAATAGTTTTGATCATTGAACTAAAAACTTGCTTCAACACTCTTTTTAATCCTATGACTCCCTTAATTGGGCCTTGTCACGTTTTTGTAAATTGACAACATAAAAAAAGTTTCAGATTCGCAAATGTTCGTTGTAGTTACGCTATTTGTGAGGAAACAGTAATACGGAACATTTGCAATGCTCTACAATTTTCATTATATGCATCTTTTGACTATCTAAAAACCTGAAAATTATAAAGTGCTGCAACGCGAAACGATTGAATAACTTGGAGAGTTCTGATGTTGTAGTTATATTTTGGGATACTAGGAGGATTTCTATTATAAAGTATAAAATACATCATTTATTGTATGGGCACGGATGGCCGTGTGGTCCAAGCGATATACTTTTTCTGAGGGGGCAGTGGTTCGAGCCCAGTTAAGGGTTTCTTTTGTTTCTTTCTTTAATTTTATTATTGTTTTTTACTGGAGCTGTTTACACATATCAATATAAAGCATTTAATGACAAACTTCAATACATGCGAACATCTGTGAAAAGCCCCCTTATAATATTGTTGGTTATGCTTCGCGCAAGAATGAACTGACTGACGAAAAGACGGACGAAAGGACGGACGAAAGTACGGAAAGACTTGCGATGCCATCACTGTATGTCCCATTCTGGGCATATATATAATATCAAACATATCCGACAAACGCAGGAATGTAATCTACGATTGTGGCATTGTTTCTAAGAAATGGAGTTCACCGCGTGCACAATCTTATTCACGCTGATGCAACAGCAAACAAGTGTGTACCGTTTACGAATGTGTTGTCACAAAATTGTTTATCATTGTAAGCAGTCATAAACTTGACTCTTGACTTGACAGTTTATAAAAAAAAATGATTTATAAACAAACACTCCTGTATTTTATGTGAAGAATTTAAAACATTCTTTTTTATGCAATTTATCTATCATATATAATATATAAATATTATATTAAAAACAATTGGTACGAAAGTAATATATTCTCAGACACATTTCAATTGATTGTATTAGCATTTATTGCATATAAAGCTACAATTTTAAGTCTTTGTATAACAAACAATGAAAACAATATTATACATTTTAATTCATTGCATACATAAAATTTGTATACAGATAATAAAACGATGAATTTAAGCCCATGTCACATGGTAAAATCTGCATACTTAGTATATAATTTATGTAGACCTTCCCTGTTTGAATAGAAAAAAGGGTCGCATACATTTAGAAATGTGGATATGAACGACATACATATGAACGCAGGGTATTATAATATTTTCCAAACGGCAGAGCTGTGTCGGACGTCTAAAATTGGCCCGCTGCCGACATAGACTCTCTGGATTTTAGGACAACAATTCGGACGTGGAGGGTTTTTATTTAACAGTTAAATATTTTTTAAGCATCGAACAATTCCAAAACGTATTTCGGATTTTGTGTTTCTCATTCATAATTTGGAACTTGTAATCTCTTATACATTCGATTTCATAATTCGTGTTTTTGGTGACCGTGTTTAGAATTCGATACAATCGTTTAAAAAGTGTGATTTAAAATCAATATACACTTGGAGACACTTCTAACGCATCACTTTTCAATCTTGAATATCCCAGTTACGAGTAATGATATTGATTTAAAATTTTACATACGATCATTTGACTACGTTCTATGCAAGCTCACGATAAAATCATTCATCCGTAACGATTGGACGCTCTAACACGTGGGTTAGGTGTGGTTCTATATTTTTGCACGTGAAAATGTTGAAACGCGATTTAATTCTAGTTTTATTTCAATTTAATTATTTTAAGTGGGTTCTTACATAAGGAAAACATAAAATTAATTTACGAAACAATATAGTTCGTATGAATATTCAGGAGCGCAATCGCGCACTTTACATTTTACAGGCTACCTTTCCCACTTGCTAAAGCGTCCGATCGTCACGGATGAATGATTTTATTCTTAGCTTGCACATACTGTAGTCAAATGATCACATGTGCAATTTTAAATAAAAATATTCACACATTACTGAGATATGTAAGTTTAAAAAGTGTTGCGTTAAAAAAATCACCAAAAGGCGATATACATTTTATTCCAATTTAATTTCAATTTCATAATTCTAGGTAAGTTTTTACACAAGAACAACATAACATTAATTTAAGAAAAACATTATGGCTCGTATGAATATTCACGAGCGAAATTGCTCAATCGGCATGTTGCAAGCCCGTCAGTTATTAAGACGTGTAAGTTTATGCGTTTTATTTTCACATTGTTATTATTTATGTTTTATATTCCATTACATTTTATGACAAACATAAATTATTTATCATCTAACCATTTAGAATAAAAACAAACACATTTGTTTATGTGTCATGACAAGCAGGGTATTTTATTTCTTGAAACACACGCACGGAGTGGGTGTTTGTATTTGCCAAGGCTTTCTACACATAAATGCAAGAAACAAATCTTCTGACGATCGTATGTGTTCAATGAGCAACAGATATCGACCCCAATGGCACCGCTCAGTTGAAGAGTCTCGAGACGTCAGTAAACGTTGCGACATCCTTCTCATATATTTAAGAACTGAAACGATACTAAATCCATTCTGTAGAACATGTCGTTATACGTTTCATTAAACATGCTCATGCGTTACATGTGAATAATTGAATATTATTAATACCCATCAGACGTCAAGCCTAAACTCAAAATCATACAATTGCACAATTTAACTACACAATTCAAAATCACAAGCCCAACCAAGGACGCCACGGCCCTAACAACCGCCCGTCCGCCGCCGATGCCCAAAAAGCACCGAGGACGCCCCCTATGCCCATCCACAACGCCTATTTGCGAAAAGTACATAAAGTGAAGCATTAGTTTTGATAAAAGCAGCTGCGATAATTACAAGATTTATTCATTACCATCAATTAAGAGAAGTGCACATGACTTCACGTACACCCCAAACAATAATCGGTGGTAACGAACGATTCAGGTGTAACCGCGAGCGGGATACGCAACCCTACTGCTCATTTTTCATTTTTCTTTTAATGGCAGGGGGACGTATGAGGACCCATGGCTCAAGACCGGTGTCTAGGTGCCTTCATCACCTCCTGAAACCTCTAATTTTAGAGAAATCTACAAATAATCCGCTGTTACTATATCGTAAACGTTAAGTATTCTTTTTAGAAAACTATGTAAATCCCATGGTAAAATGTCCGGAACCAATGCCCTTTCTATCTCAAGTCAGTCATCCGTCTGCTCTCATAAAACTCACTGAAACACATAAAACATAATATTAACATCAACACACAAACAGAGCTTAAATAAACAAGAGCACCGCCTTGCGGGTGCAGACCGCTCATCTATTTTCTTTTTTAAAGGTGAAGGGACTCTCATTTTCAATCACAAAGGAGGGAGGGGTGGAGTGAAGAGCGGTGCATTGTGTGGGGGTGTGGACATTTATTACATTTTCTTCCAAAAATGCGAAAAAAAGGAAAAAAAAAAATCGGGGGGGTGGGGGGGTGGGGGGGGGATTCTTGGGTGCGATGGTTGGACGGTATTTCAAACATAAAATAATAAAAATAAATATTTGTGTTTTTAACCGTTTCATAAAAAAAAATTGGGGGGGGGGGGTGAGGTGGGGGGGTATAGTGTGAGGGTGTGGTGGTAATTTGTGAGATGATCTTAAAAAAAAAAAAAAAAAAAAATAAGGGGGGGGATTCGGGTGGGGGGAGGGGGGGTGGGGGGGGGGATTCTTGGGTGCGATGGTTGGACGGTATTTCAAACATAAAATAATCAAAATAAATAGTTTTGTTTTTTAACCGTTTAAAAAAAAAATTGGGGAGGGGGTGGGGTGGGGGGGGGGTATAGTGTGAGGGTGTGGTGGTCATTTGTGAGATGATCTTAAAAAAAAAAAAAAAAAAAAAAAAAAAAAAATTGGGGGGGGGGTTGGGGGGGGGGGCACGGGCGATGGTTTGGGTGGAGTCTATTGTGGTATGTCAGGTAAGAGTAGTTTTGTCAAAGTATCAATCAAATCTAATCATAAATAAAGAAGTTATGGCAATTTTAGAGAAATTTAATAATTTGACCTTGAGAGTCAAGGTCATTCAAAGGTCAAGGTAAAATTCAACTTGCCAGGTACAGTAACCTCATGATAGCATGAAAGTATTTGAAGTTTGAAAGCAATAGCCTTGATACTTAAGAAGTAAAGTGGATCGAAACACAAAATTTAACCATATATTCAAAGTTACTAAGTCAAAAAAGGGCCATAATTCCGTAAAAATGACATCCAGAGTTATGCAACTTGTCCTTTTACTGTACCCTTATGATAGTTTGCGAGTGTTCCAAGTATGAAAGCAATATCTATGATACTTTAGGGGTAAAGTGGACCAAAACACAAAACTTAACCAAACTTTCAATTTTCTAAGTATAAAGGGCCCATAATTCCGTCCAAATGCCAGTCAGAGTTACATAACTTTGCCTGCACAGTCCCCTTACGGTAGTTAGTAAGTGTTGCAAGTATGAAAGCAATAGCTTTGATACTTAAGGAATAAAATGGACCTTAACACAAAACTTAACCAAAATTTTCAATTTTCTAAGTATAAAAAGGGCACATAATTCTATTAAAATGCACGCCAGAGTTATCTAACTTTGCCTGCCCAGTCCCCTCATGATAGTAAGTAAGTGTACCAAGTTTGAATGCAATAGCATTGATACTTTCTGAAAAAAGTGGACCTAAACGCAAAACTTAACCAAAATTTTCAATTTTCTAAGTATAAAAAGGGCACATAATTCAGTCAAAATGCATGCCAGAGTTATCTTACTTTGCCTGCACAGTCCCCTTACGGTAGTTAGTAAGTGTTGCAAGTATGAAAGCAATAGCTTTGATACTTAAGGAATAAAATGGACCTTAACACAAAACTTAACCAAAATTTTCAATTTTCTAAGTATAAAAAGGGCACATAATTCTATTAAAATGCACGCCAGAGTTATCTAACTTTGCCTGCCCAGTCCCCTCATGATAGTAAGTAAGTGTACCAAGTTTGAATGCAATAGCATTGATACTTTCTGAAAAAAGTGGACCTAAACGCAAAACTTAACCAAAATTTTCAATTTTCTAAGTATAAAAAGGGCACATAATTCTGTCAAAATGCACGCCAGAGTTATCTAACTTTGCCTGCCCAGTCCCCTCATGATAGTAAGTAAGTGTACCAAGTTTGAATGCAATAG
Organism: Dreissena polymorpha; assembly: GCF_020536995.1. Classification (NCBI taxonomy): domain Eukaryota; kingdom Metazoa; phylum Mollusca; class Bivalvia; order Myida; family Dreissenidae; genus Dreissena; species Dreissena polymorpha. Next base: position 12,634,336 of record NC_068364.1, on the reverse strand, counting down.
CATTGATACTTTCTGAGAAAAGTGGACCTAAACGCAGAACTTAACCGGACGCCGACGCCGACGCCGACGCCAAGGTGATGACAATAGCTCATATTTTTTTTTCAAAAAATAGATGAGCTAATAAAACGATTTAAATCAAGTCTTCGCTCTACCCTGCTTGCCTGTCGAATGACTAAACCTACAAATCTGTGCACGAGGAAATCTTGATTTCCGCACCATTGGACATATATCACCTTCAAAAACCTGTATAACCAGTTTATTCATTCACACAACGATAATAAATACATTTAACGTTGTACGAGTCTGCGAATTTGACTTTTGAAGTGACGTTTTTAATTTGTTATTTTTTACATTTTGTTGTTTTTCAATTTCAATTAATTTTTCAGGAGTTATCAGATATGTGTTGAATTATTGTTGGTCCAAATTTCAACACAATCCGATCAAAAATAAGGGAGCTATATTGATATGATTAAGTGATGCGATATAAGTGTCTCCAAGTGTAGATAAACGGATTGATTAACATAGAATTGAATAACACATCTTTGTAATTTTATTATTTTAAGCACCGGATTGATTTTGTTATCGTGGTAAGTGTGTCTTTTACTATACACTTTGCTGTTTGACGAATCGTGTTAAAGGGACCGTCAACCACGAATGACGAAAAAAGAAAAGTTCTAAAATACCGTATTTTTTACAATTATTAGTTTATATTGATTAAAATATCACGACTGGTATATTACATTTCTTGAAAAAAGTTGTTAAGTTTTCATATTTTAATATATTCGGTATTACAATTTTACTGAGTATGTGTACCAGGTAACTACCAGTTAACTATAAATAACGCAAGTAGATTAATCACCGTCGTCACGTGGTAAACCCAAATGCAATTTGTGCATGCGTAATCAATTGTACATATTGTATATATAAAATGATCAATTTACTTGCGTTATTTATAGTGTGTATATCGTAATGTCACATATTTTCGCTATGCACTGTCGATTTCACATCGCGAAATGTCATTACCGAATATACTGAACATATGAACTATTTTAAAGTAATGTAATATACTAGTCGTGATATTTTAATCAATATAAACTAATAATGAAAAAAAAACAACACACACACGGTATTATAGAACTTTTCTTTTTTCGTCATTCGTGGTTGACGGTCCCTTTAAAGCACAAATAGATTACTAAAACTGAATATTGACGTCATTTTGTTTGAACGTAACGTCAAAAGGTGAGGTACACAAACGTAACACTTAAACGACGTCGTTTTTTGATATTTTTACGAAAACGTAAGATTATTACGTCTTCATTTCATCTTTTGTTTATGTAAAGAATGCAACAAGCATGATAAGCTCTGTGAATCTTTATTACATATTACCATAATTATATTCTCTTTGCTAAAATAAAATTATAAAATTGTTTGTAAAATTTTAGGTTAACAAATATCATGTTCATACACTTTAACATACACAATACGATTATGCCGATTGGGATTCGTCGCTGCTGCACTGAAAAACATCTTTAAAATTGTGTACATAAGGCGATTTTGTTTTCAAATACGAAGCCATTAACTGTGTCCTCTGACTTGGCGATGCCGGTAATAATTTCCTTAAACGCCCAATTCCGCACGACCGTGCCATTCTATTGCTGTAATCAGGTGGTGATATTAAATTACGGTGTTGTTTCTCCTTTTTCTTTGTTTCATAACGGCGTTGATATTCCCTGTGTCTCGCTTTCTTTTCATTCAATTTGTTCTGTTTTAACTTATTTCGCTGCCTTTGATTACGTTTCAAGACTGCACTTGGGCACTTCGAAGTTATTTTATTACCTTTGGCTTTCTCATAATACTTTTTGTTTATTTCCCTTTTTCTTTGCTGTTGTTTTATCCGCTTCAGATGTTTATAACGGTCGAACGGGTGTGTCATTTTTTATTCTTTGTGAGACTGCGAACCTAAAACATATATTTAAAATGATAAAAAGTTTTTATTTTCATTATTAAAGTTATCACGTAACATGTAAAATAACACGAGAAACGTTTGACGTAAATAACATATTAAGTTTAAATATGACGCCACTGGACATTTTTAAGACATAAGACAAAAATGAATAATTTTCTTATTTTTGTGTCGAACGCAATACAATTTGCAGTACATACTGTATGAAAAAAACGTTTTTTCATACATATTTTTATGTTGACGCAAGTTAAATAGTAGCTATAGAAATAATAACTTCAATATTTATCTCTTTCAAATATCAAAATGTAAACGTTAAACTGGACATTTTTAAGACATTGTTTGTTTAAAAAAAAAAGTCGTACGTCGCTCAATTCAAATGATAATTGTTCATGGAAATATATGACAAAACCGTATTTTTGTATGCAATTAGATTTAACACACATATGAAAATGCCAATTTTATTGACTCCTAAACGCAACAAATGAAAAAAAGACAGTTAAATTACATAAATCTCAGGAATCTTACCTTTGTTTTTCTTTCGCTCCATCCCGTTTGAATTTAACCGGAAGTGCACAAAACTGACGTCAGTTTGTTTTTTGACGTCTGTTCTCTTGGCAGACGTAATTTCACGCCAAATCACTGTTCAGTTTTACCGCTATAGCTGTTTTTTGTTTGACCGTGAAAATTTTGTGTTACATCTCATTTCCATTTTATGGTGAAAACGTCGGATTAATTTATCTGTTTGATTATCATTTTTTTAAATAAAATAATAAAATATATAGAGGATATTTGTTGGATAATGCACCGAATCCAACAAATTTTCTTTTTATTTAATGCATTTTTCACAGTTTATATACATTGTTCAAGAGTTTAACTTACGAATTTTGCTGGGATAATGACGTCATTTCGTCAAAAAATGACGTCATTTCACAGTAAACAATGAAAATTATCGATAATTCTCACTGATAATTTTCACTGTTTGAAACAGTGAAATTATCAGTTTTAATTCACTGATATTTCTCTATAAACCACCGGAAAGCATTAAATAAATATTGTTAAATGCGGAATTTAACGATGATTTCATAGATATAATCAAAATTTTACTGACACAAAGAATAAAAATGTGACGGGTGAAATGCAAGAAACAAGTATGCTTTTTTTTCGAGTGTATCTCACCTTTTGACGTTACGTCTCTGAAGTATAAGCCGCGCGATCCCATTCTTTTTTATATAAAAAATCGGACCGGCACATCGGGCCGATATAATTTATATTGGCCCGCCAGCTACGAATATCGGCCCGTTCGCGACTTATTATTCATAGTAACGATATGTGATATATGTCATTTACTGGAAATAGTTCTTTTGATAGAATGCACACGATTTCATTGGATTGTTTATAAACGATTATTTTGCGAATCAGAATAAATCTTGACTGAGCAATAAGCATACACGTACGTCTATCGCTAGCCCACTCTGGCTATCGATCGCCAATTTACTGAAAACACGTACTGATTGAGCCGTGTCCCTGAAATGCTGCGCAATTAAAAATAATGGTCTGTTTAAAGACATACTGATCGAGCCGTGTCCATGAAATGCTGCGAAATTAAATAAAATGGTCTGTTTAAAGACATACTGATCAAGCCCTGTCCCTGAATTGCTGGGCAATTAAAAAGAATGGTCTGTTCAAAGATATACTGATCGAGCCGTGTCCCTGAAATACTGCGCAATTAAATAGAATGGTCTGTATAAAGACATCTGGACTAGCCGTGTGCCTTTTACATGCTGCGCAATGGAATGGTTTGTATTAAGACATAGTGATCGAGCCATGTCCCTGAAACGCTGCGCAATGGCTCGATCTGCATAAAGACATACTGATCGAGCCATGTCCCTGAAACGCTGCGCAATTAAATGGCCTGTATAAAGACATACTCATCGAGCCGTGTCCCTGAAACGCTGCGCAATGGAATGGTCTGTATTAATATATACTGATCGAGCAGTGTCCCTGAAATGCTGCGTAATGGAATGGTCTGTATAAAGACATACTGATCGAACCGTGTCCCTGAAACGCTGCGCAATTGAATGGTCTGTATAAAGACATACTGATCGAGCCCTGTCCTTGACTTGCTGCGCAATCGAATGGTCTGTTTAAAGACATACTGGTCAAGCCGTGTCCCTGAAATGCTGTGTAATTTAATCGAATGGTTTGTATAAAGACATACTGATCGAGCCCTGTCCCTGAAATGCTGTGCAATAAAATATAATGGTCTGTTTAAAGATATACTGATCGAGCCGTGTCCCTGAAATGCTGTGCAATAAAACAGAATGGTCTGTATAAAGACATACTGATCGAGCCCTGTCCCTGAAATGCTGTGCAATAAAAAGAATGGTCTGTTTAAAGATATAATGATCGAGCCGTGTCCCTGAAATGCTTTGCAATAAAATAGAATGTTCTGTATAAAGACATACTGAGCGCGCCCTGTCCCTGAAATGCTGCGCAATTAAAAAGAATGGTCTGTTTAAAGATATACTGATTGAGCCGTGTCACTGAAATGCTGCGCAATGACAAAGAATGGTCTTTTCAAAGATATACTGATCGAGCCCTGTCCCTGAAATGCTGCGCAATTAAAAAAAGGGTCTGTTTATAGACATACTTATCGATTCGTGTCCCTGAAATGCTGCGCAATTAAATAGAATGGTCTGTTTAAAGACATACTGATCGAGCCGTGTCCCTGAAATGCTGTGCAATCGAATGGCCTGTATAAAGACATACTGGTCTAGCCGTGTCCCTTACATGCTGCGCAATAGAATGGTTTGTTTTAAGACATAGTGATCGAGCCGTGTCCCTGGAACGCTGCGCATTGGCTCGATCTGTATAAATACATACTGGTCAAGCCGTGTCCCTGAAATGCTGCGCAATGTAATGGTCTGTATAAAGACATACTGATCGAGCCGTGTCCCTGAAACGCTGCGCAATGGAATGGTCTGTATAAAGACATACTGGTCAAACCGTGTTCCTGAAACGCTGCTTAATGGAATGGTCTGTATAAAGACATACTGGTCAAGCCGTGCCCCTGAAACGCTGTGCAATCGAATGGCCTGCATAAAGACATACTGATTGAGCCGTGTCACTGAAACGCTGTGCAATGGAATGGTCTGTATAAAGACATACTGATCAAACCGTGTCCCTGAAACGCTCTGTAATGGAAATGTCTGTATAAAGGCATACTGAGCGAGCCTTGTCCCTGAAATGCTGCGCAATGGAATGGTCTGTATAAATACATACTGATTGAGCCGTGTCCCTAAAACGCTGCGCAATCGAATGGTCTGTATAAAGACATACTGGTCAAGCCGTGTCTCTGAAACGCTGCGTAATGGTAAAGCTGTATAAAGACATACTGTTCGAGTCTTGTTCCTGAAATGCTGCGCAATTGAATGGTCTGTATAAATACATACTGGTCAAGCCGTGTCCCTGAAACGCTGTGCACTCGAATGGTATGTATCAAGACATACTGATCAAGCCGTGTCACTGAAACGCTGCGTAATGGAATAGCTGTATAAAGACATACTGTTCGAGCCCTGTTCCTGAAATGCTGCGCAATGGAATGGTCTGTATAAATACATACTTGTCAAGCCGTGTCCCTGAAACGCTGTGCACTCGAATGGTCTGTATCAAGACATACTGATCAAGCCGTGTCTCTGAAACGCTGCGTAATGGAATAGCTGTATAAAGACATACTGAATGGTCTGTATAAATACACTCTGGTCAAGCCGTGTCCCTGAAACGCTGTGCAATCGAATGGTCTGTATCAAGACATACTGATCAAGCAGTGTCTCTAAAATGCTGCGCAATGGAATAGCTGTATAAAGACATACTGTTCGAGCCCTGTTCCTGAAATACTGCGCAATGGAATGGTCTGTATAAATACATACTCGTCAAGCCGTGTCTCTGAAACGCTGCGCAATGAAATGGCCTGTATAAAGACATACTTGTCAAGCCGTGTTCCTGAAACGCTGCGCAATGGAATGGTCTGTATAAAGAAATACTGATTTAGGCGTGTCCTTGAAATGCTGCGCAATGGAAAGGTCTGTTTTAATACATACTGATTGAGCTCTGCCCCTGAAACGCTGCGCAATGAAATGGTCTGTTTTAAGATATACTGATTTAACTGTGTCCCTGAAACGCTGTGCAATGGAATGGTTTGTATTAAGACGTAATGATTTAGCCGTGTCCCTGAATGGCATACTGATCGAGCCGTGTCCCTGAAATACCGCGCAATGGTTTGGTCTAAATAAATACATACTGATCGAGCCGTGTCGCTGAAATGCTCCGCAATGGAAAGGTCTGTATTAAGACATACTGATTGAGCCGTGTCCCTGAAACACTGCTCAATGGAATGGTCTGTATAATAACATACTGAGCGAGCCGTGTCCCTGAAACGCTGCGCAATGGAATGGTCTGTATAAAAACATACTGGTCAAGCCGTGTCCCTGAAATGCAGCGAAATGGAATGGTCAGCATAAAGCCATACTGATTTAGGCGTGTCCCTGAAACGCTGCGCAATGGAATGGTCTGTATAAAGACATACTGATTGAGCTGTGTCCCTGAAACGCTGCGCAATAGAAAGGTATGTATAAAACCATACTGATTGAGCCGTGTCCCTGAAACGCTGCGCAATTTAAAGGTCTGTATAAAAACATACTGATTGAGCCGTGTCCCTGAAACGCTGCGCAATTTAAAGGTCTGTATAAAAACATACGGGTTGAGCCGTGTCCCTGAAATGCTGCGCAATTGAATGGTCTGTATAAAGACATACTGGCCAGCCGTGTTCCTGAAATGTTGCGCAATTGAATGGTCTGTATAAAGACAAAATGATCGAGCCGTGTACCTGAAACGCTGCGCAATGGAATGGTCTGTATAAAGACATACTGGTTAAGCCGTGTTCCTTAAACGCTGCGTAATGGAATGTTCTGTATAAAGACATACTGGTCCAGCCGTGTACCTAAAATGCTGCGCAATGGAAGGGTCTGTATAAAGACATACTGGTCAAGTCGTGACCCTGAAATGCTGCGCAATCGAATGGTCTGTATAAAGCCATACTGGTCAAGCCGTGTCCCTGAAACGCTGTGCAATCGAATGGCCTGTATAAAGACATGCTTGTCAAGCCGTGTGTCTGAAACGCTGCGTAATGGAATAGCTGTATAAAGACATACTGTTCGAGCCCTGGCCCTGAAATGCTGCGCAATGGAGTGGTCTGTATAAAGACATACTGATTTAGGAGTTACCTTGAAATGCTTCGTAATGGAAAGGTCTGTTTAAATACATACTGATTAAGCTCTGTCCCTGAAACGCTGCGCAATAGAATGGTCTGTTTTAAGACATACTGATTTAACCGTGTCCCTGAAACGCTGCTGAATGGAATGGTTTGCATAAAGACATACTGATCGAGCCGTGTCCCTGAAACGCTGCGCAATGGAATGGTCTGTATAAAGACATACTGATTTAGCCGTGTCCCTGAATGGCATACTGAACGAGCCGTTTTCCTGAAATACCGCGCATTGGAATGGTCTTAATAAATTCATACTGATCGAGCCGTGTCGCTAAAATGCTGAGCAATGGAAAGGTCTGTATAAAGACATACTTAGCGAGCCGTGTCCCTGACACGCTGCGCAATGGAATGGTCTGTACAAAGACATACTGGTAAAGCCGTGTCCCTGAAATGCTGCGAAATTGAATGGTCTGTATAAATACATACTGATTGAGCCGTGTCTCTGAAACGCTGCGCAATGGAATGGTCTGTATAAAGACATACTGGTCAAGCCGTGTCCCTAAAATGCGGCGCAATGGAATGGTCTGTATAAATACATACTGATTGAGCCGTGTCCCTGAAACGCTGCGCAATGGAATGGTCTGTATAAAGACATACTGATTGAGCCGTGTCCCTGAAACGCTGCGCATTTGAATGGTCTGTATTAAGACATTCTGATCGAGCCGTGTCCCTGAAACGCTGCGCAATGGAATGGTCTGTATAAAGACATACTGGTCAAGCTGTGTCCCTGAAATGCTGCGCAATGGAATGGTCTGTACAAAGACATACTGGTCAAGCCGTGTCCCTGAAACGCTGCACAATATAATGGTCTGTATTTAAAGTAAGGTATCATACCGGTATTTCTCTATACAAGCACGATCTTTGTGTTCGACGTCCTGTTTTTTGTTAAAAAAAATGTTTTCGAAAATATTTGCTCTGTACACGATAAATATACTTTTCTTTGAAATGTGATGATCAGGCAAAATCAATTTGACTTTCCGATTAATGTCGTTCAAACCGCGAATTTTGATACGATCTTCAACTGATACAGTTCGCATAATATTCACACTTTCCTAGTTAATTTGTTTTGAAAACTTTCGGACCCTATTACACCCAAATGGAATCTTGTATATACATTCCTATTATTTTTCGTTTGGTATAATACAAAACGAAACAAAAAAGAAATCAACATCAGCTCTTATTCCGAATGTCAAATATCTAATAATTAAACAAAATACTGACGCCCACATTGTTTTCTCAGGGGCATTTATGATTACCAATAACAACACAAAAACGAAACTCATTTCCCTATACGCATTTTGTTTCCCATTGAATATTACAAAAACAAATGTCTAAACATTATAATAAAGTGTGTGCCCCGTTTACCGTTCTTGCCTTGATACCACGGAAAACGAGTGACGCTGCTGTTTAGGGGAGACAAATCTTCATGTTTTCATTTGCATTCACCCATGATATTTTTGTGCAATTCGTACTTCGTACTTTATGATACCATATCTTAAAAATATATTCAGACATAGAATAAATATTTATTGAAACAGCGGCAATGTATAGCATATGATGCATATCGAAAATTAACTTTTTTAAATTTCAAATTGGTACTCCGTCTTGGCTCGGAAAGTTCTTATTCTCTATGAAAAACAACATGGAGCAGTTAAAATAAAAAGATTGACGGCGTTACTTTTGGCATAATTGTCTAATCCAGATTTAACGTATAGCTAATGCGAACATTTCCGGGAATAAGGCTCTCGTGAATAAATTCTTATTCTGCATTGTCTTATTTATAAAATATGGGGTTACAACATTGCGTTTTGCCGCGATGTAAATGGAGTGGTCAGCATTTACTATTTTATCTAATTTAGAAATGCTTAGCGAATACCACAGTCATACTCTCAATTTTAAAACTCAATGCTTATTTTCGCGAATCCCGTGTTATTTTGCATATTGTAAGTACCAGAGCGCTTTGTTACAACCTGAAGTGTAATAACGACCTGAATTGTAATAAACTTTATTACATTATTACAATTGCGTGACAACCTGAATTGTAATAACGCCCGAAAGTGTAATAAACTTTTTTCTTGCTTTAAAATTGCATCTGATCACATTTCCAAACACAGATTATTGCAAAATATAATGCATACATGGATATAATATATATATATTAATAGGGAAATACGAATTATGAATGACAAAAAGGTGTTCTCATACAGACTCAATTGTAATAAAGTTATTACATTATTACAATCGCGTGTCGACCTGAATTGTAATAACGCCCGAAAGTGTAATAAACTTATTTCTTGGTTTAAAATTGCATCTTATTGCATTTTTAAGCACATATGTTTGCAAAATATAGTGTATATATGTATATAAAAATGTATCTTAATTAGGTAATACGACCTATGAATGACAAAAAATGTGTTCTCATACAAAACCAACTGTAATAAAGTTATTACATTATTACAACTGCTTGTCGACCTGAATTGTAATAACGCCCGAAAGTGTAATAAACTTATCTTTTGGTTTAAAATCGCATCTTATCGCATTTTCAAACACAGAATATAGCAAAATATAATGCATATATGTATATAAAATATTTATTAATAGGACAAAACGACCTATGAATGACAAAAAAGGTGTTCTCATACAACCTCAATTGTAATAAAGTTATTACAATCGCGTGTCGACCTGAATTGTAATAACGCCCGAAAGTGTAATAAACTTATTTCTTGGTTTAAAATTGCATCTTATCGCATTTTTAAGCATATATGTTTGCAAAATATAGTGTATATATGTATATATGTATAAAAATGTATCTTAATTAGGTAATACGACCTATGAATGACAAAAAATGTGTTCTCATACAAAACCAATTGTAATAAAGTTATTACATTATTACAACTGCTTGTCGATCTGAATTGTAATAACGCCCGAAAGTGTAATAAACTTATCTTTTGGTTTAAAATCGCATCTTATCGCATTTTCAAACACAGATTATTGCAAAATATAATGCATATATGTATATAAAATATTTATTAATAGGGCAATACGAACTATGAATGACAAAAAAGGTGTTCTCATACAACCTCAATTGTAATAAAGTTATTACATTATTACAACTTCGTGACAACCTGAATTGTAATAACGCCCGAAAGTGTAATAAACTTTTTTCTTGGTTTAAAATTGCATCTGTTCGCATTTCCAAACACAGATTATTTCAAAATATAATGCATACGTGGATATAATATATATATTAATAGGACAATACGACCTATGAATGACAAAAAGGTGTTCTCATACAACCTCAATTGTAACAAAGTTATAACATTATTACAATCGCGTGTCGACCTGAATTGTTATAACAGCCCGAAAGTGTAATAAACTTATTTCTTGGGTTAAAAGTGCATCTTATCGCATTTTCAAGCACCTATGTTTGCAAAATATAGTGTATACATGTATATGAAAATGTATCTTTATAAGGTTATACGACCTATGAATGACAAAAAATGTGTTCTCATGCAAACTCAATTGTAATAAAGTTATAACTTTATTACAATTGCTTGTCGACCTGAATTGTAAAAACGCCCCAAAGTTTAATAAACTTATTTCTTGGTTTAAAATTGCATCTGGTCGCATTTTCAAACACAGATTATTGTCAAATATCATGCATACATGTATATAAAATATATATTAATAGGGCAATACGACCTATGAATGACAAAAAAGGTGTTCTCATACAACCTCAATTGTAATAAAGTTATTACATTATTACAATTGCGTGACAACCTGAATTGTAATAACAACCGAAAGTGTAATAAACTTTTTTCTTGGTTTAAAATTGCATCTGATCGCATTTCCAAACAAAGATTATTTCCAAATATAATGCAT